>NC_142657.1:17015312-17330000 GCF_026168435.1 Sesamum indicum
ATTAATTGTGTACACATATTTCTCATATAGGTGTATCCCACACTTGACTTCATGAAGGTATATGAAGGTAAAATGATTGGATAAAAAAGGTTTTGGTTATTTTGGGTGTATCCCATATTTGACTATATGATTAGGCTAAAATACATAAAATTTTCTTATATTTTAAAAAGTTTATTAAAAATTCTTTTCTATTTTAAAAATAGGCAAAACCCTCCTCTCTGTTTTGTTAAATGTAGCTCAATTGCATCTAACTAACAACGTTAATTTTTTTTTATAAAATGACCATTATACTATTATTTAATATATATTATTTCTTATTTTAATAACCATTGAATTTATATTGATTATACCAGAGCCTTCAGATATAATCAATTGATCTTAATTGTTTGATTTTAAATTTATGAAAAAAATGAGAATTGATATTTTATTGATTAAAACTATACTATATATTATAAAAAGTTCATTTGAAAAAAAATACATAAAATTAATCCTCCAAGTTCCCAATCCACCCACCCAACTGGGTACCCCCCTCCTCCAATCACCACCACCCTCACGCCCAACCACTACCCCTTCGCTTCCCCACTAGCCCCCCTTGTGCAACCCCTCGCCTCCTCCCCCCTCCCTCTACCATCATCACATCTGCTCGGGCGATGGCGAACAAGAAAGAGGGCGACACCCAAACTCCAAGCTTATGTTTGGCTTGAGTTCAGAGATGGCCCAAAACAGATGCAATGTTTGTCATTGTTTATTTTGCCATATTTTTATCTTGTTTCTAAGTATTTTGTCTTGTTTCTAAATATTTGATTTTTAAATACAAATATATTTTATTTTAACCACTTAATATTTTATACGTAATATTTTCTACATCATTGGAATAATTAAACATTTTAAAAAATATAAAATAATATAATTATTCTACGCGGTTAATTCATATATTATATTATTTGAATAATGTATTTAAATTTATCACTTCAAATAGAACAACTAACAAAAAATATTGTTAATCCATTATTAGAGTGCATTTAATTATTTTTAAAAATATATTTACATAAATTATTTTTTTTCATTTCTATACATATATAATTAGGAAATAATATTTATTTTAATTCACTCACAACTAAATAAATTATATATTTTTATACATATATATATAAAAGAGATGATTTGACAATGAACAGTATTTTTTGTCTCCTCACTACCTAATATCAAACATAACATACTTATTTTATATTATCTCCAAAAACAAATCCAAACATACACACTATCTCTAACTTATTTTTATTTATCTTTGTTTTTCTCTCTCTATTTCCACAAAATACCCAAAAACAAGTTAAAAACAAAACCAAACATAATGCAATGGTCTGGGTGACTGATAGAATCGCATTTTGTACTTATTTCATATAATATTTTAGCCTATTTTGTGATCAAATACTCCTAATTAAATATTATTTTGCAGCATTAGGACAAAAGAATTGGAAAATGAAGAAAAGCACCAAAATGGAAATTCAAACAAGACTCAAACTCAAATTCTGGCAAGAGTTTGGAACTGCTTGGACTACCTCTGATGAAGGAAGAGTTTAACTAGGATTATAATTTTATCTCTATAAGTCTTCTAGTTCAACTAGGAATCTACTTCTAATCCTAGTAGAACTAGGTATCTAGCTATTATAAATAGGTGATGTAATTCACTTTAAGAGACAACTTTTGAACTCTTCTATTTCTCTACGTTTTTATATTATTTTGCTTTTCATGCGTTCTTCCATGAGCATGTCTAGCTAAATCTCTCATTCCGGTCGAAGACTTGGTGAACGCTTAAATCCAACGGGTTGTGAGATCTAATTTATGCTTTCTACTTTTGTTCATATTGGTATTTGTGTTGTTCTCTGTGCTTTTATTACAAATAATCTGATTTATTGTCAAGAATATTTGCCTAGCCAATTGAACTTTCAAATCCGTAATTGTTTGTTTAGTTCGATAACTAGTGGTAACACAACATAATTGATTATGTAGAAGTTTTCGATTATGTTGTGGGGAATGCACAATCTAACTTAAATAAATCCTCGTAGGAATTTATTGGTTAGAATTGGGCCTTTCTAGTTCTTAATGCTGTCGGTAAATTAAATCTTGAGGACGTTCCCAAGGTTGTTTACTGATTAGGGGTTTAGTCAACGGACGTTCCTTGACTATCCACAAGGTAAGGAAAGGTGAGGTCGTTAGGTCGTACCAATTGCCATAACCAATTTATCTATCATGAATAATTGTTATCTTTGCATCTATGATCAACCGTGGAATTAAGTGTGATCCTATCTTTAACTGGAATACTCTTCTCTTATATTTATCTCATCTAATTTTATTAGCTTTTTAGTTTTATTCTTCTTCACAATCAAAACTCCCCCTAATTATTTTCGTTTTTGAAGGAATTAATTTAAAACCAATCTCTGTGGATTCGACCCTACTCACACATCTACAAAAGTGTTCGTAGGAATTATTTTTGGTGGATTCGACACCCATCAGTGACCATGGGCGACGGTCAACGTTGTTGCCTTTCTGTGCAGGGGCGGCAACCATCGCCATCGCTGCAATTTTTTTTAGTTAATTTTAAATATATTTTAGTTTATTAAAAATAATTATAATAATTAAATATATATTTTAGTTAATTAAAAATAATTTTATACTTAAATTTATTTAAATATATATTTTAATTAGTTAAAAATAATTTCAGGTTTAATAATTATAATTTTTTTAAATTTCAGTTTTAATAATTATTAAAATTAAAAATTTAATTTTAATTCTTTGAATTTAAATTATAAAATTTCAAAAAAAATTATTTATTTTTTCATATTTTAAGTAAATATATTTTAAAAAATTATTTTATAATAGATGAAAATGCAAAAACATCACTCAAAATAAATAAAAAAGTATACATATGAAATATATAAATATCATAAGGGTATTTTGTAAAAACTATTCAAAAATAAGATAAAAAAACAGTTAAAAAAAATCTCCAAACGCACAAGGAGCGTGTGTAATGCACATTCCTTTAATTATTAATGGAATGAATGTTTGTTGCTGGATTTTACAAAACACAGGATGGTTTTTAACTTTTTCAACAAAATATAAGGGGTAAAATGCATTTTAACCTTATAATTAAGCAATTCAAATATAAATCTTTTGCAGAATTACAAAAATCACTCCCTATAGGATTGAAATATGATTCAAGGATAAACTTGTTGTATCATTGCACCCGTTCAATTTTAAAAATTTCGATCAATTTTATTTTGTAATCATGAAATTAAGAAATGAAGGATAATTTTAATCCTAATAAATTATAATACTATATATATTTATTTATGAATAAGTATGATTGAGCTGGCCAATTCACAAGGACAAGAAGAAGAACATGGGCTTGTGTATATTATTACTGGAGATTTGTCTCTACCTAATCTTTTCTCAAATAGTCGTTAAAAGCGCCTAATTAAATTATTAAGCTAAATAACTGCTTTGATTCGCCCCCCGGCAGACAGCTAACTAAGACGCAGCAGAAACCTGGACAACTCGTAATCGCAAAAAATTAAAGACTCCAGACAACACTTAGATTGCTCATTCTCATCTCTCTCTCTGTCAATACTAATTTCAGAAGCATGAGGATCAACGTGAAGAGCTCGACGATGGTAAAGCCAATGGCGGCGACGCCGAGTCGCAGCCTGTGGATCTCCAACTTGGACCTTCTAATGGAGCCCAACTACCACACCCGCTTTCTGTACATCTACCGCTCCAGCGAGACGGGCAACTTCTTTGACTCGACGGTGCTCAAGGCGGCGCTCAGCCGTGCCCTGGTTGAATTTTACCCGGTGGCGGGGAGGCTGAAGAAGGACGACAAAGGTCGCGTTGAGATCAACTGCAACGGGGAGGGGGTGTTATTCGTGGAGGCGGAGTGCGACGCTGCTATAGATGACATTGCAATTGGTAGTAACTTCGTTCCCAGGCCGGAGCTCAGCCTCATCCCTACTGTGGATTATTCCCAGGAAATTTCGACGCTCCCGCTTTTGTTGATCCAGGTTAAGCATGAGAAATATTAATTCTATTTCAAACTACATATTATATATGTAGCTTCCAAGATGGATCAAGTATTGATCACTGAGTCGTAATTTTATGCATAGATGACTGGTTTCAAATGCGGTGGAGTATGCTTAGGTATTGCCAACAGTCACTACGTATCAGATGGTATTTCTGCTAACCATTTCATCAACACATGGGCTGATATAGCCCGTGGTCTTGAAGTCGCCGTCCCACCATTCATCGACCGAACACTCCTCCGCGGCCGCCATCCGCCTCAGCCGCACTTCCACCACATCGAGTACCATCCCTATCCAACAATGCAAATTTCTGATGAAACATCCATATTTTCAATATTCAAGCTAACTCGGGATCAGGTCAACGCACTCAAGGCCCAATGCCACGGAAACAGGCAAGTATTATTTTTTCGTTTTTAAAACTGAACCCCTTTATTTTAATGCATGGTACGTGAATATTAATTTGATATAATTATTTAATATTTATAAATAGTATATGATTGTTATTGTTTTTGGTGGTTGATAGATATCAATTTTTTATATTAATAATTATAATGAATTTATTAAAATAAAATATATTTCGAGTCAATACATAATAAGATAATATAGAAAAATTATAAAATTATAGAAACATATATACCAAATAATGGGTCGAGACTTTGGCACCGTACTTACGTAATATTACATAATTGCAAAGTTTAATTAACTTAAATTATGCACTGTATGTTAATACAAATTGACATGTGCCTCGTTTGGTCATTGAAAAGCATGCTTTGGTTGTTTTTCAGATTTATCAAATTGGACTTGTAATATTTTTTATCCCATCATAATTTAAAATTAACTAATTATTATTTATATAACATCTTATAATTTTTCTTTTGTGAATTTGAATTATTATTTGATTTGAAAATATTTTAATAAATTTTCATCACAAATTATGAGAATCTAAATAAAATTTCTTCTTCTAAAAATAAAAAAATATTGGAGAATTTTATTCTTATATAAATAATAAATTAGTTTTAAATTATAATTATTTGTATTTTAAATAATTAGTTTTCTGAAATGAATTATTATTTGGTTTTAGAGTATTTTAATAAACTTTGACCATAAATTATAATAAATAAAATTTCCTTTTTAAAATAAAAATATTTGTATGAATAAAAAAATAATTTTCATATTATAACTATTTCTATTTGAGATCATTTTAATCCTCTTTTTATTATTTTTTAAATTAAATTATTTTCTCTGAATATATTTTAATATGATCTTTTGATCACAAAAGAAAATATACTTTTTAAGAAAGAAAAATGTTAAAGAAAAATTCTAGTTTTATATAAATAATAAATTAGTTTTAAAATTTTAACTATTGTATGTGAGAATAAATTTTCACATTTTTTTAAATTGAATTTTTATGTGCTCTCAGAATATCTTAACAAACTTTGACCATAATTTAAAATAGAAATATTAGAGAAATTTCTTTTTTTTATATAAATAATAACATAGTTTTTAAATTATATTTGTATTTGAGATAAACTCTAACATCTTTTTATGTATTTTTGAAATTGAATTATTATTTGGTCTAATATTTTTTTCACAAATTATAAGAAATAAACTAAAAATTTTAAAATAAAAATATAAGAGAAATATTTGTTTTATAAAAATAAAGGATTAATTTTTGAAAATATTTTAATAGATTTTGACCATAAATTATAATAAATAAAATATTTAAATTAAAATAAAAAGATTAGATCATGTACAACGTACATGTCAATTTCCACTGACTTTTAATTGGAACGTGTGGAGATCACAGGGTTAGTGACTACAGCACGTTCGAGGTGGTGGCGGGGCACGTATGGCGCTGCACATCAATGGCTCGTGGGCTGCCCAAAGATCAGGAAACGAAGCTGTACATTCCGGTGGATGGGCGATCTAGGCTGCAGCCCCCACTACCACCAGGCTATTTCGGCAATGTGATCTTCACGGCGACGCCCATTGCTTCAGGTGGCGAAATGCAGTCGAATCCTTTGGAGTTTGCTGTCCGTAAAATTCACGACACGCTCGCCAAGATGAAGGACACTCGTTACTTGAGGTCGGCTCTTGATTACTTGGAGCTGCAGCCTGATATTATGGGAATAGCGCGAGGGCGGCGGACGTATAGATGCCCGAATCTTTGCATAACCAGTTGGATTCGGCTGGCAGCTGATGCAGATTTCGGTTGTGGTAAGCCTATGCATTTGGGACCTGGCGGTCCAACATGCGAAGGGAAATGTGTTGTGATGCGGAGTCCAGGAAAGGAGGGGAGCTTGCTGTGTGCAATCTCGCTGCTGAAACCACATATGCACCTGTTTGAGAGGCTCCTCTATGAGGGCATTTGAAGTATTTTATGTCTTAAATCCAATACCAATTGTCTTTTATATATAATTTTCCCTCCAAGTAATATTAATTATAAAGACACATGTAATTGGAGGCCTGAAACTACACTGCATTTCGTTGATGTAATGCATATTTTGTCCTAAATAAAGCAACAAAAAGGGACATGACAACTTTCTATACTATTGAATGTTTAAAAGGGGACATGCATCAAATCTTCCAAGAATACGCCTCTTTCCTGCATCAAATCATTCTTGGCACCTCCAAGAATATCGGGCTTAATTGGTTGTGAAGTAATTTAGTGGGTGTTTAGGTGAGTTTATTGAAATTATATTTTTTGGTGTCTAAGTCATCCTCTTTACAATTGTGGTCCCATATTAGGCCAATTGAGTTCCATATGTGTCTTTTTTTTTTCAATTTGAGGATACAAGAGGATTTTTTCTCAAGAGGCTAACAACATCAGCTATTTCCTTTTGTGGCTGATAGGTTATTAGTCATGTGATCTGCACGTGAGAAAATGTTAATGTCTTCGTTTTGTTTTGGCAGCAAAATAGAAGAAGTAAAAAAGGCCAAAATTACCTTAGTAAAAACTCTAATTCCTTCCCCTTCATTCAACCTGCACTTCACACTAAGAAATTATCTTAATTTGATCTTCTTCCATCTTGAAAACTAAGAGAATCCCAAAATTTTTTTGCTATCCTAGCGAAAAGTACACCAAAAAAATGCCATTGATTTTTTTTTTTTTTAAATACACCTCTTCCCCGACAATTTGAAACTTTGTAAAGTGTCTGACCATTGTGGAAGGCAAGGATTTGGTGATTGGGAAACTGAAATGGCACTTTGCAACCCCAAAGAAAACGAAAACCCTTTCCAGATTATGGTATGTATAAATTTGAACTGAGGTTGTTGTTTTTTCTGTTTGTTGTATGGAGTAATAAACATTGCATATGGGTGTTTTTCCACCTTAAATAGTAGAAGAGTTTTGTAGTGGTACTATTATTTATTTTGATTCTTGGCCCGAGATGTACCTTTTTCTATTTTACTGACAAGATTCTTTGACCATGTGCTTGATATTTTGGTTTTTTCTGTTGTTGTTTGGTTAAAAAAATTGAGCTTTTATTGTTGGTTTCACATGGCAACAGTGAGGTGGTTACTCACTTGATATATGTGTATATATTTCGAACAACTTGGTAATTAATACTTTTGGCCACTTTTTCAACTTTTCTGTTTATATATATTGAGCTTATACTATCTGAAGATGATACTTACTACTTCTTTTAATCATTTTAGATGATTTATCTTTAGTTGTTACTTTAAAATTGCATCATGGTGTAGTAATCCTGATCCTGGTGATTATAAAGGAGAGAGTCATTGCTGTTTATGACTGTGTAGACATAAATTGCATTTGTCTAAGTTATTTGGATGAGTTGTATTTGAAGTTGGGATATATAAATGGGTATAATATGTACTACAAGTTGGGAGAACATGAATTTCAACTTTTATGTTCTGCAGATGATTTAGTGTTTATTTGTCTGGATCTTTATATTGACAGGATGGTCTATGTGTACTTAGATGTAAGGGTAGATGATTTAGGAGCTGAAATTGGGCCTTCCAGTGTTAGACTTGAAACTAATAAGGGGATTAATATTGATGAGAATGATACAAATCAAACTGACTCTAAAGATTTTGAGTACTTTAATGATAGTAAATATGAAATGGGGGAGAGTGAAGAAGGAAATGATGATGAATTATTCGATAAAAATACAAATATAGAGTATAGGACCAAAATTATTCCTCCAAATATATACGTTTTTCCTCCATACTTAACAGCCTACCAGCCATTGTCGGAAATAGAGTATGTGACCAAAATTAAAAAAGAAAAAGTCATTTATGGGACAAAAAATGTAATTTAACCTGTAATTTATAGTGCAATTAAATGTACTATTACATATGGGCATGTTTATGTCAAGAAATATTTTGATCTTGAATTTGACCTTTACATAATAATATTTTTGGGGTCCATCTAAGAAAATTAACTTTCTATTAAATTCAAATGAATTAATAACAAAATAAATGCACGGGTAAACTGCACTAATAAATCTAATTACATAAATATTTTTTATTCCTTGGAAAATTACAACTAACTCTCTGAAAGATTGTTATTATAATATACTTTAGGGAGTATTTGTATAAAATTCCGCCGCTAAATACAAAATATACTTACAATTACATCTAATAAAATAATAAAATACTTATAATTTTATAAAAAAAATTAAAAAATATATTTGTATAATTAAACTTAACCTCGAATTGTCAATAAATTTTCTAAATATAATTTAATGTTTTAGTTACAAGAAGTTTGATTAGACTGATAGAGTAGACTGTGAGTGTGAGGCCACAGCAGATACGCTGTTAGGCCCTCCTAATCTTTGGGCTAGAATCCACATAATTGTGTCATATGTTATGTGTGTGCGTAATTCTCTAAATTATTTAAAATTAATTATTATGGCATGTGATTTTGATGTGCATATAATAATAATTTTGAATATATTATCAATGAAGTCAATTTGTTAAAATAAATAACTTATCAAAACTGATGAAATTAATTAATTTCGAATGTGTAAAATTTATCGACGAAGTCAATTTGTTAGAGGGATTGTTATTTTGTGGAAGAAATAAATATATAGGTAAAATACAATGACTTTTTCTAAAATTTAGCATAATTACGAATACCCTTTTAGTTTATACTAATATGACTTTTCACTATATAGTATATACTAATTAACTACGGCTATTCAAAGACTATTAACCATTATTTATGTAATTGAGGCAAAAATATTTGCTAAAACTAATTACTGTGGTAAATATTTTTATTATAGATAAAATAATATTAATTTATTATAATTTTTAAGTTACAGTAATTTAAAATATAGAAACTAATTAAAAAAACTTATTGTGAATAGACGATTTTCTGTGAAAAATCAAATAAATGGATATGATAGTTAGCATGAGCGCAAGGAGGTGCAATGGCTTTTCAGCCTACGTGGTGAAACTTGGATGAGAATGTTTAACAAGTTTAAAACTTTTGGTTCAATGTAATTTTTTTAAAAGAAAAGGACATTTTAGGAATCATACACTTTTCCAACATATTCAAATTTTGAATGGCTTTAGTCTTAATAAAAAACTACTTACATATCTTTATATATTATTAAATTGAAGTGGCTCACTACTCGTGATGATAAATTATCTTTTGAATATTAATTTTAAAGATACAAATACATCATATATTGTCGAAAATTTTCTCATCGACTATTCTCGAATACTCAAATCAATTTCAATTTTAGAAGCAATTAAAGGTCAAATATACAGTGGAGGAACACTTACCCTCATAACTAGTGAACCAATAATACTTAATTTTTATTTTTTAAAGTGAAAGTGATGTAATATTACTTTATTAAGTAAATCGATTATAATTATCAAATCAGATATTTATATCTAACAACTATCGACAACTATAACAATCATATACTGATGATCAATATCAGTAACCATACACAATCAACAACTATTATTAAAATAGAACAACACCTATTATTAAGTAAAATAATATCCCACACATTAGTGGAATTTGAACCATGACCTTATAATCATGGGAGCCTCAAGTTCACGGATTGAACTCGACATCATTATCCTTTTCGCCTTATTCGAATGACAAAGATTCATCTGAATCACACACCCAAAACGCACTTTAAGAATTTTACATATGTCTTTCGTGTTTTTTCTCTTCGATTCTCTCACATTTCAAAGGTTTAATTATGGCAGCATCGTTGTCTTATTTACAGACGTTCATATATTCATGAGGTAAATGTCCATTTTCGCCCCTATACTTTTTAACTTAATTCGTGCCTTTTGACTGTATTTAATTGCATATTTCAGGTGGAAACTAGTGCAGAAAGATTGACAAAAAGCTTAAATTAAAAATAATTAAAAAGACAGACTAATTTGAAATTAATTTACCAACATTAAGTACCAATTGATGAAGTCAACGGGGCCTATATCATGTACCATGAGATTGGTCTAATCAAATATGTGAATGTTTTTTCTTCTATATTTAATTTCGTACTTTATTATTTAAAACAATTTATTAATTATTCATGAATATTTTTTTTAATAAAATACCCCCCAAAAAAAGGGGAGTTGAAATTGGGATAGTGAAAGTAGTTGATACCATTGTGGAAGATGTCCACTTTAATGAAATGGTCCGACTAAACTAATCATATAATAAATAAGGTAAGATTTATTTTAGTTATTGACTTTTGATTTTAATTTTGAAATAATCGTTCCTATTTTTTTTAACTAACTTCAAATTAGTCCGTTCAAACCAGTAGCTTTCTTATATTATTCTTACGAAACTCTTTTATTTTTTTTTTAATATAAAATTACTTTTCATTCTTTTTTAATTATAATTTGGTCATTTTGTTTTGAAACTTAAGAAAAAATTAATCCTGTTTTTTGAAATAATTTATTGATGATCAATTATTCAGATAATAACTTAATACTGGTATATTAATATAATTATGAATTTAATGAATGTATTGAATTTACTAAATTAAAAAATATATTTAAAGAAAAAACTTCTAAAATTAAAATATAAATAAAAAAATAAATATATCAACTATAAAATCTCTTATTTCATTCTGGCTTTCTTTTAATTGAAAAATTCAACAAGTTCAATAAATTCGTGATATTTATGTTGATATGTCATTAATCAAATTGTTATTTATACTTTTATATAACTGAAAATCATCAATTTATTTTGTTTGCCATTTTTATAATTTTAATTTGTATTTTTCTTTCTTCTAAACTTGTATTTATTTTTTCGACAATGGAATTAATTTGGTTAGATAGAATTAATTATATAATAAATGCATGTTTGTTTGTTCAAAAGAAGTGGTAGACGGTCTTAGCTGAAATTAGTGTGGTGAGATGCAATGAATTATATAGTGGGCACATTTTCGACCATTAGTTTGGTAAGACGTAAATTAATTAGAACTCACCGTAATTGTGCCACTTGAAATTAGGATGCGTACTATTTGATTGTATTGGCTAACGGAAAGAACAATTGTTGTTATTAATTGGACGAAAATTTCTCAATTGTCCTCAGATTGAAAAAAAAATCATATATGGGACTCAATGTGCGAATTGATCTAAGTGTAGGACCAAAAATGTAATTTACCCCCTCACCTTTATAAAGATAGTTTAATTAAAAAGAACTTGCCTAACCCAAATCGGTTCTCATTCGGGATGGATTTTTTTGAGCCCGACTGCAATTGCCAACGCTAGCCAAAACTTTGACCCTTAGTTTGGTCGGCACAAATAAAATAATTATTCATCACGAGACTTAAGACCACGTTTTTTTAATCAGCATTAAGTGTTGCCTCGTGTAATTTTTATTATTATATTGTAATGAATCATTCTCTTAAATTATATAATTCTTATATTTATTATAAAATTAATATTATTTGTAAATTATAAATAAAATACATGCAAAAATTATATAACATTGTTGGCATAAACGGTTCGTTAGAATGCAGTCAAATAAATTGGGTTATGATATCCGTGATGAGTTATCCATGAATACTCCCCGAGCCCCATCCAAACAAGCTACCAACCCCATTGTTGGGGCGGTGACATCAGTATCACATACGGCTTATTAGGCGGTTCACCAACTCCGAGTGGGTCCCAACGCTCCACCACCAACCCCCACAACCACTGGATCAAATGGATCGGCACCGCTGACTTGGAAATCAAATCCATTTCGTCAATCAACACAATATTCCCAATGAAATCGTGTTTTCTTTTTTTCTTTTTTCCTTTTTAAATTTCAAATGGTAAGAAGTCATCGCCACATGTGATCATTCAAACTTACCACTACTTGTGCAATAATTTGGCATTATTCATTTAGACTACATAACTATCTTCATCCATTATTGTCACCAATTTAGATGTATATTTTACCTCCACACATCCATAGCTACATAATTGTCCAAATTGAAATGTTATGACTATAAAATTATGTGTTTAAATTATATATGTTTATTGATATTAGTCTATGTTGATGGTAATTATTTCTTTACTGTAGTAATAGTTGTTGATTAATTGTGGATATTATTAAATAGCTATAGTTGGTATAATTGTATTCGATTCATTATAAGAAAAAAAATTATAGCTAAATGGCTCATTTTTATTAATGGGTTGTTGTTGATTCAATTGCGATCAAAGTTGTCTTTTGTTTGGTCGTGCTCTCGGATATTGGTTAAAAATCCTTTCTTGTTTGTGCAGACTTAGGATCAAGTCAGTGCCGCATCGAGGTTTAGAACTAACAAGAGTAAAGCTTACGAAATTATTTGAGGATATTGATGCACGAATAAAGCTTGGTTTCCTTATCTACTACCACGTATGTGTTATAGTCATCAACAGCCCACAATTCGACTTGAAAGTGGGTTCGTTCTGTCAAGTGATAAATGAATCGATCTATTTAAGATGGTATTTGTCAAAGTATAAAATTTGACTCTAAAATTACACTTATCAGGCGGGATTTAACTTTTATTTATAAAATCTTGTATTTGATATTATTTCTTAGGATAAAAAGTATAAACATGCCCATTATTTTTGAATTTTTATTTTTTTTGGGGGTGAAGATATAGAATAAGGAAATTGTAGGTTTGATGAATGAATACAAGTGCGAGTAAATGGACCCACATGAAGACCACTCAAGTTTGTGTGATGTTAAAGTCTCCTCTCCTCGCAGGAGTTGGTGAGAATGGCGATCTCATCTACGCCACTGGTCACCATCCCACCAACTTTCTCAACTAAGCAAATTTTCATCTCCATCAAATTACAATTAATTACTAATTAACTAATTATTTTTATATATTAATAAGTAATTTTTATTTAAAGTAAGTTAAATACACTGCTCATAACTCACGTAATGTCTTTGATCCTGCAAAACTACTTACAAATAGCTTCTTTTTCCCTCTCATCAGAAAAAAGAATTATTGATTAAAAATCATGATAATAATAATTATTATTAATTATGGGTAGATAATATCGATAGAAAATTTTGGCTTAGCCACAAAAGCTATGAACAACAATCGTTGCGTGGCCGTGATCAATGACTATTTATTTTTAATAATTATAATTAAATATTACATTCCTTTTAGTATCTATTTTTCTCTCATCAATTCCCTTTTTTTTTTTTCTCTCTAACTATATATTCATACTTTTTTTTTTTATAGTTTCTGTTATTTATATAATGCACAGCTATCGATCATAGACTGGTTACTAATTATTATACAATTGGAGAAAACATTTTTTGTTTTTCAATTTTCTTTCTTTCTCCCATTCCGGGTATCTTTTTACTTTTTCCTTCTGATATCTTCTTTGCCACTTCCTCTATTTTTATTATTTTTAACATGTGTATATGTATATATTTTAGATGTGTCGTACAAACTAAAATGTTATAATATAATTAATACGTATATTTTATATAAAAGGTAACAAATCACCACAACAAATGCCCTTTATTTGATTAATTAAATTCAGCTAAAATATTCTTTTAGAGATAATTATCATTCTTTTCTAAAATTTAGTATAATTATACATAAATCTCTTACCATTTGAAAAACTATATCTAGTACTTTGAGCTTTTATTCCCTTTATTAAATATATTATTTTATTAGTTAAAATTCAATTATTTTTAGCTTAAAATCAATAAATTCGATAAATTTTACTAATATTAGATAAATATAAATATTAAAAATACTGAATGTAATTCTTTAAATTATAGATTATTTAAGTGTAATTACACTAAACTTTTAAACAAAAGAAGGTGTAATTATTTCTTTATTTAGGAAATTGCTTTATTTAATAGTTCTAATTATTGTGTTTACTTTTTCCCCCACTTACATATCCAATGTCCTAAAGTTGGTTAAGCCACGCCAAGAAGTATTTTCCCTTTTGTTTCTAGTCTTCTTCATTAGGCGCGGTAGGTAAGCGCTCCACGATTATATAATAAGCGCATTTTTCCCCATCTTTCTCTTAAGCGTGAAACCATCCCACCTTCATAAACCCACCACCACCACCACCGCCACCGTCACCGCTTTCTGAAGTTTCTTGGATTTGGATAACTCATCAACTCCTTGCAGAACTGGGAGAGCTTCAAACGACCATGAAGATCAACGTGAAGGACTCGACGTTGGTAAGGCCGGCGGCGGCGACGCCGATGGTCAGCCTCTGGAACTCCAACATTGACTTGGTGGTGCCCAACTTCCACACACCCAGCGTCTACTTCTACCGCCCCACAGCCGCGGACAACTTCTTCGATGCCGGGGTGCTCAAGGCGGCGCTCGGCAGGGCGCTGGTGCCGTTCTACCCCATGGCGGGGAGGTTGAAGAGGGACGAAGATGGCCGGGTTGAGATCGACTGCAACGCCGAGGGAGTGCTCTTTGTGGAGGCGGAGTCCGACGGGGTTGTGGATGATTTCGGCGACTTTGCTCCGACGTTGGAACTCCGCCGCCTCATCCCGGCGGTGGATTACTCTCAGGGAATTTCGACGTACCCGCTTTTGGTGTTGCAGGTGCGTTCTTGGTGTCGATATTCTTTCTTTGCCATGAATAGATTTTACTGTTTTTTATTTTTTTTATGAGAAATTCCATTATTTATTTTCATATATTTAAAAATTGAAGAAGTATAATTAATATTTCTAACTTAAAAATATAAATATAGAAAAAAAATCCTATTTTATTCTTATAAGTAATCTTTAAGAGTAAATTACGTACATCATTGGTCTAATTAAGTAGCATATATATTAATTATGGAAGAAAATTAACATTTTAGGAAACATTCATCGTTTGAAGAAATTAATTTCAAAACAATTTAACCATATGTAATAATAATAAACTTGTTGAAGGGAGATTTTAAATTTCGAAATAATCACAACTATTTATGTGTTTCTATATGATAGAAAAATACTTATATAGCAAAAATTTCGAAGAATATCATATTGCCCTTGGCATTCAATAGGCCAACTCATCAGTCATTACGTTTTCCTAAATTGCCAAGTCATCCAACATTACAAATAAAATAAAACATACTTAAATCGTTATATTCATAATGACTAATCTAATTATAGTATTACCAACCCACCATGCTAATTAATTCGATCACATGTATTATAATGATGTTTTATTAGTAATCAAAATTAACTATATAACATAGATGTTTTAATTAATCAAATTCACAAATAAATTTTACCAGTGTAGATATTGGAGAAATATATTATCATTTATTATTGAAAAATAATATTTCCACTTAGAATCATTATCCATATAATGAAAAATAAAATATAAAATTTTGTCGTAGTTCTTGTTCGTAAGGAATTCAAGGATTTTGAAACTACCATTTATTTTTATTTACATTTGACCAAAAAAAAAAGAAAGAAACTTTTACACTCGATAGAAAATTTTAATCCATGTGTATACCTTAACTATTATTTTAACATCTCAACTCCACAAATAAATGAAACTCTTCAACTATATTTTACGTCATTTAATATTTTTACCATGTATTCAAAATTTGTTCAACACATTAATTTCCTATAGCTACTCAGAACGTACCTCTAGTTATTGGACAACGTGGGAGACACAAAATGGCTGCTCCTCGTATGTTGATTACCTGAAATTTATTTAGGTATAAGTACTGATTTTGTCTAAATACGGGTCAGCAAAGAACATGTTGCTTGTCGTTTAATCTAGGATCTGGCTCATCTAGTAATTCAATGTACAATGTTTCTAGGACATGACTGGAGTTTCATTTCTACTATTATTTTATTTTTTTCTGTTGGGATGGTCAATGTAACATGTTATACATCCGGCGTTTGTTTTTTGGTATTTTACATGCTGACATAAAACTAAATTTTGTTGCACTAAAATAATAACTATATCATAAATTAGAATGCTCTAATTCCAGAATCGTTGTAGGTCACACATTTCAAATGTGGCGGAGTTTCCTTGGGTGTCGGAATGCAACACCATGTAGCAGATGGGTTTTCTGGCCTCCATTTCATCAACACATGGTCCGACATGGCTCGTGGGCTAGACCTCACGATCCCTCCTTTCATCGATCGAACCCTCCTCCGAGCCCGTGATCCGCCCCAACCGCAATTCAAGCACATTGAATACCAGCCCGCTCCAGCCATGAAAACCCTTGCATCCAAGGACGCTGAGGCCCCCGAAACAGCTGTTTCCATATTCAAGCTAACTCGTGATCAGCTCAATGCCCTAAAGGCCAAGTCCAAGGAGGGCGGCAACACGGTAACCTACAGCTCGTATGAGATGCTAGCCGGCCATGTCTGGCGCTCTGTCTGTATGGCACGTGGATTACCAGAAGATCAAGACACGAAACTGTACATTGCTACTGACGGCCGGTCCAGGCTTCAGCCTCCACTCCCACCTGGCTACTTTGGCAATGTGATCTTCACAGCCACGCCTATAGCCGTGTCAGGTGACCTAACGTCCAAGCCTGTATGGTATGCTGCTAGTAAAATCCACGATGCGCTAGCCCGAATGGACAACGACTACTTGAGATCGGCTCTTGATTACTTGGAGTTGCAGCCGGATCTTAAGGCCCTCGTTCGTGGGGCACACACATTTAGGTGCCCGAATCTTGGAATCACCAGTTGGGTTAGGCTGCCTATCCACGATGCCGATTTTGGGTGGGGTAGGCCAATCTTCATGGGGCCAGGCGGGATTGCCTACGAAGGTCTGAGTTTCGTGTTGCCAAGTCCAACAAACGATGGGAGCTTATCAGTCGCAATTTCCCTTCAGGCAGAGCATATGAAGCTTTTTGAGAAGCTGCTCTATGACATTTGAAACATATGATACATATGTTTGACAACCTTCAGATCTACCTAAAAACCTCCTCGCATCTCCTAGTTTCTTGTGCGTTTTTATGCTCAAACGATTACCGTTCTTCTGTCAGTATGTGGCTGTCTACCTCGGCAACATTCCTAGATATGCCAAACCTTTTCTGTAAGGATAATGATGCAATTCTTGGACCAGCCTATGCCTATGAAGTACTAATTGATAGTGTATTAGTGCTGCAATTTTTCATTGGTATTGCATAACCGTGCTAATTTTCTCTGCCAACAGTTGAGTTGCACACCCTCTGAATTACTAAATAGTTCAAACAAATCACTTACAAACTAATGAAGCAAACCAAAAAAATATACAGACGGATAACGATTCCGTTCAGTCAGGGTAATGGAGATGGAGAGCAAGGAGCAGAGTGAAGGTGAAACCAAGAGATGAGACAAGAAAACAAGGCTTATGCAACGGTGCAGCGCTTTTCTTGGCTGGCCTGCGATGAACTACATTAGCACCACCGTAGGGTCCCTTTCCTTTCTGCGCGTCTTCTGTCGACGTAATATTCTTCAATCCCATGATTAGGTCTCTTCTACCATAATCTGTGTCCAAATCATACCGTCACCAGAAAAACCAATTGTGAAGGCCTTAACATCCAAGAATGAGTATACAGTTTCTGACGTACCTTGCTCATGTGGATCATCTGATGGAGAGAGATGGTTCGAGGAAATCAAGAAATCTCTGCTCTTAAGCATTTGAGGAGTTCCAATAGCTGAGGTTGTAAGGAAACTACCAGCACATAAGAGGACCACACAAAGCCAAGCGAAACAAGTCATTTTTTGCATTTATTTTTCTATGTGGGGCTGGAGGAGGAGTGAGGGCCGGATTGTTATATATAAGGGTAAGGTGTCTTATCATAAGGTTGGAAGAGATTTGTGAGAACAGATGTTTCTAGTGGGGGCAAAAAAGCGGCTTTACTTTGCTTCTATGAAGTTGCAACCCGAATCTTTTATTATAAATTGATAATGCATCTCATCTTACATTTCATATATAACATCAATTTTTATAAATTTTCAAACTTTAATTCCATTAAATTTTTACGTTAACAACAAGTTCATGGCACGGGCTTCGTCAAATTTTGAAAGAAATTAAGGTTGTTTCATTAGAAATGTAATGAAATTAAGGCTTGAGAATAAAATTGTATATTTTTTAGAATTATAAAATCTGATGTGACAGAACTAAAAAACAATAGGATTAAAATTAAAAAAAAAAACTAACTTACAGATTAACGTACAATTAATGTAATATAATTGGTAATCGTAGCTCTATTCTAGTGATGGTGACCGTGCACTACCGTCTGGTATTTTATAATTAGGACAAGGGACTTAATAATATATAAAGTGTTAAGATCCTTTTCTTACCTAACAAAATGCACGTTAAGAACAAATTTAATAAAAGACAATATCTTGACTAATAAAACCCATGCAAATGAAAGTCATATAGAAAGGGGGGTGGAATAGTCAACATGAAACTCGTATTATGCGGTTAATAAAACTTAAACAAATTTAGTAAAAGCAGACAATATCTTGACTAATAAAGTTATTTGTTATATCTAAGAACCATGGCAAATGTTTTAACCAACCTCGCAGATACCACGACCAACAACCGTTGCATGGTCGTGGACAATGATCATTTGCATCGGCAATTTTATTTTTAACCGTGGCTAATGGTGTATTTTTTTTGTATTGAATGTTAACTAATCGGTGGTCAAAATTTAATTTTTCGCGCTAATTTTATTTCACCTTAGTAATTAGTATTAATTTGTCATAATTTTAAGCGATAATAATTCATAATGTTAGGAATAACTCATCTTTTTTTTGTAATAGTTTTAGTACATTCTACATTTAAGTGGAATTGTTGTTTCAGACTTAATTTCTAGACAGTAATGATGGCTCAAACCACATTTGTTATTTATTATGGTGAAGACTTGCCAGTGATCACGTCTGAGAGTGTCATTGAGGTTGCCTTTCTCCTACCGTTTTTTTAAATGAAAAGCAAAAAGAAAAACAAAAGTATAATTCAAAATTACAGGTAAGAATATCAAGCAAGCAAAAAGAGTTATCCATAAAAGTAGACATCTTTGAAGAGTGATTTCAGTGATTTGTGATGTGAAAGATGGCAGTTAGTGGTAGACAAATACTGTCAACTCCACGAATTATAACTAGTCATTCAAGAGAATACGATTCTTCACCCTTTTCTTCTGACCCTCATCTGGAAAAAACATATAGAATCATTTTTTAGTTTGTCCAACCTCTATTTATAGCATAGCCCATTTTGTGGGTCACATTTCTGCTTTCGACGGAAAATAACATTTTTTGTTTGTTATTTTATTTTAGTTTCATTTATTATAAGATTAGTATTTTTAGTCTCGTAATTTATTTTATCTTCATTCATTTTTTATCTATAATTTAAAGGTGTAGAGAACGTGTTTAGTATGTGTTCACTAAGTATTTTTGGTAGGTGAGAAAATTAGTTTGTTTTTCAACTTGAAACCATTTTTAAAGAAAAATATAACTACATTTGAGAGGAAAAAATAAATCTTGAAAGAAATTAGGGTAAAAAAAAATTATTATTTCTCTTTTTTCTCACAAAAATTGAATCCTCTCCTTTCTATACTTTTATAAGTTAAAACCAAATAAAAACAACACAAAGTATCAAGTTTTCCACAAGTGAATCAAATAGGTCAAATGAAGTACTCATATACTACTATTGAGAAAAAAAGGGCCAATTTTTTCTCTAACCAAAAGTACTTAACGGCAATGTCTTAGGCACATGATCTACATCGTTAAATTGTAGATGAAAAAATGCATGTGGACCAAAAGTGCTAATTTTTATAATTTATCGAAATTAAAGTTCTAATCCCATAATGAATGGGATCAAAAGTGATATGAATCTTATAACTTATGGGACTAAAAATACTATCTCCCCGCTTTTTAATTTGTTTCTCTTTTGCACTTGCTTAGGAGATTCCAATCTTGTTGTACTTTTTTCTATTCATTTTAATGTATATACTATTTGTACAAAATCTATTTTTAAATAAACTAAATGATATGATCTTTGTATGAATAATGTGTATATAAGAAATATAATAGAAATGTAATGAGATTTGAAATAAAAATTATAATTCGCTCAATGAGAATTATAGTAGCTTGTTTTGAATTAAAATTCTTGTGTTGGAGTTGTTGATTTTGTCCGTGGCTCTTTGAGATGTTGGAAGGTTTACTGGAACAACTTGCACACTAGATCGATAGTAGGTGCCAGCATGGTGTGGTACACATTTGGGATGAGGTGTCGGTGTTCTGACACAAGTTGCTAGGTGCACCTGACATGTTGATTCATAAATATCAGGCGCCGGATGAAAATCACTGGGTGACGGCGCATGGTCTGGTTGTATGATGCGTGGACATGAGGACTTTTGGTGCAGGACGGAGCGTCCTTAGCCCATTTCGGAATTGTGTGGATATTGTTGGCTGATGTCTCAATAGCATGACGCAAAATGTGTGAGACATTGCAGGAAATAGTGGACGAATGCGCATGGTGTCAACACATGAGCGATGTTGAGTGCCTACGTGTTGATGTTGTGATGGATTTCTAGCAAGATGTCGGACAGTCCGCGCGCGCAGGATGGCCTAACGATGCACGCACGCTGTTGATAAGCCGAGAGACAACTTAAGGAAGCATGTGCATGAAATGAGTAGCCGGCAGTTGGTGTTGTGTATTCCATATCAATTCTTGCCACATGACATGGGGCTGCAGATTGTCATTATGAAGGCAGAAACAATTTTAGGCAGTTTTCTTTCTGTTTTATAGAGAATGTCAATTATTATTTTATTGTATTTTTGTATTTAAGGTCTTAGTTTGCACGTTTCTTTTGTAGAGTTAGAGAGTGAAATTGTATGTAAGCAAGCTTCTTATTTCGAAATTGAGGAAAAACATACAAAGATAGTGATTTGATCGTAAATCTATACTTTTTTCTATATTCAACATTGCTTAGGTTTTTGATGGAGGAAAAATCATTCAAAAATAAAAGTGAATATTAGAAAAATTGTATAAGGACTACAAATTTGTACAGTTATACTCATTTGCTAAATTGACTGTGAAAAAATTATGATGTCCATATATAGTCAATTAATTAAGGGGTAAAATTTGTAAACACCCCCCCCCCTCTCATTAGATGTATAAATAAGCCCTCAAATCATTATAGGAAGAACCCTTTTGCGGACAGGAAAAAGAGAGATTTTTGAAGTAAATATTTACCACGTATTCAGAGTGTGCTTGAATTACTTACCTCTAATTTATTCTCCATTAGTTTCTAACTTTTGCATACTTTTGTGGGTAAAAATTTCACTCAAACTCAACTTTTACACTCTATGCATGTGTGTGTGTAAGACTAATTGACGTGCGGGAGCTAAGTTGCACAGTGGCCGTTAACAATTTTTTTGTTACACGAGCCCCCTGGCTCCTAGTATTTAAGGGTGGGCATGGTTGGGTTTAGGAATTTTCAGATCGAGAAACCTATTGTGTTAAGTTGTGAAGATTGATTTGAAGAAGAAAAGGATAACCTGATTCAACTTAGAATTCCCAAGTTGAGTTGGAGAAGGATAACCCGATTCAAAGTTGAGTTGGAGAAGGATAACCTCATTCAACTTAGAAATCCCAAGTTGAGTTGGAAAAAGGATAAGTCATGGCTATATATACTACTCTTATTAGCATTGTTTTATAGAGCAAAGTAGAATAGAGTAGAGAGAAAAGAAAGAGTTGAGACGAGGGTGAGTGTTGTTTTTCACGTGTGGTGAAGACTTGCATACAAGTGTGTGTGTGTTGTACTCCTCAATTTTCCTCCTCTTTGAGTGTTTTCTCCTGGCTTGGTATCGCCCCCAGACGTAGGATTTATATCCAAACTGGGTTAACAAATTCGTGTGTCTTTTATCGCCTTCATATTCCACCTGTTATCCATCTTAACCCGATCCATTTCCTAACAACTGGTATCAAGAGCCTGGTTCAAGGAGTTAAGATGGAGGGAAAGTTTCCAGTCGAACGGTTCAATGGTTCCGACTTTGGGTTTTGGCGTATGCAGATGGAGGCCTACCTGTACGGGAAGGACCTGTACGAACCACTTGCAGAGAAGTCCGAGAAGACGAGTGATGAAGAATGGAAGGTGCTCGATCGAAAGGCGATGAGCGCAATAATCCTGTCGCTCTCTCGGAATGTCGCCTATCATGTGAAGGGAGCAAAGAGCACGAAGGAAGTCCTACAGACTCTTGCCGATATGTACGAGAAACTCTCAGCAATGAACAAGGTTATGCTGATGAAAAAACTATTCAGGTTGCAGATGGAGGAGAGGAAGTCGGTGGCCGATCACCTCAATGACTTCAACCAACTCACGACACAGCTGGCGTCTGTGGATATCGTGTTTGACGATGAGGTAAAAGCGTTAATTTTGCTTTCATCTTTACCTGACAGTTGGGATGTGGTTGTTACTTCGGTGAGCACTTCGTCTGGGAAGGAGAAGATGAAGTTCGACAACATCAGGGACATGATGTTGAACGAGGAAACCCGTAGAAAGCAAACGGGTGGATCATCTGGCTCTGCACTACATACAGAGTCCAGAGGGAGACCTGACACACGGGGTAAATACCGTGGAAGGTCAAGGTCAAGGTCCAGGGGGAAGAATAAAGGCAAGAAGGAGATGGTGTGCTGGAACTGCGAGAAGCCCGGACACATGAAAAGCGAATGTCGGGCACCAAAGAAGGAAAAGGAGGGCCGGACAGCGAATGCCGCGACGGAAGAGATCACGGATGCACTCTTGTTGAGCGTGAGCAGTTCTTCCGATGATTGGGTTGTGGATTCAGGGGCCTCATTCCACTCATGCAGCAACAAAGACATCATGGAGCCATACACCTCAGGTGATTTTGGCTTAGTTTATCTTGCAGATAACAAACCCCTCAAGATTGTAGGAAAGGGAGATGTGCGGATCAAATCAATGAATGGGTCATGTTGGACCCTACATGATGTGAGACACATACCAGGACTGAAGAGGAACTTGATCTCAGTCGGACAGCTGGATAGTGATGGATTCCACACGACGTTTGGAGACGCGAAGTGGAAGATCAGTCGGGGAGCAATGACTTTGGCACGAGGACTAAAGTCGGGAACGCTCTACATGGCGGGAGGATCCAGTTCAAACATCCCCTTTACAGGAACTGTATCGCAGGCTAACCTATGGCACAATCGCTTGGGCCACATGAGCGAGAAAGGAATGAACGTGCTGAAGTCGAAAGGACGGTTGCCCGAGTTAAAATCGGTGGAGGTGGGTCATTGTGAACACTGCGTGTTCGGAAAGCAGAAGCGGGTGAGCTTCTTGACCACAGGAAGAACTCCGAGGAAAGAAAAGTTGGAGCTTGTTCACACCGATTTGTGGGGGCCAGCACCAGTGTCATCTCTTGGTGGATCAACGTACTACATGACATTCGTCGATGACTCCACTAGAAAGGTATGGGTGTATTTCTTAAAAAGAAAATCTGATGCCTTTGATACATTCAGGAGATGGAGGGCACTAGTGGAAAATGAGACAGGTCTACAAGTGAAATGTCTCAGATCGGATAACGGTGGCGAGTACAGCAGTGAAGGTATCAAAAATTACTGCGCCGACCATGGAATCCGAATGCAGAAAACAATCCCGGGGACACCTCAGCAAAATGGCGTTGCTGAGAGGATGAACAGAACACTGAATGAGCGTGCGAGATGCATGCGATTGAAGAGCGGACTACCAAAGATGTTTTGGGCAGATGCAGTCAACACGGCTGCTTTCTTGATCAATCGAGGGCCTTCTGTCCCGTTGAACAACATGATACCGGAAGAGGTATGGAGTGGTAAGAAAGTGGATCTTTCTTTCTTACGTACGTTTGGTTGTTCAGCCTATATTTTGAACGATGATCGAACTAAGCTGGATGCTAAGTCGATTAAATGTACATTCATTGGGTATGGGACTGACGAATTTGGGTATAGATTCTGGGATGATCAAAACCGGAAAATAATTCGTAGCAGGAATGTTATATTCAATGAGGATGTAATGTACAACGACAGGAAGGTAAGCCCGGACGATGACAAGAAGGAAAGGGAATTTGTTGATCTCGACATTTCAAATTCCGGGATCATGAGACCAGCAGATACGGATTCAGTGGGAGTTCAGACGGACGAAACCGAACAGACGGAGATAGAGCCAGAACCAGTATCGGAGGAACCGATTACTGAAAGCAGCACACCCTTGGCACTGGGTCGAGAACCGAGGCTGAGAAGGGCCCCAGATAGGTACTCCCCCTCTCTTTATTACTTGCTTTTGTCTGATTGTGGAGAACCCGAATGTTACGCAGAGGCAGTCAATGATGTCCACAAGAGCAAGTGGGAGCTTGCGATGAACGACGAGATGAACTCGTTGAAGAAAAACAACACATGGGAATTGTGTCAGCTCCCAAAAGGAAAGAAGGCCCTACAGAACAGATGGGTCTATCGGGTTAAGGAAGAATCAGACGGGAAGAAGCGGTACAAGGCAAGACTCGTAGTAAAGGGATTCCAACAAAGATACGGTATTGACTTTACTGATGTTTTTACACCTGTTGTCAAGTTAACTACTATTCGTCTTGTGTTGAGCATGGTAGCGGCAGAGAACTTGGAGTTACAACAGATGGATGTAAAGACAGCCTTCCTACACGGGGATCTTGAGGAGGAGATATACATGGTACAACCAGAGGGGTATAATGGAGATGATCAGCAGGTGTGTCGCCTGAAGAAAAGCCTGTATGGATTGAAACAGGCTCCGCGGCAGTGGTACAGGAAGTTTGACAACTTCATGCTAGAGATAGGTTTCTCTAGATGCAATGCTGATCATTGCTGCTACGTGAAGAGGTTCGATGAGTTTTTTATCATTCTACTCCTGTATGTTGATGACATGTTGATAGCAGGATCAAATGTCAAGGAGATCAATAGGCTCAAGGATCAGTTATCAAGGAAGTTTGACATGAAAGATCTTGGCGAAGCAAGACAGATATTGGGCATGAAAATCACAAGGGACAAAGGTATTGGTAAATTATGGTTATCTCAATCTGATTATATTGAGAAGGTATTATGCAGATTCAAGATGGAAAATGCAAAACCGGTTGGAACGCCATTGGGAAATCAGTTCAAACTATCCAACAGTGATTCGCCCCAGACTGACTCCGAACGTGCAAAGATGAGAGTCACACCGTATGCCTCAGCAATTGGGAGCCTGATGTATGCTATGATCTGTACTCGACCGGATATAGCACATGCAGTGGGAGTAGTTAGCCGTTTTATGAGCAATCCAGGAGTGATGCACTGGGAAGCTGTGAAATGGATTCTTAGGTACCTGAGGGGTACTAAGGACCGAGCATTGGTGTTTGGTAAGGGCAAGCTTACCTTGTTTGGGTTTGTTGACGCTGATTTTGCAGGGAGTGACTATGACAAAAGGAGGAGCACTACAGGGTACGTGTTCACATATGGCGGTACAGCCGTATCCTGGGTCTCAAAGTTGCAGAAGGTTGTCACACTGTCCACGACGGAAGCTGAGTACGTGGCAGTTACTGAGGCAGCTAAGGAGCTCATTTGGCTGCAACACTTGTTGGGTGAATTAGGGAAACCTCAGGCAGATGTGATTCTTCATAGCGATAGCCAGAGTGCGATCCATCTGGCAAAGAATCCCGCGTTCCATTCGCGGACAAAGCACATCGAGATCAAGTACCATTTCATCCGACAACTTCTGGAGAAGAAGGCACTGCAGCTGGAGAAGATCCAAGGAGAAAAGAATCCTGCGGACATGCTGACCAAGGCGGTTGCGATGGCGAAGTTGAAGCTGTGTACGGCTTCGACTGGCCTTGATGACTAGAGTGGACAAACCCGGCGGTACCAAGAAAGAAGTGGAGAAAAGCTAATCAATCTTCAAGTGGGAGATTGTTAAGTTGTGAAGATTGATTTGAAGAAGAAAAGGATAACCTGATTCAACTTAGAATTCCCAAGTTGAGTTGGAGAAGGATAACCCGATTCAAAGTTGAGTTGGAGAAGGATAACCTCATTCAACTTAGAAATCCCAAGTTGAGTTGGAAAAAGGATAAGTCATGGCTATATATACTACTCTTATTAGCATTGTTTTATAGAGCAAAGTAGAATAGAGTAGAGAGAAAAGAAAGAGTTGAGACGAGGGTGAGTGTTGTTTTTCACGTGTGGTGAAGACTTGCATACAAGTGTGTGTGTGTTGTACTCCTCAATTTTCCTCCTCTTTGAGTGTTTTCTCCTGGCTTGGTATCGCCCCCAGACGTAGGATTTATATCCAAACTGGGTTAACAAATTCGTGTGTCTTTTATCGCCTTCATATTCCACCTGTTATCCATCTTAACCCGATCCATTTCCTAACAACTGGTATCAAGAGCCTGGTTCAAGGAGTTAAGATGGAGGGAAAGTTTCCAGTCGAACGGTTCAATGGTTCCGACTTTGGGTTTTGGCGTATGCAGATGGAGGCCTACCTGTACGGGAAGGACCTGTACGAACCACTTGCAGAGAAGTCCGAGAAGACGAGTGATGAAGAATGGAAGGTGCTCGATCGAAAGGCGATGAGCGCAATAATCCTGTCGCTCTCTCGGAATGTCGCCTATCATGTGAAGGGAGCAAAGAGCACGAAGGAAGTCCTACAGACTCTTGCCGATATGTACGAGAAACTCTCAGCAATGAACAAGGTTATGCTGATGAAAAAACTATTCAGGTTGCAGATGGAGGAGAGGAAGTCGGTGGCCGATCACCTCAATGACTTCAACCAACTCACGACACAGCTGGCGTCTGTGGATATCGTGTTTGACGATGAGGTAAAAGCGTTAATTTTGCTTTCATCTTTACCTGACAGTTGGGATGTGGTTGTTACTTCGGTGAGCACTTCGTCTGGGAAGGAGAAGATGAAGTTCGACAACATCAGGGACATGATGTTGAACGAGGAAACCCGTAGAAAGCAAACGGGTGGATCATCTGGCTCTGCACTACATACAGAGTCCAGAGGGAGACCTGACACACGGGGTAAATACCGTGGAAGGTCAAGGTCAAGGTCCAGGGGGAAGAATAAAGGCAAGAAGGAGATGGTGTGCTGGAACTGCGAGAAGCCCGGACACATGAAAAGCGAATGTCGGGCACCAAAGAAGGAAAAGGAGGGCCGGACAGCGAATGCCGCGACGGAAGAGATCACGGATGCACTCTTGTTGAGCGTGAGCAGTTCTTCCGATGATTGGGTTGTGGATTCAGGGGCCTCATTCCACTCATGCAGCAACAAAGACATCATGGAGCCATACACCTCAGGTGATTTTGGCTTAGTTTATCTTGCAGATAACAAACCCCTCAAGATTGTAGGAAAGGGAGATGTGCGGATCAAATCAATGAATGGGTCATGTTGGACCCTACATGATGTGAGACACATACCAGGACTGAAGAGGAACTTGATCTCAGTCGGACAGCTGGATAGTGATGGATTCCACACGACGTTTGGAGACGCGAAGTGGAAGATCAGTCGGGGAGCAATGACTTTGGCACGAGGACTAAAGTCGGGAACGCTCTACATGGCGGGAGGATCCAGTTCAAACATCCCCTTTACAGGAACTGTATCGCAGGCTAACCTATGGCACAATCGCTTGGGCCACATGAGCGAGAAAGGAATGAACGTGCTGAAGTCGAAAGGACGGTTGCCCGAGTTAAAATCGGTGGAGGTGGGTCATTGTGAACACTGCGTGTTCGGAAAGCAGAAGCGGGTGAGCTTCTTGACCACAGGAAGAACTCCGAGGAAAGAAAAGTTGGAGCTTGTTCACACCGATTTGTGGGGGCCAGCACCAGTGTCATCTCTTGGTGGATCAACGTACTACATGACATTCGTCGATGACTCCACTAGAAAGGTATGGGTGTATTTCTTAAAAAGAAAATCTGATGCCTTTGATACATTCAGGAGATGGAGGGCACTAGTGGAAAATGAGACAGGTCTACAAGTGAAATGTCTCAGATCGGATAACGGTGGCGAGTACAGCAGTGAAGGTATCAAAAATTACTGCGCCGACCATGGAATCCGAATGCAGAAAACAATCCCGGGGACACCTCAGCAAAATGGCGTTGCTGAGAGGATGAACAGAACACTGAATGAGCGTGCGAGATGCATGCGATTGAAGAGCGGACTACCAAAGATGTTTTGGGCAGATGCAGTCAACACGGCTGCTTTCTTGATCAATCGAGGGCCTTCTGTCCCGTTGAACAACATGATACCGGAAGAGGTATGGAGTGGTAAGAAAGTGGATCTTTCTTTCTTACGTACGTTTGGTTGTTCAGCCTATATTTTGAACGATGATCGAACTAAGCTGGATGCTAAGTCGATTAAATGTACATTCATTGGGTATGGGACTGACGAATTTGGGTATAGATTCTGGGATGATCAAAACCGGAAAATAATTCGTAGCAGGAATGTTATATTCAATGAGGATGTAATGTACAACGACAGGAAGGTAAGCCCGGACGATGACAAGAAGGAAAGGGAATTTGTTGATCTCGACATTTCAAATTCCGGGATCATGAGACCAGCAGATACGGATTCAGTGGGAGTTCAGACGGACGAAACCGAACAGACGGAGATAGAGCCAGAACCAGTATCGGAGGAACCGATTACTGAAAGCAGCACACCCTTGGCACTGGGTCGAGAACCGAGGCTGAGAAGGGCCCCAGATAGGTACTCCCCCTCTCTTTATTACTTGCTTTTGTCTGATTGTGGAGAACCCGAATGTTACGCAGAGGCAGTCAATGATGTCCACAAGAGCAAGTGGGAGCTTGCGATGAACGACGAGATGAACTCGTTGAAGAAAAACAACACATGGGAATTGTGTCAGCTCCCAAAAGGAAAGAAGGCCCTACAGAACAGATGGGTCTATCGGGTTAAGGAAGAATCAGACGGGAAGAAGCGGTACAAGGCAAGACTCGTAGTAAAGGGATTCCAACAAAGATACGGTATTGACTTTACTGATGTTTTTACACCTGTTGTCAAGTTAACTACTATTCGTCTTGTGTTGAGCATGGTAGCGGCAGAGAACTTGGAGTTACAACAGATGGATGTAAAGACAGCCTTCCTACACGGGGATCTTGAGGAGGAGATATACATGGTACAACCAGAGGGGTATAATGGAGATGATCAGCAGGTGTGTCGCCTGAAGAAAAGCCTGTATGGATTGAAACAGGCTCCGCGGCAGTGGTACAGGAAGTTTGACAACTTCATGCTAGAGATAGGTTTCTCTAGATGCAATGCTGATCATTGCTGCTACGTGAAGAGGTTCGATGAGTTTTTTATCATTCTACTCCTGTATGTTGATGACATGTTGATAGCAGGATCAAATGTCAAGGAGATCAATAGGCTCAAGGATCAGTTATCAAGGAAGTTTGACATGAAAGATCTTGGCGAAGCAAGACAGATATTGGGCATGAAAATCACAAGGGACAAAGGTATTGGTAAATTATGGTTATCTCAATCTGATTATATTGAGAAGGTATTATGCAGATTCAAGATGGAAAATGCAAAACCGGTTGGAACGCCATTGGGAAATCAGTTCAAACTATCCAACAGTGATTCGCCCCAGACTGACTCCGAACGTGCAAAGATGAGAGTCACACCGTATGCCTCAGCAATTGGGAGCCTGATGTATGCTATGATCTGTACTCGACCGGATATAGCACATGCAGTGGGAGTAGTTAGCCGTTTTATGAGCAATCCAGGAGTGATGCACTGGGAAGCTGTGAAATGGATTCTTAGGTACCTGAGGGGTACTAAGGACCGAGCATTGGTGTTTGGTAAGGGCAAGCTTACCTTGTTTGGGTTTGTTGACGCTGATTTTGCAGGGAGTGACTATGACAAAAGGAGGAGCACTACAGGGTACGTGTTCACATATGGCGGTACAGCCGTATCCTGGGTCTCAAAGTTGCAGAAGGTTGTCACACTGTCCACGACGGAAGCTGAGTACGTGGCAGTTACTGAGGCAGCTAAGGAGCTCATTTGGCTGCAACACTTGTTGGGTGAATTAGGGAAACCTCAGGCAGATGTGATTCTTCATAGCGATAGCCAGAGTGCGATCCATCTGGCAAAGAATCCCGCGTTCCATTCGCGGACAAAGCACATCGAGATCAAGTACCATTTCATCCGACAACTTCTGGAGAAGAAGGCACTGCAGCTGGAGAAGATCCAAGGAGAAAAGAATCCTGCGGACATGCTGACCAAGGCGGTTGCGATGGCGAAGTTGAAGCTGTGTACGGCTTCGACTGGCCTTGATGACTAGAGTGGACAAACCCGGCGGTACCAAGAAAGAAGTGGAGAAAAGCTAATCAATCTTCAAGTGGGAGATTGTTAAGTTGTGAAGATTGATTTGAAGAAGAAAAGGATAACCTGATTCAACTTAGAATTCCCAAGTTGAGTTGGAGAAGGATAACCCGATTCAAAGTTGAGTTGGAGAAGGATAACCTCATTCAACTTAGAAATCCCAAGTTGAGTTGGAAAAAGGATAAGTCATGGCTATATATACTACTCTTATTAGCATTGTTTTATAGAGCAAAGTAGAATAGAGTAGAGAGAAAAGAAAGAGTTGAGACGAGGGTGAGTGTTGTTTTTCACGTGTGGTGAAGACTTGCATACAAGTGTGTGTGTGTTGTACTCCTCAATTTTCCTCCTCTTTGAGTGTTTTCTCCTGGCTTGGTATCGCCCCCAGACGTAGGATTTATATCCAAACTGGGTTAACAAATTCGTGTGTCTTTTATCGCCTTCATATTCCACCTGTTATCCATCTTAACCCGATCCATTTCCTAACATATTGAGTAGTATATTTTGATATCCAACACAAACTCAATAAAATCGAATACCCGACCTTTTTTTTTTTTTTTTTATAATTTGAATGTGAAGAAAATCTGAGGCAATAAAAAAGTATTTAAAACCATGCTTTTCTTTTTATAACTTATGCTTGTAAATTTTAATTTATATAGATGACGTGACTTGATTTTTTAAAAAATATTTTACAAAAATTTAATATCAAATATTAATGTTAAAAAATCACAATTAATTAAATTAATATATAAAATAATCCAAATGATAATATCAATAACTTGATAAGTCAATCAGCCAACTCATAATTCTCTTTACTATTTTACTATTAAAACAAACAATTCTCTTTTCTTTTTTATTATTATTGTTATAAAAGGAAGACAGACATTTGGGGATGTCTTGCAATTTCTACAAACTTAGGGGAGCAATGCAAAATCTTAAAATATCAACAATAGTTTAATATATTTTATTAATAGAGATAGTACACCACCCTCTTATGAAATTTAGTATAATTATACGTAAATTCTATATAATTTAAAAAATTATATTTAATATCAATAATATTTGTTACTGGTTAGGGAGGACAATGGATTCATTTTGAACACCTGATTTTCTTTTCTCTTAATTTTTTTATATATTTTTATACTTATATAAGATATATTTATACATATATAAATAGATATGTGTACTTTATTTATACTTATATACAATACATAAATCTGATATTTTTCATAAATTAAAACAATGATATAAATAATTTATAAACATTTTAATGTTTATACAAGTGACACATATTTATTCGATTAATTTATTGTAAGTCAAACACATCTTATTCAGATTAAATATAATAAAATTTCTTGACTTCATATTAGAAGAATTTGAAATCCGTTCATATTTATTCAAATTTAGAGTAGAAGCATTTGGAACTCTTTGCATATAAATACTATCCAAACAAATTCTGATTTATTATTAGAAATATAAAATTTAATTTCAAATATATTAATTCAATTCAAGCCCTTAAATTATCTGAGTTTGCAAAAAGTAGAAAATTAAGGGGTTAAAGTGAAATAATCTGGAAAGATTAGGACCATTATTGTAATTTGTGATCGGTCGAGAAGAATTAAGAGTTGGAGCACTCTCAGTCGAACGGCAGTTCAGAGAGCGGTTCAAGAGTTCAATAGAGATGTTGGGGTTCGAGGACTGCGGGAAGCTGCTGAGGATGCTTAATGGCGGAGAAGAAAGGACCATTGAGGAGATCGTCGCGGATTTCAACTCCAAATTTCCGCGCTCCGTCCAGTTCTTCGTCTGCTCCGCCCTCGACTTTCTCACAGCAGACCCAAAGGCTAGGGTTTTTTCTTTTGGCTAACGTTTAAACTGTTTGTTGTGTTTTTTGCTTTTTTAGATTGGAATTAAGTTGAGCTCTCTGTTTATTTGATTGCATGAGTTAGGTTTCGGATTCGCCAACATAGTATTCTAGAGTTGGATCAGCAATTGAAACTTCTGATTTGAATGTGAAAAGTTTTTCTACCATTTTGCTCAAGTTTGAACTTATAATTAGTTAACTGAAATTGCATGCTCTATTAGCAAAGTGGATATTGGGTGGATTTAGGTCATTGTAGTTACCTTTACACTTAAATTTTACCCGTTTAATAGGGGTTTCATTTGTGCTTGCTGTGTTTACAAATTGTGTGTGCTGTTTCAACTGCAATCTTGTACAACTTAATGGTGTTTTCACCTTTTCCGTTTGGCATATGATTGGCATTTATTGTCAGCATGTATATCTTATTTCAAGAGCCTAATGCATGGAAATTTCTCAATGTGGCTTTTATCTAAATTTCTCAATTATTTTTGGTGCAGGAAAAGTTTTTATCTCCAATTCAGCGGTTGATTTCGTTTGCAATTCTTCATCAGGCCTATGCATCACAACAGCCTTCTTCGAACCCTTTCATTTCTAAGCTTGTAGATGTAAGCTTAGTGTGTCAATATTTCAGTTTTGGTTGCTAGATGATTTCTTACAGCACTTGAGCTTTTTCATTTTCCTTTTCTGTTAATTGTGGAAGCTGTTTATATAGGACGTATCCAGGTATGCTTTTGGTTTGTGGATATCTACTCACATTGTGGGCTTTTGTCGGGTTGTTTGTTTGCACATTTGCAGGCAGCTTATAATGATGAAGCTGAAAAGTATGAAAGGGCATTTATTCTTCAATTGTTAGGATCTTCCAACTTGTCGAATAGCAGAGAGGTTTTCTTCTCCATTTTTCTGCTGTTGTTTCTGGGTTTGCAATGTTAACCATTTTTTTGCTGGTTGCCTGGTTGGCAAATCTGTGATCTTTTATCTGATTTTGATTTATACAGTTCCTACAGGGATCATACATGGAGCTTTTTTAATGTTTTGGCTAAGCTTGTCTAACAAGGCAAAACTCATGCAATGCTTGAAACATCATAAATTGTTCTGATGACTTATTCCTGGCTTGGAGACCATGGCCTTATGAAGTATGTAGATTTCTTTGATAGGTTTATTCACCCAAGCAATATACTAAAATAAGTGGCCTATTTTTATTCATACATGAGAAGAAAAACCAAATTCCAGCACACTGAAAAATTTAGAATTCTACCATCAAGAATCTTTACTATTTCTGATGGATCAATACTAATCTGTACTGTGGTAGAAGCTTTATTTCCTCAGATGAACTATAGTATTATGCTCATTATGTGTTTACTATCTATAAACGTAATATTATCTTGCACTGTGATAAGTCTTCCACCAACTGTAATCTGAAGCTTACATGCATTTGAGAATGCATCAAATATTCTATTATAGCTGCTTATTTTCTTTACTCAGTTTATGCAAATGATGGTAGCTTTTCTTTCATGCAGCTTCTCAAGCAATCTGCAGTGGATTACATAAAAAATTTCGACCTTTCATCATATGTAAGTTGTACACATATTGCATTTTACAATATGTGCCAATAGTTATTGCTTGCAACTAGCTGTTGCTCCGGTGGATTATCTTGGCAAATATATTTATTGCAAAACTTTTGTGGCCTATTGTTACATGTTCTTGAAGTGATTGTTTTCCATCTCTTTTGAACTCCAGTCCTTTCCACAACGTGAGCATATTCAGCAACAATATTGTGGCAAAGTTCAGCAGGAACCATTTAAATGCGTGTTTAAGGACAACTCTGTGAAAAATGTAGTTCCTGATCCTGATGTTCCCCGTGGATGTAATAGTAATTCGCCTGAGTATGACTCTTGCTAGTTACTTCATGTTATGTTACTTTAATTCTCAATCAACCATTCTTCCCAAACTAGTCTTGTTCATTTATTGACCTGCTATTCTTTTTTCTTGGTACTGGGAGTTGCATTTCAGGTTTGATGCACAACCAGGAGTTACATCTAAAATTGGATCCGGGAATATAGATGAAACTCTAGCTGGGTTATTGTCGTCTCTTTCACTGGAGGGACTAGGTCCGAAATGGACCAGGCCGTTCCCTCCAAGGCTCCCAGTAATGGATGGAGAGGTAACATGTGCAAGCACCCACAATCATGAGCTGACTGAGTACTAGTAGATATCATCATTGACCTAGTGTGAGAAATATATATATTTTAACAAACTTTCTCCTTGTTCGGAACAGCTATTGTGGCTGAACCCCGATATTAACCATGAGCTATTGTGGGACTATGGGATGTGTGCTGATACTAGTAGAGGAGCAGCAGTTAGAGATTTAATTGCAAAGGCGCTGAAGGGTCCACTGGTGCCGATGCAACAAGAGGTACCATGTTCTTCCGGGTCTTTGGATAGTGCAACCTTTTGTTATTAGAACTGTAAACCATTACTTTGAGATGCACAGGATAAACAGAAAGAATTATTCTATTTCGCATATAAAGTTATATTTTTTAATATTCCTTAGTTCTGGAGAATTAAGAACTGGTGATTAGTATATTACTTAACCTTAAAAAGAAATGCAGGTTTTGTCGTTTAAACTGTAAATTCCATTAGCTTATCCGGTACCTAAGCAGATTTGTTTGTGTAAGAAACATCAGACTTTGTTCTATTGGCATAAATGTGGTTGACATGTTTACTTCTTTCAGCAAGTGTTGGTGGAGTTGGCGAATGACCCGAAGCTTGTATATCACTGTGGGCTGACACCTAAAAAGCTTCCAGTATGTCAACTTTTCTGTATATGGTACACTTTAAAAATTGAAGTATGGTTCCTACTTTTTTCTTATCCACCATGATTTTCATTAGGATCTAGTAGAGAACAATCCCATGATTGCAGTTGAAGTTCTGATTAAGTTGGTGAATTCACCTGAAATATCAGAGTAAGATCTCTTCATTTACGTTTAGCTTTTGACTGACATAACTCAGTATAATTTTGACTTTTGAGTTTCAAATGTCTTTTGTAATATTGACTTAATTGCTAATTTCTTTTCCAAACTGCCAGATACTTTACAGTTCTTGTAAATATGGAGATGAGTCTTCATTCCATGGAAGTTGTGAACAGGCTAACAACTACAATTGAACTTCCTACTGAGTTCTTACACACTTACATCTCGAACTGTATAAGTGCTTGTCAGGGCATCAAGGTTCGTATTGTTTTCCTTTTTCCCTTTCCTCTCTAGTTTAACATTAAACTACTTACCTCAGTTTTTCCCATATCTTGGAACCCTCATGATTTTTGTTTACACTTCCTCCTTTCCAGGATAGGTATATGCAGAACAGACTTGTGAGATTGGTCTGTGTTTTTCTGCAAAGTTTGATCCGGAATAAAATAATAAACGGTAAGCAGTTTGTGTGAATCTGATCAGCTTTCTTCGTGTTATAGGAACTGAGTAATGCTCAATACTTGGACAAAACAAAGAAAGCATTATCCTTAAATAATATTTGCAGGGATGACAATTAGATTAAAAAAATTTGTATGTCAATCTGATACATGAAGAAAGCTTCAGTTTTTTATTATTATTATGAAAGAAATGCGATGCTTGAAAAGTAGACAATATAAATTGAAAGATAAACATGTCAGTGGCTTCCTCTTAAACCTGAACAAGACATGGTCGAAAGAATAAGTAGACAGAAAATGAAGCATTTTATTGACTTCTAGGAACGACATCCTACCCTATGATCCCTGCTTGTATCGGTACCATCACTCTGATATTTATGAATGAGGATGCTTTCCAATATGCCGGTTGCTTTTCATGAATAGATCATAGACTGAAATTTTCTGTGTGCATAGTCTCCAAGGATTTGTAAAAGGGTTGTGCTTTTGCAGTTCATGACATCTTTATTGAAGTGCAAGCATTCTGCATTGAGTTCTCCCGGATTAGAGAAGCTGCAGGATTATTTCGTCTTCTTAAAACCTTGGAATAGATGCTTCTCAACTCTCGTCCTCTAGTATCGCTCTGAACATTTGAATGGATTTGTTCATTTGCGTATTTGTCAACAGTGTTATTAGGAGTGAATATAGTGACTAGTTCTTTGCGTATCCTCCAATTCTGTACAAAATACGGTATGGTTAGAAGAACTCTAATGAATCTATGAAGCTGAGTAGACAATTGTTATAGCTTCTTGAAATACAGATAGATTGGAGCTAGGTACTGTTTCTGTGCAAAAGATGAGAAAGATCACTGCTAAACCTGTATTCTGTCAACTACAGTATACAAAAGAAACAAAAGGGTAAAAATTCATTTTGGTCCCTGACTTTTGGATTCAGCTTCAAATTCGTCTCAACTCATTAAATCAGTCCCTCCGAAGAGATTTCAGGAATGATTTTTGGCCGAAAAAAAGTGATTTATTCTTATTTTCCCATAGAAAGTTTTACCTTTTTAATATAAAATTGTTTTAGTCCTGCAGTTTTCAATTCCAAATGCAATTTGATCCCTAGCATGCAAATTTAGAAAAGTATGACAGTTAAGTTGGCAAATTTTCTCATGAAATAGCTGTTGGAACTTGGAAGGCCGCCTCTTTTGTCAATAAAAAGTACTTTTCAACCATATCAAATCATATTAATTAGCAAAAGTAATATCAAATTTTCTCTTAAAAGCTAAATGTACCTGCATATTAAACCAGCAAAATGTTTAACAATTCACTATTAACATAACAAGTTCTTTTAGTTTTTTTTTTTTGTTTCGGTTGAGAATAAGAAGATTTCATTACTAAAAAGTTGACGAAGTGTTTCCACAAACCTGGGAAAAATGCAACAAGCCTCCTACCCAAACAGCAAACATATGAACTATGTTCGATTTTATTTTTAGTTTATTTTGGTGTGTTTTGTGGAGATAGAGATAAAAAATAAAGAATAAGTATATGTTAGAGATAGTGTGTATGTTTGGATATATTTTTGGAGATAATATAAAGTAAGTATGGTATGTTTGATGTTGGTTAGTGGGAGACAAAAAGTATTGTTCCTTGTCAAATTATGTCTCTTTTATATATATTTATATATATATATATTTATGAGTATGTATATAATTTATTTAGTTGCGAGTAAATTAAAATAAATAGTATTTTCTAACCATAATGTTGTTCCAAAACATTAAAAGATTAGTTAAAAATGGGCTAAATATTTCAACCCAAACATGGAAATGTTTTGTGGCCCTCAATCGAAACAAAACACTTTGATGGATTTTATGCCACTTCAAACTCAATTATAAATTTTATTAATTCTTTTGGTCTTGGAGATACACTTAGCTAATCTATATTCTATTATTAAGGGAGAGCACTTTTTTGGTGTTTCTTTCTTTTTTAGTCTGTTATTTTTTGTTTTATTTAATTATTTGAGCAAAAAAAAATTTCTCTCAACCCCCATTTTTCTCTCTCAACTTCCATATTTTTTTTCTCTCTCCACTTTCCTATCTTTTTTCTCCCAGTTTTCTTTAAATAACTATTCACAATCTCTATATTTTTAATATTTTTTTGTTTATTTAACTAAATTATATAATTTAAAAATGTAATAATTATATTTCAATATTTTAAATTAATTACACACAAATTTTGATGTGACACACACTAGTGCAAATTAAATAAAGAAATGAAATGGAGTTTGGTTGTAACTTGTTTTTTTGTACTATTTTGTCCGCTCCATGAACCACCCTTTTTGTTGTCGTCTTCTCTCTCACTCTCAGGCACACATTAACACCAAAATGTTGTAGTCCAAAAGTATTTGTAACAGATTAGAAAATTCCCTGCTAACATTATGAAAATGGACCCTCATCCATCAGCAAAAGTCTCTCATCTTCTTTATTTTGGTATGTTAACAGACTGGCATCATTGTAGCAGAGGAGAAAATGGGAGGAATCGTGACGATTTTTCCTTTTTCTCTTGAGTTTGATCCTCTTCTATTGTGCCCTAATTTTTTTTAATTGATCGGTGAAAGAAGATTTAACGGTGAGTTTTTCTTTTTTTATTATTATTAGTAATGCAAAAATTCCCAAATGGTTGCTGAAAAACTTAAAATGTGTTGAAAATGAGCCTGAACTGAATTGAATCAGTCAGTGTCCAGCATATCAATAACATCGCTATCCACACAACAAAAATAACTCTTTTCATATTTAGAAAGATTTATTTCATTCACAAAACACTGCAACTGTTTTGTATTACATGGATGATGGATCTCAACATTTTCCCCCAACCCACAATTCATTATTTGGTAAATCATAAATGCACTCAAATTACAAGAATAAAAAGCAGAGCAACAACCACAACCACCACATTCTCCTTATTCAATCAACTCCTATGATATTGCAAATGAGTAAATCACTCTTCTATAAAAAGCTATATATCAATTTACCTCTTTATGTTTTTTAAAATACAGTAATTTAATTCTCTATATTTTGAAAATATATAGGGTAAATTGCTATAATTTTTTTCATAAAAGTAATTTACTCATTTTCAATATGGGTAAATTGATGATCTCCCACCACCTCTTCTTGAGTGTCATCATCGCACACTTCAGTCAACTTCTTCAATCTTAGGTCCAGCACCTGCATTCCCTGATCCAGTGTTGCCAAAACCACCGGTTCCCGGCATGTCAGCACCGCCGCCCATCGGCTCGCCTCCAGCAGCCCCCTGATACATCTTCGAAATAATGGGATTGCACAAGTTCTCCAACTCCTTCAACTTATCCTCAAGCTCATCAACTTCAGCCAACTGGTTCTTGTCCAGCCATTCAATTGCCTCGTCGATTGCCTTCTCCATCTTCTCCTTGTCTGATGAGCTCAGCTTTGAGGCGATCTTCTCATCCTTGATCGTGTTTCTCATGTTGTAAGCGTAGTTCTCCAATGCGTTCTTGGCCTCCACCTTCTTCTTAACTGCCTCGTCCTCAGCTTTGTACCGCTCAGCCTCCTGAACCATCCTCTCGATCTCGTCCTTGCTCAGTCGTCCTTTGTCGTTCGTGATTGTGATCTTGTTCTTCACACCTGCCGTCTTGTCCTCAGCCGACACGTTTAGTATTCCGTTTGCATCAATGTCGAAGCACACATTGATTTGCGGCACGCCCCGTGGTGCTGGTGGGATGCCCGTCAGCTCGAATTTTCCGAGAAGGTTGTTGTCCTTAGTCAGAGGCCTCTCCCCTTCATACACCTGAATCAGTACTCCTGGTTGATTGTCGGAGTAAGTTGAGAAGATTTGCTCTTTCTTAGTCGGAATTGTGGTGTTTCTTGGGATCAAAACTGTCATCACACCGCCGGCAGTTTCAATGCCGAGGCTCAGAGGAGTGACATCAAGAAGCAGCAAATCTTGGACCTTTTCATTGCCTTCGCCGCTCAGAATCGCTGCCTGGACGGCGGCTCCGTACGCCACGGCCTCGTCGGGGTTGATGCTCTTGCAGAGCTCCTTACCGTTGAAGAAATCTTGCAACAATTGCTGCACTTTGGGGATTCTAGTTGATCCTCCGACAAGAACCACATCATGGACCTGGCTCTTGTCGATCTTAGCATCCCTCAAACACTTCTCAACTGGCTCCATACATTTTCTGAACAAATCCATGTTCAGCTCCTCGAATCTTGCTCTTGTAATAGTTGCGTAGAAATCGATCCCCTCATACAAGGAATCGATCTCAATTGTTGTCTGGGTTGTGGATGATAAAGTCCTCTTTGCCCTCTCGCAGGCAGTCCTCAGCCGCCGCAGAGCCCTGGCGTTGCCGCTTATGTCCTTCTTGTGCTTCCTCTTGAACTCCGCCGCGAAATGATTCACCAGACGGTTGTCAAAGTCTTCTCCACCCAAATGGGTGTCTCCGGCGGTGGCTTTCACTTCGAAAATCCCTTCTTCGATAGTCAGCAACGAAACATCGAATGTCCCACCACCAAGATCAAAGATCAGCACATTCTTTTCCCCACTCCTGGAGGTCTTCTTGTCCAAACCATAAGCGATTGCAGCAGCAGTGGGTTCATTTATAATTCTCATAACATTGAGCCCAGCAATAGCTCCGGCGTCCTTAGTCGCCTGCCGTTGAGAATCATTGAAGTAAGCCGGCACAGTGATAACCGCGTTCTTGATAGTCTGCCCAAGAAATGCTTCTGCAATTTCCTTCATTTTCGTCAAAACCATGGAAGAAATCTCTTCAGGAGCGAACTGCTTCTCCTCGCCCTTGTACTGGACCTGAATCATGGGCTTATCTCCGGGCCCTGGAATAACTTTAAACGGCCAGAGCTTCATGTCGTTCTGGACAGTCGGATCGGAGAATCGGCGGCCGATGAGACGCTTAGCGTCGAAAACAGTGTTCTGTGGGTTCATCGCCACCTGATTCTTGGCGGCGTCGCCAATCAGCCTCTCGGTGTCGGTGAAGGCGACGTAGGAAGGAGTGGTTCTGTTGCCTTGGTCATTAGGAATGATCTCGACACGGTCGTTCTGCCAGACGCCGACGCAGCTGTACGTCGTGCCGAGATCAATGCCGATAGCCTTGCCTTCCGTCTTCGCCATCAGTAGCAGCAATCAAGAATTCCCCCGAGTTCTTGAATTCAAGAGAATTGTACTCTTCTTGTGAGCTACAAATGCGTGCTTGTGTGTGTGTGTGTGTGATTTTCTCTTAATTGCTTGCTTTGAATCTGGTTTGAAGTGGGAGGGAAATGGGAATATATATATACATGTTTGGCGGGGTTGGGTCGAGGGGGTTCGAGAGAGAACAGGTGGAGCAAGTGAGGAGGAGAAGAAAAAAGACGGATCCAGATGTAATGTGGGAGGACTAGGATTTTCCATGTTCCATTTGAAATATCGATATTGCGGTCGGAGTGTTCTGGAGAACGCGGGAAAAATCGCAAACTCGTGTCCTGTAGGGGAATCGTCATTGAAGCGGGCCTGGAAAGCGCATATGTCCCACGCATTGCCTAAGTTTATGAGTTTGGTTTTATTTGCAGTCGCACTTGCTAAGTCCAACAATGGATTTGGACTCACTTTGAATAATTGTTTTTGAGCATGGTTTGGTTTAATAATTAAATCCAGCTCGAATAAATTTTAAATAAATTAGAGCAGATCGAACTCGATTAGTTTAATATTTTTAAATATATATTATTATTATTATTATTTTTTATAATCGAATCGAACTCGAACTAAATTTAAAACTTTGTCAAATGAAAATTAAGCTCAAACTGATTTTCTAAATTAAGGAATCCAGCTCTACAGGCTTTCACCAATCACAGATTTATTTTGAAAAGGCGCATCGCTAAGAGAAAATGTATTAAAACTATACACTACTCAAACTCCTCTTCTTCAAATAATATGAGACGCTGACTTACATCACTTAGATATAATGGAATTGGGGTATCCTATCCCTTGACATAGGACAAATAATCTAGGTTTAGCTAAATCTATTTCCATACCAGGTCATGTTGAATCAATGAGCCAATCAATTATTCTACTAAACATGGGGCCCATATAAGACAGCCCAATCCCACCTATTGGAATAGAACCCAGGCCCAGACTTGATGTTGGATTATTTGACCCGCTTCAGGGGATGGATGAGTCCAATGGTTGAAAAAGTCATGAATGTCCCACAATTATCCTATGTAGTAAATGGTGCATTAGCATCTTCATATTAAGGGCATTTTAGAAATTGTGCATTATATCCCACATTTTATATGTAGTAATATACATATTTTTATCATCCTCTTAGTATAATCAGGTAAATTATGGATTATTAATCATTATCTAATCCTATTTTACGTTTAATTTTGATTGATTCTATCTCTATTTATTCTATACAACAAAGTAAACGGGATCATACAGGATTTGGTCGGGATGAATTAGGCAATTCGAACCAATCATTTAAAGTAAATATGTCCAAGACGTAGGAGATTGACAAATAAACAAAGGAGATTATGTCGTTATTTCAATTTTATTATAAAGTTTAATCCATAACACATCCAACTTCATTTCTCTTTGTTTTTTTGATAATTTATCACGGCCACAATCAGCAAGCATTAATTACACGGTCATCTAGTACTATTTTCAATGACATTTCAAGTTGGCGAATATCTTAACAGCAGCTTATGATATGCCATTTTTCATAATACATGACTCCATAGAAAATGATCAGCTCAAACAAGAAACTGCAAAGTTTTCTAATATGATAAACTGATAAGCACAAATGTATGTAGATCATCACTTAGTAAAACAGTAACTCTATGTTGCTGGTTCATCTATGGAGAAGTAGCAGAATAATGGGAGATACAGAAAAAATAGACTCAACTTTCTCTCTCATCAAAGTGAGACAAGAAAAGGTCAGTACAGACATGTTCATGAGTCTAGGATGTCTGAAATTAGAGGAAACTGATAGCAATGTGTTAAAGAGAGAGTTAATCTGATTTCATGTGTGTCTGTTACTTAAATGTGTGTAGCACATCAAGCCTTATCTTTTCTTTTACATATGTTTGAGTTATCTACTATTTCACTTTTATATCGAGCATAAAAAACAGCAAGTCGCTTTGGAATACTACATCATGGTAATTCTAAGGTCATATGGTTAGTTTAAGGAAACAGTATGGTATAAAAGTAGCGATCCCAAGAAGCTGATTCGTCTAACATTGTTTTGCCTGATCATCCCTCTTATGTTACTACCATTTTGGCTGCACTCAAAACTATCGATTTCAAGAAAATGCATCTTAGAATGTAATGAAGACAAACATGATGGAATACCAATAGAACGTTCAGGAAATGTGGAACAGACATCAGATGACTGTAGGCAGACTCTACAAGGAATGGTTTGTGGTAAACATCACACAAGATTACTGAAAACAAAATTTCAGTATTGATCAATCAAAGTTGAAGTAGAACAAACTCGCTCAGGGAAGAGTCTTTCCTTGCAGGAGAAGGAAAAATGAAGTTTGGCAAATGAACAGTCTTTGTACCAACTTGAGCAGATGATCGACAGCTCCAACATAAACATTGATTTAAACAGGGAGATGCGCATTGGAAGATCTTGAAATTTTTTGGGTGGATAAACTCATAAGCAAAATGCATGATAAGGATCGTTTTCTTTCCGTTTTTTCCTTAATGACTAGGATGAGACAGAGTACTAAGTAAAATGTCTTGGTATAAATCTGCATTTACTCAAAAGACAAATATAGCATGAATCCCACAACAGCTAATAAATAAATGCAAGGTATCTTCAAGAATAATGGGAGATCCAAAACATTAGACTCAACTTTCTCTCTCATAGAAGTGAGAGAAGAAAAGGGATATATAAACATTTTCGTTAATTGAAGATAACCTGAAATTAGCAGAAAAATGACAGCAATGTGCTGAAAAAGAATCAATCTAATTTCAGTCTGTGTCTACTACATAAATGAGTATCTATAGTAGTGAATTGTACCTAAACAAAAGCAAAAACTAGGCCTATTTCTGAGTACCAAAATTGAGCCAATATCATCGCCGTAATGGTATGCTAGACTCCTGCCGGAATCGTAAAACTAACTGGAAAACATTGGCTACTTTCTGATGAGGCGTGTGACGAAATCTGCTTTGCTTTCTTGTTTGGTTGGTTCAACCCGGCTTTAATATCTTCCTCTTTTAATTCTTTTTCTTCAGAAATAGTAGATACAACCTCATCATCGGCATTGTCTTCATCATCTTCAGACGAATAGTAAAATGAATCCTCATCAGATGCGATGTACCACTCGTCGTCAAATAAGTCGCAACTACATTCATCGTCATCATCCTCAGACACCAGCAAGATAGATTCAATCTCATTCAAATCTTCAATCCCGTCTGGTTCTTCGACTACATCATCATCGTTCAAACCTCCAACAAATGGGTGATTCAACAGCATTTCAGCTGTCAATCTGTACATGGACTTCCTCACAAAACAACGTTTCAGAAAATCCTTGGCCTCCTTTGATATCCCATCCGGAACCTTAGGCAATACGCGCCCTTCCCCAATCTTTCTGAGAATTTCCTCAGCATCCAACTCCTTCTGATCATTATCCCAAGGAGGCTTCCCCGTTAACATCTCAAGCACGACACAGCCAAGTGCCCAAATATCACAAGGAGGCTCCTGCACATTATCCATCACAGCCTCAGGCGACAAGTACATAGGAGTTCCCCCCCAATACGGCTCCAATTTCCTTTTCTTGCTCTGTTTTGCCCTCTTAGCCAACCCGAAATCGCCAATTTTCGCCCTGAACTCAGTAAACCCCTTATTCCTAGCATCAGGCACAAGCAAAATATTATCCGGCTTCAAATCGCAATGAACATAGCCCTTGCCATGAATATGATTCAGACCCCTCAGAATACACCTCGCAAACACCTTGGCCTCAAATTCCGGAAGCCCACCACCGCCGGCTTTCTTGATCCTATCGGCCAAGGTTCCACCAGAACCATACTCCAACAACAAATTATACACCATGGCGCCATTACCACCCATAGTAGTCTCCTCACCGAAACACCTAATTATATCAGAACAACCCTTCACATTGCTTAAAACTTCCCTCTCTTTCTGAATCGAACCCGAAACAGAAACCTCTGCGGATTTCACAGCCATCACAGATGGAAAATAGCTGTATTTTGATCTGGGATTCTTGAGAGTGGCCAAATAAACAAACCCAAAACCCCCTCTTCCAATCATTGAACCCCTAAGCCATGCCACCCCGTCTCCATATTCATTCGCCATTGTTGTTCAACCAACCACAAGACTACAACATACACAAAGTACCTCGGAATTGCAGCAAGCAACAATCACAAAATCACAACTTGAGGTGAGAATTGAATTCTGAGGTAGAAGAACGAGAAGGAAAAAAAACAAAGGGCAGAAGTCACCCAGTTTGATGAGTTTATTTATTATTCCTATCGGGTGTAGGAGAGTTTCTTGAACAGTAAAAAAAAAATTATATTTAGGGTTTACTACAAGAAAGAAGTGGTGGAAGTGGAGGGGTTTGTTTCTTCGCGGTTTCTTTATATGAGACGGGATTGTAAAAGAAAGAATTTGTGAGGCGCGTTTTGTTGAAGGGAAATAATGCAATTGGTGCACAAGAAAAGGAGTTAATATTATAACAGGATTAACTGTCATGTCTTTTTTACGTACGGGCGATGTCTTCCAACGCTGGTCAGACCCTCCAACTCGCTTTTGCTTTTACAAGTCAGAATTACAAGGCTTGTGATGACTATGTATATCTTATATATATATACACACACATGGGGTAAATGTCATAAATAATCTCTAAATTGCTGTCGAAGATTAATTTAGTCTTTTACTTTTATTTACCAATCTTATCATTCTAAAGTTTCCGACATAAAATCATTGAAATTTAATTTTGTTGAGACGAAATGGTCATTTTAAGTTTGAATTTTGCACTTTAATTTTTTGAGGCACTTGTATTAAGTATGATTCAAATTAAGTAAACATTCAATTCAAATTTGAGATTATATTTTATATTAAAGTATATATGTTAATTTGTCATTATGTTTATAAACTACTTTTGGGAAGTATGTAAATTACATAAACTATATATATAGCATTGAATGAACATGACTCGATGTAATTTGTGACAACATTAGAACAATAAATAAAATGTGGTGGCGGTGTTTGGGTAAAGCGAGTAATTAGCAGAAGCATGTGGCGGTGCTATTGTGATTTGGGCCATCAAATCTGAATGGGATCTATTGCACAGTGTGTGTGAGTGAGTGGAGGCGACAAAGAATATATATAGAAATTGGGGTGGGGAGATTAGGGGTGACAACCTGGTTTACATACATCTCTCATTTAATTACAAAACGGAACATGTGACGGACAGTCCCTTTTATCATTCATCAACATGGACGTTTTCAATTTCAAGTCATGAGATGATGCCCTGAAATTGTGTGATCCCTCTTCATCAACATGCTATTGATTTTGGAGTAGCTAGGGAGGGGAAATGTCTTATGTCTACTTAATTATATATGCCTATATTTGGATGCCTCTTTTTATTCTATTTTCTCATATAAGAAATTATTCTCTTTGAAATTCAATTTTAGATAAGTCTATAAATACTTATTTTATCATTATATTTTATTTAAATTTAGAAAATTTTAAGTTTATTGTTTATATCTAAGAATAGTTATTTGTTATTAATTATAGTCATATTAAATTTTAAATTGATTATTAATTAATCATTTTTTGTACTATAAAAATTCAATTATCTATAATTTTTTATTTATTAATTTTTTTTACAAGATAATTCTCCCATACTAACTAGTAATAATATAATAAAATTTGAAATTAACTTTATTTGACAAGTAGGCTTCTAGTTGGGTCATCGTGCTCAACTAAAATGGGCCAACCGGGTCTCTTTGGTCCGCTTAGAGTAAATAATATGGGCTAATGGGCCGGAGCGGAAGCTGCCCAATCTCACACAAACGAGGCCCAGTTCTTTCTTGAGCGAAGGGAAAACAGAGTTCATAATAGGAGGAGAGCACCAAAATACACGAAGAAGGGAAATTTCTCAAATCCCTAAATCGCTGCATACATTTCGAAGATGAATGTAAGTTTGATCATTCTCCGCGTTTTCCTTTCATCTAATCGTAAACCAATTCATTTTTTGACTTTTTTTTTGGGGTTTAAATGATTGCAGTTGGCCGATTCAACTCCAGCTATGAACAGTTTGCTCGGCTCCGAAGCCGATTCTCAAAGAACTCTGTATGCTTTCTGTTTCTGGGAATTTGCTTCATTTACTTGTAAAGATCTGATTATTGAGTGTTCCCGAGGTTTTTATGAAAGTAGGGTTTTAGCTAATCCGATTTTGGATGGTAGAATTACACTAGAAATGAAAGCATATAGCACATACATAGCTTGATTTATATTGATATTTTATTTATACGTAAATTAATGTGAGCAAATTTTCCTTCTTTTTTTTTTTATCATTTATTTGTTTATCTGTGAATAAGTGGATATCGTGGCATTTGTAACTGGGCTGCGTTTTGGTGTAGGTATCCATATGTGACGGGGACCTCAGTGGTCGGCATCAAGTACAAAGATGGCATTCTCTTGGCTGCTGATATGGGAGGTTGGATTCTCAAATATGCATCTTTGTTTGCATTTCAGTGTATAATGTACATTTACCCCTCCGACTTAATAAGTGAGCTGGTTCTTTTGATTCAATTTGATCGGTCCAAGTGTAGGTTGTAAGATATGTCCTAGTTCTCCTACTTGATTTTTGAGCTTTACAGACTTTTAGTATATATTAGAAAAATAATATACAGCAAATCCAGAGTAGAGAGAGTGGACTACTTTCTAATTGAAGTTAAATTTTGACGTGTGAACATTCCTCTCAAATTGTTGTTATCGTATAAATTTTGATATATGAAAAGGAGAGGTATGTGCGCTAGGGTTTTGGATATTAAGCAGTATGCTATGGTTTTTATTTGTGCATGTGTTATCAAATTTTATCCATTTAAGTATTGTTTTCTCCCAAGCTAATAGCATTATCAGGTGAAGAAAACAGGGTTGTTATACAGGCAAGCTAATTCTGATCAAATGCGCTGCTTTAGTAGGAAAAAAGCTTACAGATGCTACATATCAACCACCTCTCCTATTGTGGATGATTTGCTATATAATACTGGAGAAAAAGTAAAACTCTACCGTACTAAAATTATGAAGATGTTGCACCTTCCTTTTGTTTTGCTTTTTGTTCAACCCCTTTTTTTGCAAAGCTCTTCTGTAGTGAATTGACAATATGAACTCCTGGTAAAGTCTATTTTCACGACTTGCCAAGTTTACATTGGTCATATATGTGGAGTACTTTACATTGGTCGTATATGTGGAGTACTTTACATTGGTCATATATGTGGAATACTTTCTTGGTGAAGTTGCAAAGTAGGTGATGTTGATTCATATGGTACCTTTGGTTCTTGAAAATTGGTAAACAAAGTATGAGAAGTGGTGCTCCACTTCATCTCAAATACCTCATAATCCAAGTGATAGTAGCTGTTGCTTGAAAATGATGTTGGTCGAAAATGTTTAGCTTGTATTTATTTGGTGTTATAATTTGTTTTGTAATCATTGGGTATCATGGATATTTATTGATGATGCTTTCTTTGATAGGTTCATACGGTTCCACGCTTCGCTACAAAACTGTGGAGCGATTGAAGCCAGTGGGAAAACATTCTATTATAGGTGCTAGTGGTGAGATCAGTGATTTTCAGGAGATAATGCGTTATCTTGACGAGCTTATGTAAGTATATCTATCTTAACTGAAAATGTTTTCTAAATTGAATCCTGTTCTTGACCCTGTTGTTTTATTTTGGTTTTGCTGCTGATGGTGCTTGTACGAGTTATGGAAAAGTTATGCCTCTTGATTTTGCATGCTCTTTGGATGTAGCTTATATGATAACATGTGGGACGATGGGAACTCCTTGGGTCCTAAAGAAGTGCATAACTATTTAACGAGGGTGATGTACAATCGTCGTAACAAGTTCAACCCCTTATGGAATTCACTTGTACTTGGTGGTGTTAAAAATGGACAGAAGTATCTCGGAACGGTATGTATTATTTTCTAAAATATTTTATTTCGTATGCTATTTAGTTTTGATGTCTAGCTGAGTGTCTTTGTTTCTTTTTTCTTTTTCCTCCTTTTTTTTCCTCCCCCCTTTTGGTGGTCTAATTTCAGGTTAACATGATTGGTGTACATTATGAAGACAACCATGTGGCAACTGGGTTTGGTAATCATCTAGCTCGGCCTATTTTACGTGATGAATGGCATGAAAACTTGACTTTTGAAGAGGGCGTAAAATTACTGGAGAAATGCATGCGTGTGCTTCTTTATCGTGATAGATCAGCTGTTAACAAACTTCAGGTATGGGTTCATCTTTATAATGTAAACTTGGGTTCTCCTTAGTTGGTTTGTTTCACTATTACTATTTTTGAACGCCTCGTTTAAGTTTCTTTGTCTGCTAATGTTTTCTTGAAGTTGAGAGGGCCAAGAAGAGCCATTAAATGTAGGACTTTTTCAAATTGATTTCATGAGTTATCATATCAGTGACGTAGTTTTTTGATTTGGAACCTTATCACAGTTTCACGTATTATTATATCTGGACCTTTATTGCCAGTTGGGGCTGCATGTGGTCTGGTACGAAGTCATACCCTGTTGTTGCTTGTGATGATGCATGTATGCACCTCTTGGGCAAGTCTGCTATTTTTCCTTCTGGTATAAAATGGCAGATGATGTATGGCATACTAGATTTTATTTTGAGTTCAACTAGGTGAATAATCCATTCATTTGCTTGGAGACGCAAAAAGTTGTTAACATGAGATGAGAAAATAGAAAACATATGACATGACACGACTTAAAAAACATAATCAAACTAAAAGGATTGTCGCTTTGGTTCTCAAGGATGGCCAAGGTATAGTTTCATGGAGGTGGTAAATGAACATTGTTCAGATGATGTGACAGTGTTGACATTCAGTTGTTTAACAGTGGAGGTGGTAAATGAACATTGTTCAGATGATGTGACAGTGTTGACAACAGTTGTTTAACAGTGGAGGTGGTAAATGAACATTGTTCAGATGATGTGACAGTGTTGACAACAGTTGTTTAACGGTGGAGGTGGTAAATGAACATTGTTCAGATGATGTGACAGTGTTGACATTCAGTTGTTTAACTGTGGAGGTTTGATTCATAATAATGGGAAAAGAATCTGGATAGGTATTGTATGAATTCTAGAGGTGGGAATGCATAAATTAAACAGAGGGACATGAATTGCAGAAGTTGGTCAATCTTTGGCATGAATCTAAAATATAACTTGTGAATTGTCAGTTGGAAATTAATAAACTCTGGGATGAGGTATGCTCTCTAGACAGAGTGGAGTTTGGATGCATTCACTTCCTCAACTAAACTTAAAAGATGGTAAAAGAATACTAGACTGATGTTAGTTATAGCATTCCTGGCTGCTTATGATATGGTACATCTGAATTTTGAAAACGCCGAACTTCCTTCCACCAGCATATTGACAAATGCTCGACTAAATTTTTTCAATTTCAGTTGTTACCTTGCTTTTCACTATGCCCCTACAACCACCCTTTACTTTGTACTAATAACGGATCTTAATTTCCAGATTGCAAAAATCACAGAGGCAGGTGTCACAATTTCGCAACCCTACTCATTGAAAACTTTCTGGGACTTCTCTGCATTCAAGAATCCCACCGTAGGTGCGGAAGGTTCATGGTAGTTCTATCACTTGGAAATTTTACTATGCCAAAACTTCTCAGCATTGTGTAAGATCTTGACCTGAAACATGCTAGATCTGTATTTCTGTTTGACTGTGGCACTTAGTGGTGTTGTGCATTGTAAACCTTCTTGATTTTTTGCCATATCTTTTGAAAAAAATTGGAAAAATGTGTAAACTATGGTTTCACGTGTATGGTTTAGCTGGAAAGTGGTTGATTTATGGGGTTGTGAAAATTGCAGCTAAAGGAAAGCACGGCTTATTATTATAATCATTGAAAATTAAAATAGACCGAATTTCTAGCATAGTTGTATCATGTGCATTTTGTTTACGATGAAAATCTAGTTCCAATCAAATTCAGACGAATTAAATAAAATTATATGACGAGTTGCATTTTCTTTTTTATAGTTGATATGTAATCTACCAAGGACGGGAACTATCTATATCATTATAAAAAAAAATCCTTTAATCATACCAACTTTAGATTGTCCTAATTTGTCCTTCCTTTCATTTCTTCTCTTTAAGAATCTTTTGTCAGATTAGTAATTTCAATATTTTCTAATAGTTTTCTAATTATTTTTTTAACTACTTATTACCCTAATTTTTCTCACTTTACTTTCCATATTTATTATAATTTATTTTTTTATATAATTTTTTTTTTCTTATCATCTCACACCAAAGTTTTTTTATATGCTCGTGAAAACTGCGTGCCATGATAATCAGTATAATAAAACAAATGATGTTTACATAATTTATTAAGGTTTAACACTTTAGAGTAATTAATTTTGGTTAACAATATGTAGATTGATTAAAGTGTCTTTAGATATATTTATTATTTTATAAGTTATCTTATTAGTTAATTAACTTCGTTATTTTTTTTTATTTATACATGTTTAAAATTTATTTACTTTATCGGTTTAATTATTTAAATATTTTATGTTTCTTCTCTTTTATTTAATTAAATAATTATATTAAAATGAAAATTATGCATAAACATGAGCGCTAGTATTTAATTCAGGGATATTCTTAACTTTTGTTTTTGTCTAATAAATAGATTTGTCCATTCATCAATTTACAGAATTTATTGATATTAATAAAAAAAAATTAAACAAAATTTTATATTTGTACTCGATTAACTTTATACTGATTTATTACAGATCACTATCATTATAAGGGTGAATATTTACTTAATATGTATTAGCACGTGTGAGAATGTATAAAAGTAGTTTGATCGAAAAATTTATTTAACCTGCAATAACTTAATAATAAGTCAATTGTAGGTAAATATGAATTTTCATTCAATTTTTTTTGTTAATATCAATAAATTTTCATGAATTTTGATTAATTGAGAAACTTATTTGTTGAACGAAAATAATAATTAAAAGTATTAAATATAATATTTTAAAAGATTTATGAATATATGATTGAAATACTTGGAGTTACATATTGTTTTTGAGTGGTGATTTGCAAAGTGCAAAAGCTTAGTCAAAGCCAAGTGGGATTCCGACAGCATACATCCTCTGACTCACTACCTAATGCCTAATAAATAAATCACATGACAGCTGAAGATGTTGCCAAATAAAATTTTCCATTCTTTGATGTAGTCTTCGTAACAAAACAAGGGGTGTTTGTAAAAATTTTAAATTACATATTTTCAAATTGTCATTTAAATAAAATAGATGTGTTTGAAAATACAATATATGCTTATTTTTCTTTTAAGTTTACTGTAACAAGGTGAGAAGGTTCTTATCGAGGCTTAAGCCATTTTTGCAAATTAGTTTTTTTTTAATAATCTTTGTCTTAATTCATTTTTGCATATTCCGAATATGCCCTCCTATAATGAAATCAAATAAATTAATAATATACCAATTCTTTTATTAAATATTTTCACATAAGTTTTTTTCTATTTATAACTGTTATTTTTATATACTCACAGTTTTTACATTTTAATTTTTTTACCTTTCTAAAATCACACTTTTCAATAAGTATATTTTTTTACCACACACTCAAATAGTTGATCTTCGCGTGCTATAATTAGATGAAAAGTTTAGAAAACAATTTAATTTAATAAAATCATTCAAAATTTTCCTTTCTCCAACATGATCTTTATATTTTCAACTTTTAATACAATATTTTGAACTAATATTAAGAAACCTCTAAATAAAAAAACAAACAACTAATCTTTTTAAGATTAATTTATTAGGCACGCACATTAGCATTAAACAATTAACGAACTAACGATCATAACTCACTAGTTTCAATATACATATTTTCCAAGCTGTTCAACACATTCTCTTCTTCCCTTCACTAATAATCATTCAACTACACTTTCAACAATTCTAATTCACATTCAATTTAATCAGCTTATCTCAACTAACTATGTAATACTACTTATAATATATTTATTATTTAATTAGTGTATAGTTTAAGGGAAACAATCAATCACATTGATAAAAGTTAATTACACTTATTACATGATCAATTTAGTTCGATCAAGTTTAATTTGGACAAAAATTTTCTCTTCTCCAATTGACATGAAACAAATATAACATATTATCACAACACTTATTCTTAATTTAATGTGTTAAGAAAACATAACATATATATGGATCACTTGAACAAATTAACATTAGGAGCAGTACGTACACACAAATACCTTAATTACCCCACATAAAAATACTCGCACACAATATTGCAACCTAACATACCAATACAAAGCTGCTAGTAGAAAAGGAGATTAAATTAAGCTGCTAGCTAGAAGCAAGTTTTAAGCTAGCAGATTAATTCAGGATTTGATTAATTACGATGACTTCAGAGGCTGTTCCTGGTGAGTGCATCTGAATATATGCAACCGGACGGGATCCCGGCGGCGGCCTCGGGGGCGGCGGCGGCGGCCTCGACGGTCTCCCAACCGGTCCCATGTTCTTGTGATGATCGCAAATTTTCACCAACATGCTATTCGTTATAGCAATAAGCCACTTGCACAGGTTTTCTCGTACTGAAGTTGGACGGCTGCCCGTAAACAGTTTAAGCTCAGTACTGCCTGCACTGGTCTTTCTCATATACTCATCGTCTGCACAAATTAAGACCAAATTATCACTAACATATATATATATAGAGAGAGAGAGAGGGAGAGAGAGAGCTGACCTGGCAAATTTCTGGCATGAATTGTAGCAACAGAGAAAAGTGTAAGAAGTATGAACACCCTGAGCATGACGATGGTAGACAAACTCCGGACGAGTTGGGTTTGAGGTTGCCAGTGAAGGTGTCAGCCCTTCACTTATATATAGACGCCAAAACTCTTGTTCATATTGTATTAATCCATCACGTAGCAAATATAATATACTTATTATGTGATTAGTTCAAGTTTTATTATAAAAAAATTGAGTTTTCGTACACTATAAATGACTATAACTTAAAAATCGTGGTAAAGCAATATTATTAACTATGATTAAACAAAATCAAAATAAAAACTTAATTAAATTTTTACCATGATTAATTAATATTAGCCAAAAAAATTTTGGCCATAGCCAAAACATTCGTCATGGTTTTGGCTACACTTATAGAAACAATGGCAAATGACCCTTGTGAAGTGGTAATTGATTTGTATTTAATACAATTTTTTTCTTTTAACTATAATAATTAATCATTTGATAAAAATATAATTTTTTGAGTGCGAACTAGATTTAAGGTAGAGTTATATATATAGGTGAAGTGTTTTAATAAATGTGTAATTGTTAAATAAATAGTGGAAGATGGAGGGTAGGTGAAGAAGGAACAAAACGGTGGAACATAAACAATATTAATTAATTATGGTATTTTTATTTCAACTTTCTATATATACTTTAATTTGGTCCATGATCTCCACCTCCAACAATTTGTCAACTATGCGCTAAATTTAATTGGTATTTTCTACATGCAACAAATATATATATATTAAGTCATATGCATGACAATAATTTTATTTTTCTTTTGTTATATGTTTTATTTATTTATTAGTTATAATATGGGCGTGGACTTGTACAAATTTGGGGTTTCCTCTCATTCAAAATGGAAGGAACAGTGTGATACAATGGACGGAAATTGAGCAAAAGACAAGATGAACAGTCCAATGTTGACAAACTTGTCTTTTACGTGTAAACATTTATGTATGAAATATGTTTGTACAATTTTCACCTACACATGATGACTGTTTCCTCCATACATATTACATAATTCAACCATCCACATTTGTAGAATTACTTGGGACTAATTTATAATTATATTCATTCTTCAAAGTTTTTTAATATATACCATAAAGTTTTAGTAGTCCAATATTATTAATAAAATATTTAGTGACTGAAGCATGCTTCATATATATGGACGATTTAAAATTTCCATTATATTAATTTGTTTATTAAATGAAATAGAAAAATATTAACATAAATAGCTGATCAGATTTTATTTACACGTACATAGGTATTTATGGCAAAAAGAAATATAAGTAAGGGCATATGAGTCAATTCATATTTTGTTTACCAAAAGTAGTTTATATAGCATAAATACTACTCTATGCTTGTGGTTTCCATTATTTGCTCGTTAGAAGAAATATGGCTTTTCATTGTATATGGTTTAAAGTAAGAAATTATGGTGGATAATAATTACTCACGACTGTGCAATGGATATTAGTCGTTGTTTTTACAAGTGAGGTCAAAATATTTACTATAGTTCAAAATTCTGATAAAAATTTTGATCATTGGTAAAACCTTAACGAATATTAATAACTGTAATCAAAACTTAAATTTTCATTAACCCTTTCTAAATGCCAGTTGGCATATACCATTAATTTGACAGGTGTACATTTTGACGTTGAGAAGCTTAATCTAAAACTCCATCTAACTTAAATATCATTGGATTTCCTAATATATATATATACATATATATATATATATATATACCCGAGTTTATATTATTTAGAATAAAGAGCTTTGACTTAAGTCAACATGTCCTAAAATAGGATAAATTTCAGACCGGCTCAGAAGCTGATGAAACTTGCCTAAAGATATCCCAACATACTAGCAATAATGTGGCCAACTATTAGACCTAAATCAAATCTACAACGAATATGAAAGTTAGATAAATTAAGTTTCTTGATAAAGGAAAATATTTAGAAAAACACTCAAACAACGGTCTGAATGATAGAATTTCACAATGAACGATGACCCTTCATAACAATAATGATTAAAGTTAGGTTCTCCTTAAAAAGACAATTGCGTACATAGAAGTTAGGGGTCACCACTAGAGTCGATAATACCATATTGAATAAAGAAATAACTCTGAGTGTCGGTAGTGCGAAATTTACGCACATGTGAATTAAAAAGAGATATATTGATCAATTAAAAGAGGGGCCTATATATTGATATTTCATGATGAAATTCGTACCATGATTCATCTTTCATTAAAACAAATGTATGAAATTCGTACGATGATTCATCTTTCATTAAAACAAATGTACTACATTTGAAAATGAAGTCATTTTGAATCAACACATGTAGCATATATACATAAATTAAATATGTATATGGCAAAATGTTGAAAAAACAATTAATGTTAAAATATTCGAGTTGAAGTTATCATTTTCAAATCAGTGAAGAGATATATATAGAGTAAAAATTATTTTAGCACCCGAGTTTTAGTGTTATTGTTAAATTGATATATAAATTTTTGCAAGTGATATAATTGATGTCTGAATTTTTTCATAAATATTAAATTGATACATGACTTTTTATAAACGCCCCTATTGGTACTTGAGTTTTTACACAAAAGTTAAATAGATGCATATCTCTACTTAGAATAATTTTTAATGATAAAATTACCCTTTTAATCTAACTTATTTTTTTTTATATATATATCTAATCTATTTATAGAACAACATAGTACTAAGATTAAATAAAATATACTATTATAATAATTTAAATGATAACAATGACTTAATAGTAAATTAGTTTAGTATATAAAAATATTTATTCAATAAAAATTAATATTTAATAGATTGGGTAGGAAGTGGTGCTTTTAAAAATAAAAGTTAAAGGCATTTTAAGCAAAAAGTAAGTTTTTTGAATTTAATTTCTGAATATTATAATTTAAGAAAATAAATATATTAAGACAAATAAAATATAAAAAAAAATTTACCAGTTTTTTTCCTAAGTTCTAATTTTTATAAATTAAATATAAAATGTCATCTCCTATATCTGTTCTTTTTATTTTTTTAATAACTATCTACCTTATCCAGATGATTTTATTTTTATTTATTGTTTTAAATTATGAACTTTTATATTTCTCAATCTAATTATTTATTATTGTGTATTTTTTTATAATAATAAAATTATATTATGATAGAAGTATGTGCATTTAGTGCATATATGTATAATAGATCGTTGATGCGAATAGAATATGTATAGAATACATTGCAGTATAAAATCAAATTATATATTCTATCAACCGATTTATCATACCAATTATTCAAAAATATTGGTATCAATGTAAAGTTTTTTATGATAATATTTAGTGTGCAGTTCAGGAGTTAATTACAATTTTCATCCTATAAATATAGGGAGATAACATTTTCAGTCCACTTGAAATTTATTTTGGTCCACAATAAGAATATTTGCTGTCAAACATTGCCAACTTCATCGGAAAATGTCCCCAGTTTACAGCTGTCATCTGACATGCATGTGAGATTTTTGGTGACAAATGTCCTGAATGTGTCATTTTTTTAAATTATTATTTTTTATCGTCAAAATGAATATCAATTGGACCAAAAATGTCAAATCCCTTATATTTACAGGACGAGCAATTATAACTTTTTTCTATAGTTTTGTATCGCACTTATCGTTTCCATATGTTAGTCTAGAGAGGACTTCTTTTTTTTTTTTTTTAGATAGAAGTAGTAATTATATTATTAGATTTATATTTTGATAAATTAAACAAATGAACAATACCTCAATTCAATCAATATATCAATATAATTAAAAATTATCATATAATAAATTACAATAAATTTATATAAATATGAGACTAACACCTACACATTCAATGTAACTCGAATCTATAATTTTAAACTAAATGATGAGACCACAATCTTAACGATTAGGCCTAGAGATCATTGATCTTACAGAGAACTTCTGAGTAAATCTTTTTGAGTTTTGACTGTCTTGTAGTAAGATACCTCAACTAAAAATCGGACCTATTGATATTTCATGAATCATATATACTTTTATGATCAGTCATATCTCACTGGACCAAGTGCATTTAATGTGAAAGGCATGTCTCGTTTTCTAACAACACGTGATGTATCCGTGTATTAATGGAACTTATAATATTGACATTTCAAGTTAGGCGCATCTTGTGAAATTTAGTATAATTATAATTATTTTTTTATTTTGTTAAAAAATTATAAATATTTTCTGATTTTAACGTTCGTCTAACAACAAAATCATTACTTTATACTCCGTTAGATTTTTACCTAATATTTGTGGTGAATTGACCAATATACCATTTTAGTTTATAAATTATATTTTTATCTATACTTTATGATTTTTTAAAATATTTTTCTCAACTAATATTCCCTATTTATTGTTTATTTTACCCACCCCAATTTTTCTCTTTTTACATTCTTCAAATATATTTTTTTTATTTTTTAAAAAATTTCAGTAAGGGTAAAATAGTAATGTCCACTTTACTGTCACGTGCTATATAATTATTTTTCATATAAGAAAGTGTTTATAATTTTTTAAATAATAATAAAGTATTTATAATTACACTAAATCTCAAAAAAAGTAGTCGCAGTTTATAGTTTACCCATTAATTAGAAAATTTTAGTAATTTTATCGTGATCATATAATAAAGTATGTGCTAAAAATATTTAAGCTCTTAATTTATGCATAAAAGATTATGATATGAGTGCATGTACAAGATATGTATCATATAGATCAATTCTACAAAATATTTAATACCATTATTAAATTTTCAATAATAATATTCCAGTATGTGCGTCCTCCAATATTATTAACAATTGATATATATATATATATATATATATATATTCCCTACGTACGTACACACACTTATGGTTTTCATACATCTGCCTTGCAGAAATTTTCAAATAAAAAAATTTTTTAAATTTTTTTATTACCCCTACTAGAAATGGAATTTTTTTATGATTGATGATCATCTTCTCCTAAACAAATATATTCAATTTGAAAAGGACGCGACAATATTGTTTAATGATGCATGCATATATGTATGTATACATATTAATGGAAGTTATATTGACACTTCATATTATGATAAAAGCACTCATTAATATTTTTTTATGTACTTTAATAGACAGCCAGACAAGAAGGTTGTTTCACCTATTAATTAATTAAATAATCCTATGTATTATATAATATATATATATATATCATTCTATAAAATAAATTCGACCCTTGTAACATGAATATATATATATATATATAAATTTTTAAATCTTTTTTCAATAGTATGAAGTAAAAAATTATACATATAAAACTTTGATGCATATTGGGATCAATTAGCACCACACAGTTTATTTCGAAATCATTTAAGAGAATGTTTGCAAGGGTTTAAAATAAGCTCTTATCAGCTTATCGTTACAAATAAGTTGCATAGAATATTTTTATTTTACAACGTTTGCTGTTGAACTACATATATAACAATGCATTTATTGCATGACAAGTTTAAATAGCCTAGTTGTTTAGTTTTTATGAAAATTTTGTTTAAGAAAATACAGATAATAAGTTTGTTAACCAAATCGGAAATTCATATTATACATAATTAGTTATTGTGCTACATCATTTGTACGTGCATATAATAAATATTTTTTTATACTTTAAAATATATTATAAATAAAAATAAAATACATAAATCAATATATTACATTAATAAAAAAGAAAATTTTAATTTATTTATTAATATAAATTTTAAAAAATTAAATAAATTAATTATTTTATTTTTTTCTTGAGTATGAATTGGCTTTTCTTTAAAAATTAAAAATTAATATAGATGTAAAAAAATTAGGAGGTTACCGTCCTTTTTCAATAAAAAAATAATAATAAATGCCACCTACATATATATGCAATAATTTTAGGATAGATGCAATGGCTTGTCGGCCACATTACTCTCCTCGTCGGATAATGTGACATGTCACATGAGTTTTGGACAATGACAACGAGCCACCTATCAAGTTACTTCACACATAGGACAGCGTCTGATCCTACGTGGTGATCGATCAATAGTCCTGACACCGTTGGATATAGTGATAGATCAAACGGCGTGCCGCCCACTGCCACCACCATCACCGGCTGCCGGACTCAGAGAAGGAGGACACTAACCCCCAATCTGAACCACTTCTCCTTCATTCTTCGATTTCTTTATGTATTTTGTGTGCGAGGAGAGTGCCAAATATACAATGAAGTAGATTTTCTCAAATCTCTCAACAATGCTGCATGCATTTGGAATCTGACTGTAAGTTTTATCTTTCTCCACCTTCTCATTTCATGCAACTGGACACGAGTTTCTTTTCATTGTTCGTTCTTGGGGGTTAAATGATTACGGTTGGCCGATTCAACTCCAGCAATGAACAATTTGCTCGGCTTCGAAGCCGATTCTCAAACAACTCCTTCTGCTTTCTGTTTCTTTGAGTGGACTCGATTTTTTATCTGTTAGGATTTTTAGCTGAGGCGATTTTGAATGGTACAATTGGACTAGAGACGGAAGCATACAACCGGAGCATAACTTGAGATTTATTTTTTGATTTTTTTAATGTATAGATAATATAATGTCTGTTTTTGCTTGTTTATTCGATTGTCTGAGTATGTGTGGGTGTCATGGAGTTTGCAATTGGGTTTGTTTTTGTGTAGATATCCATATCTGAAGTGGTTGGCACCAAGTACAAAGATTGCATTGTCTTAGCTGCTGATATGCGGGGTTGGTTCTGAAATATGCATCTCATTTTGCTTACAAGCTGATGTGTATATTTACTTTACCCCTTGGCTGCATCTAAGTGAACTCGTTCTTTCTTATTCAGTTTGATGCATCTCAAAGTATGGTTTGCAGGCAATGTTCTAGGTTTCTCCTTGAATTTACATATTGGTTCTTTGGAAGGGTTTATGTGTATCTCACAAGAATGATATACAGCAAATTAATCCAAAGTAGAGAAAAGGGATTGCTTGATGACTGAAGTTAAATTCGACCAAGTGCAGATATTCCTGTTAAATTGTTGTCGTAGAAATTTGATCTTTGAAAGGAGATGCATGTGTTCTCCTATTTTGGATATTAAGCAGTGCGCTATGATTTTCCGTTTTCAAGTAAGTATTGTTTAGCAGTATCAGGTGGAGGAAACAAGGCATCTCTATAGGCAAGCTAATAATCATCAAAGTTTCAGGTTTAGTAGAAGAAATGCTTAGCGCTTATAGATACTAGTAATCAACCACACCTCTTCATATGGTTCATATCAGCACTGACCAGTGAGGGGAATCCGAGATTTTGGACAAGAGGGATTTGAGGGAAGCAAGACGTGCCCTCTGTTTTCCCTCCAAAACTTTCCACGTTGGCAAGCTGATGTGGCCTTTTTTCCACGTTAGCTTGCCACGTCATGTTGCCCCCCCTTTTTTTTTACACGTAATCTATTTAACCGGCCACGTATGCTTCCCCCAATTTTCAGACGCTCACGTGCCCCAAACGTGCACAATTCCGGCTGATTTAGGGTAATTTGTCCTAAAATTGCCAATTTTTTTTAATTACTGTTCTACAATTCTATTTTGGAATAGACCTGGACTGGAAACGCCACCGCCCCTAAGAAACTGGACGAAAATTGCAATTTGCCCTTTATTTTGTGATGCTTTTTTTCAATAGGTTCATATGGTTTACCCTTTGCTAGAGAACTGTTGAGCGGCTGAAGCTAGAAGGAAACATACGATTATAGGTTCTTACGTTGAGACCAGTGATTTCAGGAGATAATGTGTTTTCTTGATGAGTTTATATGTAAGTATTTGTCTCTTAACCGAAAATGTTTATAAACTGAAATCTGTTTTTGACTCTATTGATTTAATCTGATTTGGTTATCGATGGTGCTTGTATGAGTTATGTAAAACTTATGACTCTTAGTTTCCATGCTCTGTGGATGTAGTTTATAGGATAACATGTGGGACGATGAGAACTCCTCATTGGGTCCTAAAGAGGAGCTCTCAGGTATTATATCTGGACCTTAACAGTCAGGCGGCGCTCCTGGCAGCCTATGATATGCTATGTCTGCTGTATGCTAAGATCTGAATTTCTAAACCACTGAACTTCCGCCGGATGTATCAGAAGAACTTTTTTATAAGGAAAGTGGCATTCTGATGTCTCATTGTACCGTTGTTCAGTTTGTTGAATGACCGAATTAATGCATGAAGTTTTTCACTGATTGTCTTGATGCAATTAATTATTATCCATGAAATTGGAATGCTCTTCAAAGTAGTTCAGTTTATCTTTACCAATGATGCATCTACACGTTTCTTTAAATCGATGTGGTGAATAAATTTCACCATAGAAACTGGAACTGGAAGTGCATTCCGAGAGCTTGAGGATCTGATAAGGGTTCATAAAAATACTATAACTCGATTTCTTTGATTTTCAGCTAAAATAGTTGATGGTTGGTCTTTTATTAAAATTCACAAGAAATTACTGTAATAGAAACTGATCGTGGATGTAGTAGAATTCTCTGAACCATTATATCTTGTCTTGTATTTACTATATTTTCATATTTTCTACACAAGTTCACAATCTATAAGAACGATCCCCAAGAGAATTATCTGCAAATGATTTATCAAACTTCTTGTTCGCAAAATGCAGTTCCTGTTGCCATCTCATAATACAGTTCTGAGCCCACTATGTACACAATTTTTCATGCCAAGATCATCATTGACAAACAATTTCATCTTGTTTTTCATAACCGATCATTATCAGCTCTACTGTAAGAATATTCACTCATCCACCTTATTTTTACCAGGAGATAGCATTTCTATGGAACAGTAATACTCCAACAAACTCTTGCTTATCATTCTTTGAGCTTTGTCAGATGAGAGCACACTTTCACTCTATTACAGTTCACCTTACATCATTGTCACATGAGTGGCAAAGGTAAGATGAATAAAGACAAAATTTACATACCTACAGCTTTTATTGGACCAAAACAAGCTAGATCATAAAACATACTATGATACACGCATAGAGGTTGATGCAAAGCCCTTCAAGCTCAGGTTGAGGAGACAAAGAGATTCCGCGATGATTGCTCCGACTCCACCAATCCTTTGCCAGATAATTCATGCTTGGGTGGCGCCACTTTTGGGGCGGGAGGTGGCGATAATCCCCGATTCCCATAAATTTTTGGGGTCAAAAAGTTGTTCTCTTCGCTTGATGTGACGGTCCAAGAACTGATCATTTGAATTACCGGAGTGGCTGGCTTTGGAGGTGGGGGAGATGGCGTGAGGCGGCCGTAATTGTTCGAACTTGGAAGGAGCAGCGGTGGCTCCTGCTTGGTTGGTGGTGCTGATTTCGGCGGAGGTGGTGGCGCTAAGTATCGTCCATACTTGGCCTTGAGATTGTCATAGTCTTCTGCAATATATGTAATACTCGGGTGATTTTTACATGAAAGAACAATATCTATTTGCATGAATACGAGGAAGCAAAAACCTACACCTTTTTTTGTTAATTTTCATCTTTTTCCAATTTGAAAAACAGTCAAAAATACTCTGAATGTTTATTTTAAACACGGAGTTCATAGTATTTTAACTTATCTTTATTCATCTTACATTAAAACAAAATACAAAATTTAATATATAAAATTTCTAAAAACATACACACACTTATTTCTATCTTTCTCTTATGTAGACAAAAACGGTAAAAAAGATAAAACCTTATTTTCGTCGAAGTATATATATATATATATAATTAGAGGTTGGAGGGAGGGTTTGTTACCTGTCAAAGTTCTTGCTTGAGCATTCACAAGAGCCAAGGCAAGGATGAGTAGCAAAGATCTGATTATGCAACCCATACTGTTGAGTAGTCTTTAATTAAGACTAATTATAATTAAGAATGAGGTTAGTGAGGATATATATAGATGTTTAAAAGTAAAATATTCTTAGAGCACAAAAGCATAAACCTAGACTTTGATTAAAATGATAAAAATATATGATAGTGAACGTTTATTTAATTTTTTCACCCACAATCATTAAGTGGAATCCATTATCCATCATCACATGATAATAATAATAATAATAGTAATTAATATAAATGGAAGGCCAAAACAGTAACATTTGTGTGCAATCCATTGAAAGTCATGCAGCACTTGACTAAAGTGGAAATGCCTTTTCTTCACCAAATTTGTAAGACCCCACAAATTCTAATTCAAATCAGATTAATCAGATATGAATCAATTACCATAAGTACATGTAATACATCTTTTATGTAAGTGGTGTACTGTATGGTTCAGAAAAAATAATTAATTATATGTTAAGTGCATTATATTTATATTTATTGATTGGATTGGACTAATTCTGATTTGAATAAGAATTTTTCGGACAAATTACTCTTTTTCTCTTTTATTTTATGCATGCTTTTTAGTGAAGGAATATAGTTAAATATATTATAACCCTCTATTTCTAGGCTTCTTTATGTAGGTTGCTTAAACTTGGTCGGAGCAGATCTACTAATTCTTTTTAGTAAGTGGGAATTTTTCATACTATTGCGTACAAAACCAAATCACATGCCTTTTCGTCTAAAAAAAAACGAACAATTTATACTCTTTTTTCCTGAAAGAATCTCTTTTTAATTTCTCTAAAATAACTAGGAGATTCTCAGGAAAAAAAAATACAAATTTTATCAACAATATGTTTAATTATTATAGCCAGAAAGTAAAAGTAATTTGTGTAATAATGTTGATGTTTGTTGGGGATGTATGTGTAATTTTTACAAAGTATAAATAATTTAGATAAATAATGTAAATATTTTTAAAGAATGTATGTATAATTTTTTAAAAAAATAATAATAATTTATATAAATAGATCATAGATTATTGAGTGTAAATATATATAATTATTCCAAAAATTCATAATAAAAAATGAGATAAAACAACACAAAATTCATACATGAAACGCAACTTAGATCAAAATCCCATTCTCAAACATTCAAAGTGTCCGAACCTTTCCATTTACATCAACAATCACATTTGTTTCTCTTCTTCCAAGTCATCATTAACAACTCAATACATGAAAAATTCTAATCAAACCAGATTAAATTGAATTAATTACATGACAAGTGTCTGTATTATAGAAAAAAATACAAGCAACCTCCTTGTGATATTGCAAATGAGCAATTAACCCCCTTATGGAAAAATAAATAGCGATTTATCTTTTTATATTTTTTAAAATACAACAATGTCCAAACCTATATTTTTTTCATAGGGGAGTAATGTGCTCATTTTCAATATCACAAGGGGGTAAATTGCTATTCACCCATTTATTATATAATTATTGTACAATTTAAAAAAATTATCAATCACATTAATTTGATTCAATTCATCACAACTTACTTTTTACTAAAATTTGGTATCAATACACAATAACAAGTTAGGTTTAGTAAAGTGAGTGGGTCAGTGCAAGCAGCAAAGGGAGTGAGGGCAATAAAGGATTCACCGACCAGTAAATAGTAGTGATTCCGCCTCGATTTCCACCTCATCCGACATATTAAGCTTTTTTACCTCAATAATTATGAGCATGAATCACGTTTCATCGTGTTTTCCACCATGCATGTCCGAAAACTCACTACCTACTGTTCAAAAAACACGCTCAACTTCCAGTGTCCTACAACTCCATCTTTACGTAAAATCAGTGTCCTACAATTCATCACACCTGTTCTTGCGCCTTTCACTACTACAGGACTTACACTCTTCACATGGGAACAATACCTGGTGATTTTTTTCTTTGTTTTTTGTTACCTACACGTGATACTATGTTCAGTACGTAAATTATAATGAGCTTTTTTTTAAAAAAAAATTAACATAATCATAAATATTTTTTTATTATTTGAGAAATTATCATTACTCCATTAATTTTAAAGATCATCTAACATTTAGCCAAATTCGTTAGTCTATATTATGTTTTTATCCATTTTTTATAGTGAAATTGACCAAAACATCTTTATGAATTATGACTTATAACTTACTTATTAAAAAAGTATATATTGAATTTTCTTTACGGACTAAGTAGATAAGAATTTTATAAGTTTTCAAAAATTTCCATCATTCCACCTCATTTGAGTTTTTTTTTAAAAAATAAAATAAAATAAAGCGAAGGTAAAGTTGACAATTTCATGTCTCAATTTAAAAATAATATAACTTAATTAAACATTAGAGAGTATTAATAATTTTCAAACAATAATTATACCAAATCTCAAAAAAGCGCATTGTAAATTTGACCTATTATGTAAGTGAAAAATTATGGGTGCTTGGAGTTATTTATATGGTTCTCAATTGATTAGTAGTTAAATTGGTAGAATTCTTTATATTATTTTTTGTATAAAATAGGTACCTACTCCTATTTTCTTATTTATTTGTTTTTTTGGTTTATCCTGGTGGAAGGAAAGGCATGAGAGGAATAGAAGACCAATATATATATATATATATATATATGATAGCTAATTTTATTAGATACAGTTGTAGTTGTCTTGTACGATTATACCTTTTTTTGATTACTGTTTAAAGGTTGAATCTGTGACTATGTGGTGGCACCAAGATATCCATGACCGTTGGGTCATTCAAGAACCAACTGGTTACCTTAAGTTGTATAATTCAGACATAATTACTATTACATGTTTTTTACTTGGAACGATGAGTTATTCTCATATTGATTTTACTGGTTGCTGTGATATTTTTGCCAAAACTTTCAGAAAGTGTGGGTATTTGAGGAACATTGAGACGAAATTGAAGGATCTCAACATAAAATTACAGAATTCATATTTCGACCACAAATTAACAATAGGTTGGAAGACCATTCATACATAAAGATTCACGCCCAAACTCTTCTCATTTGGTGTTTTTGTGGCTAATTTTCTCTTTTGTTTTAGTAACAAAAACAAGTACACCACCTTAATTAGTGCTAATTTCACATAGCATAGATTCACACAATCTAGTGAAGTAGATGCCATGTTTAGGCATAGGCTCAACCATTTATTTAGAGCTGAGTCATGCAGGTAATTAACATATGCTATCAGCGTTGAAGTACACTCCAAGATAAGTTTATAATATTATATAAACAAATAAAATATTATTATATCATTTGACTTGTGAAATTGGGCTACCTTATAACATACTAATTATGTCTCATTCTAGTTCTAATACTCTATTTGTTTTTTTCTAGGCCAAAATACAGCCATCTCTCATTAGATTTTACATAATTATAAAATATCTTTTTATTATTTAAAAAATTATAAATATTACTCTTAATTTTAAGGTTTGTTTAACGACGAACGCATTCCATTAGCCTCCATTGGATTTTTATCCAATTTTTGTAGTAAATTGATCAAAATACCCTTTTGAATTATAAATTATAATTTTATAAATATTTCAAAAAACTTAAAATATTTTTATGGGCTAATATTTTTTATGGATTATATATTTTACTCACCCCCGAATATTTTTTTATAATTTTTTTGAAAAAAAAATCAGTAAGGGTAAAGTAGTACTGTCAACATCACCGTCTAGGTGCCACATAATTATTTTACATTAATGGGAATATTTGTAATTTTTCAAACAATGAGAGAGTATTTATAATTATGTCAAACTTTAAGGAAAGTAGCTATAATTTATCTTTTCTTTTTTTAAGGTTCTATGAGAAGAAAAACCTAGGAATATTAAACTATTTATAACGTCTATTCCTAAAGTAAAATGATAAAAGAACACATCCATCAGCCTCCTTTTCAAGGTGTGTAGATATGATATGTTGTTGTTAACCTACTCGTTTGTTTATGTTATTTTCTTGTTTGTTTGTTCCTTCATTTCATTTATGTTGTAGGCTTGAGCTATCATATATATATACATGACCTTGTCACATTTTATAATACTTTAGTTTAAAATAAACCTAGGTTCAAAGGGAGGGACTTGAAAATATGTGAATTGGATCCAATAATATAAGAATAATGGATGATGCTAGTGTTACACTATTGGTTAAGAAATTTGGACTTGTACCTAATATGGGCCACAGATCAAGTATACTATTTATCAAAAAATTTCAATTCAAACGTTAAATATTTATAATGGTAATCAATCTTATTGATTAGATATCTCAAGATGTTAGTTCAACGGGACAATTAAATTACAAATATTGTGAGAAGCACTTGGAGTTCACTCCGTCCCATTCCTATGATGTTTAATTTAGTGCTATTAGCTAATGGTAGAGGTTAAGCTCTAGACTTTTAGTAAATCCTCATACTAAATTCAACATAGTGAGAAGATGGGTTGTTTCAAGTGAAAAATACTTATTAATTCAAAATGGTGTTTCGGATAAAAATGGTAAAATTTGAAGATATTAAAGAAAGTATTATGGAGGTACTATTGCCTTTGTTTATACCAACAGTTGAACAATTCAAAACATCATGTTCACGTATTAACCAAGTTATTCAGTGTATTCCTTTGAAGAAGGTCCAAAGTTGCAAGCTATTGTTTAGATGCAATGACTTCTCGTTTAAAATTATTTTAAATGTCTGGATACCTATATGCATTCTCCTTCATGTGGGGACTTTGATCGGTATATAATTAAGTGCGTTGTAATTATAAATGAAGTTGTAATAAGATTGAGTTAATACAATCTACATAAAGTGAAGATGAATTTTGATATGTTTAATTTTCTAAATCAATTTTAGGTGAATGAGAAATTAATGCCCCAAAACTACACTTAAGTTTGATTTTATAAAGTTAAAAGGACAGGTTAATGGTCACCTTCCCACATCAGAAATTGAAGAAATGTGTATGCCAAAGTATAAATACACAATCCCACTAGAAGTGGGGAAAAATACATGCCACATTATTAAGTTAATGGAGCACATCTTGAGCTTGAAGTGCTTTGGGAGTCTAAGCCCACACGCACCCTTCCGTCCTTGGCTCGGCTTCACTCGACTAGAAAAGTTCAAGCCTTGTCTCCACTTTTCTCTTATTTTTCATAACAACCAGTTTTAAGTCCTGTGGATGTATAATAAAAGACATGTGTATTTTGGGAATATCATAACTTACAAAAGTCTAAATAAAAGTAATTATTTATGTAGAATTCGAAATAATTTTTAATTTTATTTTTCTTCATTTTTCAATATTTTTGCTCAGGTTATCTTTTGCCCTTGATACTTTACCACTTTCTCGTTATGCAGTAGAATATTTTGACCACAGTTAATTAATATTTGTTACGAATTTTAATCAAAATATTATCATGTTTTTTAACTGTAGCTGATGTTTTGTATCTTATAAGCTTCTCATTAATGATTCCATAAGTTATGAAAGAAAAATCTCATTTCTTATCATTTCATCAAATTTCATTGTCGAAAAGAAGGCATGTGCAAGTAGTCATTATCTAGAAGTCAAAAACTTAACACCCACGTGCCGAAGAGTTAGATACAGAACAAAAAATGCAGCCATGTGTCATCATATTAGCTCGTGAGGCATATCTAAGATATGTTCGATCAATCTAGTTAATAGCTCGTATCATACTCAAATAATTTTTAATATATCCTCAAATTATAACATGCCATACTAATCTAACTTTTACAAGAATATTAAGTATGAAATATTGGAGTAGATGGTATGGTAATATCAATCCACATAATTATGAAGCAACCATATTAGATAAGTTGCTTGATTAATTAATTATATGATTTAGGTACACCAAAAGACCACATATAATTAAAGAACACAAATTATTGGTACGGCTGCAAATAAATAAAGTGATTGTCTAATCTAAGGAAAATCTAGGATATATGTAAGAATCTATATGACTTTCCAAAAGCAGCCATATGTAGTGAGTTATTACCATAAGAAAATTAATTAAATTAACATGGCCCAAGCTTACATTCTAGCTACTAGCGAAAAGTCGTACAATTTGAGGTTAATAATCTATATGTCTACACCTAATTTCATATAAGTTTATAACTAATTTCCATTGGTTGTGGGCTTTCTTGGATAATTATATATATTTATTCCCCTTAACTAATATACATAAGAATATACCAACGTCATAGATTGCTTGATTCATTAGGAAAACAAAAAATTATAAATTATGAAGACCACTTATACCCTTGAAAAGTATCGTGTTTTATAATCACACCCCCTCTTATTAGGGCTTTAGATAGAAAATACTGCAAAAATTTAAGAAATTTTGAATTTTGCCTTTAGAGGTATCTATACTTTATCAACCAAATTACTTGCTGATATTTTAAACTAATGCTGCAAAAAGTATAAAAGGGTTAAGCACTAAGCAATGAAAAATGGACCCTATGACTAGTAAAAATGGAAAGATGTGGTAATTGGTAATGATTAGCCAAACAACATACTTTAATTTATGGGATTTAAGTGTCTTAGATTACGTTTAATAATCCCCTAATGTCCCACGTTGTTATCATTATGCTCCATTTCCCAATATTCAAAGGAAAGGAATGAAGGATTAAAATACCTCAATTTGAACCATATATATATATATATATATATATGTATATTCAGGTAATTAAAGATCGAGTAGGAATAATCACTTATTATAGGAGTTCTTCTTCACCATAAAATATTTGATTTGAACTTTGAGCATAGACGCTAGAACTAACTTAGTGCACTGTTTCGGCATTTCCTATGTTTGTATTTGTCCCAATCCGTTGATTCAAATACATCGTAGTTTATCCTTTAAGCACGTCAAAATGTGTGTGTTGGATGATTAATTTGGGCTTCTTGATGGGGCTTAAACTAAATTGGGCTTGGCAATATGATTGATTTTGGCCCAATCAATTAGTTTGTGTGAATTTCAGGCCTTGCTCACTAAGCCCAAAACAACGTTTTCAATTAATGAAAGTCTAATGCTCAATTAATAACTATATATTCATGCATTTCAGATTACATATAAATATTTCACATGCTGTGAGGATTCATTTGGATTATAAAATTAAATGTGCTTGAAATTGTAAATCTCTTAAATAATAAATTCAAAATATTTTATATTTTTTCATGGGATATTGTTGTTCAATAGTTAATAACGTGGTACTAATGATGTGAATTTGAATTTTTATCAAAGCATGGGGTGAAATTAAATATGCATCTCAATTTGTATTTATTTATAATTAAAATATATATTATATTGTTTACTAGATTAGGTACCTTACATCTCTACCCAACCATTCTAAAATATTAAATTTGGGATAAATTGACTTTCAAATTTTAAAAAGTCAACACACTTGAAAATTTTGGAGTAAAAACTGAAATAAAATAAAAAGGACGAAAACGTGGATTCTTTTCATTTGTTATTGTTGGAAAAACCATTTATATTTTTACAAGATATACAACTCACTGTATTTTAACTTCTTTTTATTGATTAATATTAATTCAAAATACAAAATCAAACATATCAAAAAGACTAAGAAATAAATGTGTATATTTTATTTTCCTTTCTATCGATTAAAAAGTTAAAAATACCGACGGAACTAAATAATAGATTTAGATAATAGGATAGCTTTGTTAAAAGGGATAATTATATTTCACTCCATCTATTTATATAAGTCACCCTATTTTTTATGTAATTATCAAAATTAGTCTTGATTAGTTAAAAAAATAAAAGTAATTAGTATAATGATATTAACGTTTCTGCAAATATATGTGTAAATTTTTTAAAAAAGAAAATTAATTTATAAAAATAAATTATAATTCAAGAATAGTGTAAATATAGTTATGGTTATTAAAATAAGAAACTTCAGCTCTTCCACGAGGAATGAATTTGAATACCTTTTTAGTTTAATGTTGTTCGTAACTAGTCTATTTTTTTATAGTTTGTATATGTATATATATCTATATTATATATAAAAGAATTTTTTTTTCTTATAAACTACAATTATGATATTGTAATTCTAATTTTATCGTTATACCAATTATATTTTTAAATTGAATTTTTTATTGCTTTCGTTCTTTTTTTTTTATTTTAAAATATGATATTTATAATATAATTTAAAATATAAAATATTATTTATTGTATATCCTCAACAACTACGTGCGATTATTATATAGATATGGTGGGCGTATTTTCGCGTCTAAAGAAAGGGAAAACGTGAGTTGAATGGGACCAAGAAGAGAGGGGGAGGAACACGAAACGAGGCAATCAACTAACCCCAAACGACAAATCTCACCTCTTTGATCACTCCGTCACCACTTCATCTATATCCCATCTCATTACTCTCTCTCCAATTTCTTGCACTTCCTGTTTTGTGGGTAGCTGTTAGAGGACAAGACGTCTGATGCTGAATTCTTGATGGGGGAAGCAGCAAAGAAGAAGGTGGAGGAGGGAAGTTTGAATGGGTTCTCTCCAGTTTCGTCAACTCCTGTGTTTTGGAAATCTAGGAGAAGATCTGCAGGTACTTCAACTTATCTTTGACTTGTTCTATTCCGCCTTCTTTTTTTATTTTCTTGGTTCAATGTTTTTGGGTTTTAAGTTCTTCAGTGGTTGGATTTGGAGTGTTTCCTTTAAGGGTAGTGTGCGAACTGTGTGAAAAAATATTTAGTGTGATTTTGTGTTCTTTTGTTCTCATTTGCATGCATGCTTTGGTTTCAGACCTGAATCAGATCCCCATCCGGGCGCTGCTGTTCTTCAAATTATTCCCCTGCCCCAATCCTCCACCTTCTTCTTTTCTTATATGTTTTTTTTGGGGGGATGGGGTGGTTGGATAATTATGTACAATCTTGATGACCCCCCCCCCCCCCTCTCTCTCTCTCTCATGTGGTTAGGAGAGAGATGTCCAACTTACAAAGGTTGGCAAGACTATGGCTTGGCTTTGCTGACACGTTACTTAATTAGTTAGCTGTGGTTGTTATTTGTCAACATGTTGTTTGAGGCTGTTCTAAGTAACATCATTCTTTTCCGTTATTGCTTCACTCGAGACCCTCGCAAATCTCTGTCTTACACTTACATATTTTGATGAATTCAGAGATAGCTGTTTATAAATTACTGTCCTTTTAGTGCCCTACAGACCGGCTTCTTGAATATCTATTGCGAAGCAATTATGTTACTCTCCATATTGAGATATTCTATCACTTATATCGCCATTTATTATTTCTTGTTGATCAAATTGATGAAGCTGATAGCAGACTTCAGTGAACTATGAGATAAGCGTTTGCTTTCTAAGTTTCCAGTCCGTCCGTAGTTTGCTTTGATAGTAATTTGACCGGATTCTGCGTTTTGTATTAACTCGCCGCAAGAATGGATTGGTCTGTGGATTTGGAGCTTGATGGTATGCATCCCCTGTGTGCAGACGGTGCTAATGTGCAACCCCACTGGGTTGGGTGTTAATGTTATTAGGAATCTTTTTTGACATGTAGTGCAGAAAATATCAAAAGAAAGTAACAGCAAGACTTGAGCTTGAGGACCCCTGTAGAGTAGTACAATCACAATTTTACTGCTAGCAAAGTTATAATATGGTAGCATCCATGGTCCTTGGCCTGGATAAAATATGGGGGCATGCTCCACACTCCAACAAATATTTGCTTAAATCTCACTATATGTCGAGCCACCTAACTGCAGCCAATGAGTGTATTAGATATAAGAGCCATAAGCTTTCTTTTTTCCTTGTAATTTCCCTTTTTGTTCTTCCGCATGTTCATAATGCTGAACTACACGAACCACACAAGCGTCTGATTTATCACACCCATCGATCTCTCTGTTTCAGTGTTTCTTGAAGCCGATGAATAGGGATTATAACAAAAGAAAATGGACAGCTTTAATTTTCTATGTTGAATGATGGGCCCTATTGTTGGTGGCAACAATCATGATTGATCAACTGATCTAAGAGATCCTTTTTCCCCTCTTCCCGTTTCAATTGTCCGCATGAAGAAATCTTGCTCACCAAGCCTACACCACATGGCTTGGAACTTCAGCCTTTCTCCCCTGAGCATTTCTTGTGGTATTATACACGTTTGATCACTGTATATAAGAGCCCACATAAGGTATTGGTTCTGTTATAGGCATGTATAATAGAAAACTTTAGGGTTCAGAATTGTCTGTCTCTATATGTTTCATGCTTGGTGGTTAATTTTTCAGCAGTCACTCCAAAGAATGCAAACGAGGCAGTAGACAGTTCAACTGTCGATAATAAAACCCCAGAGAAACAGCAGGAATCATCCACGGAAGAAAAGCAGCACGAACCAAACAGCCTCTCCGTCCTTTCCGAAAAACGTAAGGCTTTGTTCGAACCATTGGATCCGGTGGGTAACACAAATGGGAAACGTCCTTCGGCAGAATCATTGCTTCCACCTCCAGACTTTGAGTCTGCAAGTTATCCAAAAGGTTGGCTGATTGGGAAGAAACGGAAGCTCGTAAATGTGGATGTTGTTGAGAGCATGCGCAGAATCGCAGTACAAGAAATGAACCGAAAGGTGATCTTCTTGAATTAGGCCTCTCTTGCTTGTCTTGTCTACCGTGATTGAACACAAAATGTCCGTCTTAATCATATATGCAGGACAGAGAAATTGATGGGCTGAACGAGCAGTTGGAAGAGGACGCGCGGTGCCTAGAGCACCTGCAGCTGCAGCTGTTGGACGAACGTAGCAAGCGTGCTGATATTGAGAGACAGAACGCGATGCTGCAGAACCAAATAGCAATGCTTATGGATGTGTTGCAAGCGAACGAAGCAGTCGAAGAAGGAACAGAGGGGAACTAGACTTATTTTGTTACTTCTATTTCTATATGCCTTATTCTTTTGTATATTTTCTGGTGTTGTAGGAAGTATATGTATTGAAGAGGTTATTTGGCATAATTGTGTTAGCCAAATAACAAACAAGAAATAGGAAAATGCTGTTTATATTGCTGGCCCCTGGGAACCTTGTGCAATGTTTGACAGCTTATAAATTGCAATATATGATCATGTCTCCCTGGTGCACTACATTTCAATAGACATGTAGCTATTCTAAGCCTCCTCATGTTCGTTTCTTCGGTCATTAAGTTATACAGAATAATCTTACGAGTATTTGTAGGAAAACAAATAATTCCACAAGATAAGAAACCTTACGAGTATTAACCAAGGAATCACCTGCCCAACAATCATATCTATAGTACAAACTGAATACGCGGCGATGTGCATACAATGATACAACACAGAACAATCATATCTACAGTATAGACCAAATACACGGCAACATGCACACAACAAGACATACATTTATTTGTACAGAGATTATGATAACACAACACCCAACATGGACTCGGTGCCAACTTAAAAGACAAACGTTACAGGATTCATCATCAATCTGAATTTCCGAATCCACGGATTGAACAAAGTTCCAAGAGAACTACTACATTTATGTACAAGTTTACTGGGCATAAACTGGTTGGAAGGTACTATCTAGCTTGGTTCTCAAGATCTTCTGAAATGTTGAACAAGAACTGCGGTAGAGAAGCTATCCTAGGGAGGTTAAGCAGCAAATCTCCGACAGAGTCCTTCCTGGACATGGAAGATACCTGGTTTGGGCCAGATATGCCTTCAGAGTCATCGTTGTGGATGTTCTCTTCGACCTTCTCCGCAGAAGTCGACGCACCAAGATTGTTTGACTCCTCTCCTCTCTTTTGCACCAATGCCAAATCAGGAGAGTGGTCACTTTTAAACTGTATGTTTGAACCTGGAGCAGTGTCTTTCTGCAGGAGGCAGCAAAGAGAATTGACTCTTGACATGAGCGACTTCTCATCTGAGTCAGGCAAGTGTTGAATGTCGCTAAACAAACAACGATTGATATCATCCAAGATTTGCAGGCTTTCCCATTCCTCACTGGAGAGAGTCGGAGTGTCAGATGTTCCCTGTTCTGATATCCGGTGTTCAAGATGGCTCACTAAATCGCTCATCGACATAGATGAACGGAGCCCAGGCACCCTTATCTGATCCCACTTGCTGAGCTCCTTAAGTTGCTCAATTTCACCGTTTTTTATATCTTCAACTGTCAGTGTGTCCATGGCTGAATGTAAAAATACAGGATCAGATGTGAAAAGAACTCAAATTCTGAGAGCAGGATATGTGTAGATGATAGTGAATATCATAAAACAAGAGCTTAAGAAGTTTCAATAGTTCTTCTATGAGCCAGTAGAGTAGTCTTTTCATGCACTAAAACAGAGCAGGTGCCGAGAATAATAGAATGATTCAGATAGGAGGATAGGCGCTCAAACACGGGATGACTTACATATCAAAATGATCAAATTGTTCTACATGTACTAATGATTCTGTCTCAACTTCTTAATAATAGAAGGATCATAATAGCATGATACTTTGTTTGACCATTAAAAGGAGTGCCAAGTGATTAGTAGATATCACTTGGCCCCTTTTGAAACAGTTCGTGAAAAGAGTCTGGCAAACCACTGAGATCATCTTCGAACTATAACTTCCAGAAATGTCTTTCCATACTTTCCAATTGCCAACGATCAATGCTTTCTATAAAATTCCTCAACATACCTTACAGGCCAATTTTTTGTTTTATCTTAAAGGGAAAAGGATATTATTCTTCACATAAAGAGATTCTTAATCAATCTTTTCTGCAGCACCCATTCAAAATAACAGTGTAAGAAAAGACAAACAGATACAAAGACAAGACCAGGCAAAAGATAGACCATCTTGTAACAAATCCAAAAAGAAGGCATGCTGGACAATGCATAGTTTAAGCATTGATGAAGGTAGTTTCCGTGGGCAAAACAATGATTAGAGTTCAACATGCTCTCAAATTGCCATGATAAGTATACCTGAGCATGGAGACGGTGTTTCACGAGTATAAGAATCTGAATGTCTGCCAAGAGCATCAAGATCATTCTTTGAGGAAGAAGATTGAGGGCCTGATGGTGAAGCAGTATCTTGTAAGCTGAAAAAGGAAGGACTTCCCTCCCTATTTGAATCAATTTCACTATTGTTTCCATTTTTATCATCAAACACAGAGATTTTAGGTTCAAAATAGGGAGAATCTAATGTTATCTCGCCTTGCTGACTGAGAAAGTTCAAACGGGGATCACATTGTGTGAGTTTTTCAAAATGTTTTCCCAGCAAGCCTTGTGGGCATTCCAGATAGTGTCGCCTGCAACCAAAAATAACCAGGTCAGATACCAATCAGGGCTTCATATCATCAAATAACCGAATAAATCTCCAAAAAGAAATTCAGACTTTATAATGAACACAGGTATCCAGAACATGCACGTTCATGTGAAGATAGACAAAGGTTATGCGACCTAAACAACCTACCTATGCGACAGACAAAGACGACCACATACATGAATATTACTTAAATTTCCAAGTTTTTTACATTGGCCCAATATAAGTATCAGGACTCTCAAGTAACAGCCCAAGTATGACTCCACATTTCGAGCTGCACCTGGAAAAAACTTTCATGCCCCCAAACAAAAAGGATCCTGGACTCACAGACAATCCTCCCCATCAACTCAAACAAGGACAAAAACAACAAATAAAAACACGAAACATTATAGAGAGGAATTCATTGCATCTGCCACAGTTTTCTAAAAGCGAATTCCTAATCGTACTTCTACTTAAACTTTAAATACCTATATTACCTTTGTATACTAGCTTGTCCACCAGTAAAATCCGATGTTGCCTGCCAAAGAGTGTGCTTCCTAGGTTGTGGATTAGTCTCCCTAAAGAAAAGAGGTTGCCGTGTCAACTGCAAAAAGCACAAGAAAGTGGGGTTGTTATGACAATCAATAGTGATTGCAGATGCTTAATAAATGTACCGCCGCTGAAACAAAGCAGAACTCAAACGAAATAAGAGACTGTTCATTACCACAACATCTAAAGTTCCAGGACCATCATCAGGGTAATTTGCCTTCAAAGCCATGATATCCGACCACTGAATTTCAATTTTATTCTTAAGACCCCCATCAAGAACCTCCCACACCAGCTTATGCTTTGCAAAATAACATTTGGCCACCAAGTCTCCTTCATATCTTGATTTATACTGCAAGTACAGCAATAGTTTTGGTGAGTTTAACATCAAATGACTACGAAACCTTTTCCAAACAGATAAAGCAATATGTACCTCCCAGGTCCCAATTTTAAGAATTGAACCAGGAAAATTGGATGCCTTCAACTTATCGCCAGAAGCAGCACCAGCTTTTGGTTCTTTTTTACCATGACCATGACTTCCAACTTTTGCTGTAGCCGATTCGGAAAGCTTCATTTGAATTAACTCCAGAAGAGATGGGCTTTTCCTGAGACGCAAGCCCAATGGACTTGGCTCATTAAGCGGGTTGTATTGTGAAGCCGGCACCGTAAAACCACCCAATCCGAAATTCTGCTGCTGCAATGAAGAAAATATACATATAAGCGTTACAAAATCCTATCGGAACGGCGTGAATTGAAATATTATTTATTTTACTGAATTAAACTTACAATGATTACAAAAGTAAATCATCAGTGAATACAAAACAAGCTACGGAAGCCATCAATTTCAACAAAACAAGCTACGGAAGCATGAATAACCCACTGTATTCATTTAGAATCAATAGGAAAGGAAACAAAACAAATCATTTCTGTTGCCTTAAAAAATACTCGGCATACAACTCAAAAATAGCTGGTTTAATCATCAAATCAACAAGGGAAACATACTCCCGAGTTAACCACATGGTTAAACACTTTAATCAAGGCCAAATAGAACTGCATAAAAAATATCTAGGAAACCGAATACAAACTCCCAACAATCAAAATAACATCAAAAATAAGAGTCAAAATCTTCATTTTGCCAATAAATTAGTACATTCCCGCACTCCTTAACCTAATTAAATAAAAAACAATCTCTCCGTGCTAATATATTCCGGCTACTCATTTTTGTCCCTCAAGTCCTCCAAAACAGTAGTAATCCAAAAAAATAAATAAAGTAGGGCAGCTGCAGACACATCCACATAGAGAAGAACTAGAAAGAGGAGAAGGAAAGAAAAATACTCTGGGGCGCTTGTGGAGTGGGGCGTGCTCCTCCTCCAAAGAATCCTCGACCTCCATCTTCACCGCTGCCATCTTCTCGGCCTGAGATTCCGAATCGCCACTCTTCATCAAATGCACCATTGAGAACTGCAAATTACAACTTCAACAGCCTTGGATCAAAGCCTTAGGGCTCGTAAATGGAGAGTCTACGCTGCCTCTGTTCAATTCAAGAGCTGTTTTTATTAAATATATGTATATATATATATATATATATAAAGAGGAAAAAGAGCTAAATAACAATAATAATAATGGTGAAGGGAAAGAAAGGAGTTGAACTGGAATGACATTTTTTATTCGGGGACGGTGACTCACACGTGTCGACTTTCAGTGCATTGGTTGTTTGGTGCCCCTCGCACGTGCTCCCCCCACGCTCTTCGTTTGGAATCTCCAACTTGGACTTGGGGGTAGTGCCCTATTGGGTTAAATTAAATTTTATTTTATTTTATTAATAAAATAAATAAATTTTGCATATGTTTGTGATTATTCATTAATTCCAATCAAATAATAAATTGTTCTTTTTGAAATAAATAAATATAGAAAACTGCATTTTTAAGTAATTTATATTTTTTTCAATAAATATAAATTTTATTAAGTAAATGAGGTACATAAGTACAGTACTATAAGCATTAATTGGGTGGATTTTTCGACAGGCCAAGGAATCCGTCATAAATAATAAAGTGCGCATGTACTAACAACATAAGAAAGTTGAATACTAAAAATCCTCTATTGCACATTTTCAAGTAATTTATATTTTGTCGATAATTATAATTATTTTTAGGAGTGGTCTCTCATTAAATAAATAATGATATAAATTTTTATATATACTGCCATTGCAATTTGGGATGCGATTAATGCATCATTGAATGAGTTATTGTGTGCTTTTAGTGTAATTTTATGAATATGTGTTACATCTTATATGTTTGTTTCTAAAGATACATCTCATTAAAGAGAAGAAGTTTGATTTATAACTTGTTCAAACTTTTTTATTTATAATTGATGGAGAACGCATGCTAATGACGTCAACCTTTCATACAAGGGACTATATGTGATATATTGAAGTCCGACTAAGTGAGGTATTATTCGTTTCAATCGGGCCCTCGCAGATTATATATAAAGAGGCGCATTGCTGATAAAATGAAAATTTTAAAATTTATAAACCATTATAACTTGTGTAGATGTAGGCCAGCATCAAATAAAATTTATAAAATTGCTGTCTGTTTTTTGTCTTATATAAATTAGAATAAAAATAATGAGTTGCTAACGATGTTGATATTGTATTATTGTAAGTGAGTTACAATGTCCGACAATTATTTTGTAGAAATATACCTATATATATATATATTATTCGATTTTCACTGGAATTGGGGAGGGTGATTTGGTAATCTGGAGGGCACATGTGTGGTGGGTTGAGTGCATCGTCAGTCACGTGATGGTAGTGGATAAGTGTGGGCCCCCAGTTTTTCTTGAAGCTTCCGCTTGCTGTCATCAGCGGAACGGCCGGGATTGGCCGGATCAACACGTGGAGGGATCTGGCAGTGTCGTTTCGACACGCAGGAAATAAAATGGGATTCGGTGGTAAATCTAATATTATGGAGTTTGGAATTTAATTTAAAAATTGAAAATTATGAAGTGGATAATGATTGGAGATTTGTCGTGTAGTGGGAATTGTAAGAGAGGCGTTTGTGGGGTGGGGTGTTAGATTTAGATTGTTCCGGCGGCTGTCTATTTTAGACCAATGATTTCTGATTTTACGTGACTTTGGAATCTGTAACCTCTTTCTCTGTCTCCACCACTAACTGATTTCGTAGTCGTATGAGTCTATGTATCATCATTTTGAACTCCCAAAAAGCCATCGAACGCCCTAATTTCAGGTTCTAGATCAAGTTGGCTTGGGGCCGCCCCGACTCCAATGGGAAACACGTTGATCCTATACTTGATTGGGTATTTTGGTCTTTTTACATAAAAAAAAGGGATATTTTAATCTTATAGTGTTGAATCAAATATATCACCATCAAATTCAAAAAATGTGTATAGTAGCACAATAATAATTCAAAATTGCGTGTCCAACATACAAAATTGATTAAATAAATATTAATATAATTAATTAATCAAAAGATATAATTATCCCATACAAGAAATAAATTTAATTAATAATATTTTGATCGTCTTTTGTTAATTACGATATTGTAGGATTTTGAGCCCTCACAAATAGCATAGATTTAATGTCACGGTAATCTAGCTAGTAGTAGAGTTGCTAATTCGATATTTGAATAAGCACAGTTCAAATATCAGGAACAAGATCGAATTTCAATGAGGACATATAGCTTGTCATTTTATATGAGTGTATTATTGGTTGACGATGACTGAATTATAATATACAGAGTTTATTGAATATTAGACTCAATTTCTAATGTATTAATGAGGTTACAACAACAAAGTCCGCAATTTCTATATGTGTTTTACCAAAGGAAATTATCATAACGATTAGATTCTTTTTTTATTTTGAGACAGCTATAATGAATTTACTTTGATCTAACTTTTACTAATTAAAATAAAAAAAATTAGCAATAATAACATAGGTCTAATTAATGTTAACTTCAGTATGGCACGTTTCAACTTTTTAGATACTTTTGCATTAGATCTATATGGGGGGGGGGGGGGGGCATCCGAATGTATGTTGTTTGTAGTGCCATTTAGAGATAACAATGCATCAAATTTGGAGCAGGTTCGCCAAAATACTGATAATTGACTTGTCCAGACTTTTTGGACTTGGGATACGATCCACTTGAAAATAAAATATGTTAAATATATTTATTTTATCTCTTTGTGATTCTAAAAATATTCGCCAACCAAAAAAAAAAAGAAACAACGAATAATTTGAACAATAAATTTTAGATATATGGAATATAAATAAATTACGAGCTTACAATGTCAAGATAAGTGAGGAATAACATAAATAATAACAACAACGACATACCACAAATAAATCTATACATAATCAGCTATTGAAGCATACTCGACATTTGTATGCAATTTGGATAAATGTACAATTGATTTTCTTTATCCAAAAACATCACTTATTTTTGTAGGTAAATTAGTTAGTAAAGTAACTTAAATGTATCTCTGTTCAATATATGTTTGTGTTTTTATATTTATTAATTACTTAAATTCTAAATTTAGATTATTATGATTTATTTCATATTTATAGAATTTGAATTTTAAATAAATTATGATTTATTTATTTAGAAATACAATTAATCCTATCCCTGAGCACCTGTGAAATAGCTACGGTAAGGTGTCCTTATGATGGACTCTAATTTGGCCCATTTACGAGGCCCAAAAAATTCATGGGCTTAGCCAATCAAACATTACTCATGGCCCAATACAAATGCCAATGTTTACAAACATTTAACATACCCCTAGCTTTTGGTACCTACGATCAACATCTCGATGACTATGACAAAAATTTAATGTATCACCGCTTATTGATTTTCAAGTGCCTTTGGAATGTGTTGCTATAGTCAACGATTCAATAAAACTATAACAAAAGTGAAATATGTGGTCACTGTCAATAACTCGACGAAAATTTTAAGAAAAATATAATATATTTTCACTTGTTGATTGTTGAGATTGCACAAACACAAACGAATGCCTTGGCTAATGATCTGCATAATAGAGAAGCCAAAGTTGAAGATGATGATGAGAAAGATGATGGCACTTTTAGCTTTGACGCAGGATAGTAGAAGTTGTGTTTTCATCTGACGATTTCTCTTGTTTACATTGTATGCTTTGCTGATTCATTTATTCGATTTTCTATTGAGCTACGTGGTAAAGTCTGACGGTTATCTGTTACTTTAGTTGAGCTTTGATTAACCGTGTACTTAATCTGGGGTTCGAGCCCCAAGCCTGTACAACTGAAACATTTTGGAATTCATCAATGAAGAACGCAGCTTTCAACCCCAACTCCATTCTCTATTTTTTCCTTTTCTTCAGCCTCTGTTTCATTATAAAATTCAACATTGATTCCCAAATTGCCCTTAGAATACATGGTTACAACCAATAACTCGACAAACTTATGACAAAAGTTATAAATATCCCCACTTGTCGATTCTCAAAGTGCCCTTTGAATACGTGCCCACAATCAACGACTCGATAAAGTTATGATTTAGTTGATTCCCAAATTGTCTTTTCAATTTGTAGCCACATTGACAACTTGACAAAGTTATAAAAAAAATACAATGTATCTCCAATTATTGATTCCTAAATTACTCTTGAAATATATGATCATAACCAGCAACAGTCAAAGTTATAACAAAAATTGTAACACCGATTGTTGATTCCCAAAAGTGTCGTTGGAATTGTGGCCACATGCCCACAATCAACAACTCAAATATGGCTATGGGCAAAATTGTATACACCCCCTCCGTTGATTCTCAAAATACTCTTAAAAATATGGTTACAGTCAACCACTCAACATAAACTATGTGCAGAAATGCATATATCCCTATCCATTGACCCAAAGAATCAGGGGAATAAGTGAACAATCAACAACTCAAAAGTAACTAATAGTCAAAAGTATAACAAAAAAGCCAACTTGTAGGCTAAAAAACGTAACACAATCAACACTTGCCAACAAAAAAAATCAAGTTATAAATACCCTCTCATTTTAAATTTTAACAAATTTTTTTGACAAGAACAAACACATTAAAAAAACATATTTTAAATCGAATACAATTTTTCATATCAAATTGACCTAAACATTAATCAAAAAAATTGCAATGATAATACATTTTTGGACAAAATAACTTCAACCCAACATGATAAAATTCATACTTTATTTTAAAAAAGAAAAAAAAAACACAAAGATACTTAGACAAAATTGTGAATAAGCATAATGCCCAAAAAACAAAGGCAATCACAAGTCACAAAGCAATGGTCCCTCAGCCAGCAAACTGATAAGGACTCAAGAAATTGGTTGCCAACAATTAGTAAATTTGGGCCCACTTTTTTTTTTTTTGCCCTTCTTATTATTATTATTACACATATACATTAAATATTTTTTATCTATATCTATATTAATAATAAAAAATATTCTTCATTCATATAACAATTTGTAATATCTCAATACCAAATTTTAATATTGATAAAAATATAATCATTTATTTAATGACTCATGTCATTTTTTAACCGATACTAATATTTATTCTTTATTTTCACTTATGTTTATCACTTACTCCACTTTTAATCGATAAGTGATTTATATTTTAAAGTCTGGGCCATTTAACTGTATATTAGGTGTCATGATGATGAGATAAATAAAAATTATATTTATATATTTGGTATTGGACAAGGACAACAATTGAGAGTGAATGTCTGTATAATCATAATGTCTGATGAAGAAATGGGCCCAACTGAAGTGGAATGTTTATGTTTATCCTTCTTATCAAATTGTTGCTTTTTTGATTAATGATTAGGAGGCCCAATATTATTAACTAATTCTTTTTTATCTCGATTATTACTTTTTCTTTATATAAATGCAAAAATATACATATCTCTCATTATTAAACTTAATAAAATAATAATATATGATGTTAACAATTACTTATTTTAAATTTCTAATAATAAAAGAAAATACAATTCCATCAACTATTCTAAATATATTTTCATTTTCATAAAAATATTTATGTAGACATAAAAACACGTTAATCCACTCAAAAAATTGAAAATTGAAAATGAAACCAAACAGTGAAATTTTAATATATATATATATATATATATTAAAATTCTGAAAATATGCATTAAATGGTAGGTTTTATGCATTCCAACTTATTCAATAGTGCAAAAATTAGTGAAATCTGATCATAAATAATTGCAAAATTGACCTTCCAAGACTCAGTTATGACTCTATCAAATAATATATTATTTTAATCTATTTTCCACCAAAGTTGACAAATAATAATAGTTATTATTAATGTGGTACAAAGTGAAAAACACTGAAATGATAATATTATTGTTCGAAATTTAATTCAACAGATTTAATCAATATCTCGATACAAGTTTTTGTTTTCCCTTATCAAATGAAGGCTCTTTGTGCTATTTATGACAGCTAGTGTAAAAGTACTATTTTATCCTCCACCTACCTTCAATACAAGATTATGATTCATTAAACAAGGATAACCGAGTAATTTGCTCATTCAAGTCTGATATCTTTTAATCTCCTCAATTTGAAAAGACTATAGTTGCCCCTTCAATTGCTTTCTTCCTCCGTCAATTGACTTTTTTTTTTTTTTTTTATAAACACCTGTCACAATTTATCAATACATCGATTTTAATAAATAAAAAACTCAATAATAATTTGTAATGAATAAAAGCTAGCTTTATACCCGTGAACTGCAATTATTCACATATATTCCAATTTTAGACAAAATGAACCCATACCCCAACTTATTTATAGCTGCTCAAATCATTCTCATGCTTAAATTAATCTCCCAAAAGCTAAAAGCAGATCAAGCTTATTTGGCTCATGACTAATCCATATATATATATATATATATATAAGTAGTATTATGTATCCATATTTGGCCTGCAATTATATATTATAATTATTACAATAATTATTGATAATACCCACACTTGGGACCCTTTACTGTAACATTCTTGGACCACAGTAGAAGAATGTCAATAAAGCTTAAAGTGCAACTCCAAGACAAAGAAAGTGTGTTATAGAAGCTTAATCAAGTACTATGTGTATCATGTATGTATGTATGTATATATATACACACAATATTGATAAGGACAAGCATAAAAGCAACCACACGATATGAACTTATGAAAGCACATAGCTCGTCATTTTATTTAAATATACTTAAATTAGCAGTAAATTTTGTAATTGGGTGTGACGGGTTGGACACACTGGATTTTGGGGTTGTAATGGTTGGCGGGGTATTAGACGTGTGGGACAGGTTTTTGACGTACTGATGAGATGTTTATAATCGTTTAAAATAAGTGTCTATCAATTTATTGTTGATAATAAGATGAAAATAGTTGTATTGATTTATAACTTTTACTTTTGAACTGCTTAAATTATACTAATTTAAACTAAAAGCTATAAACAACTCCCTACTAATTTTTGTAATTGGTTATAATGATTGCAAATATTAAGTTATTTTGCTAAATTTCCAACTCTGACTTTTTTTTCTTTATCTTTTACTTTTTTTTTCAAACACTCCAAACTTTTATTACGAATTTCTTACAACTTTTTTACAATTCATTTTTATTGTGAAAGCAAAAGTATTGCAAACACCTTTAAGTGTGAGCACCTACTTGAGGTGGAATGGATTAGATTTTCATATTTCAAGTCTTACAAGGAGAAGGCATGGCCTAGCTCATTATCTGACAGCATCCGACTTATAATATTTGATCCATCAAAATTTAGATGTTGGTACACTAGTGGGATTGTAGTGACCAAGTCGATCAATAGTCTAATAAGGACTTACGAAATAATAAACATCTCATGATGGTTAAAGTTTCTCAATTGGGACAGTCATGACCAGGTTAACAACGTTTTATTTCCCTCAAGAAAAAGCATGAAAGCAACCAAGAAAACTGCTGAAAGCCTCTTTTTCCTGTTGGTTAGTGAGTTTGTGACAGTTGAATCCGTGAAGGGGTGGAGTCCTTATCCATGGAAACCAACAAAAATATTTTTCTAAGTAGCAAAACTAAGAAGAAATTCTAACTCAAATGAGATTTTGATTGAACCTGAATTAATTATATGATAAATGTAATATACTTGCCGCATATTGATTTACAATTTAGAGAAAGTGATCAATAATGTATTATATTTTTGCTCTATGATTGATTTTGTTCGGCAAATCTGATTTGAAAAAAAAAAAATTCCCAAAAACTAATTTTGTTTTCCAAGTATCAGCACGTGAAGTCCCAATAATTTCTCATGCAAGAGTGGGGCCTTCAGCCAACCCCTCCATTTGTTCTCATGCCAAGCTCCAACTCCTAAGAATCTCCCCCTTCCTTCACCACCCCCTCTAAATTCTTCTCTCCCATCCCTCTTTCCCTCTGCAAATTTATCTCTTCTCTTCCAAACTTTGTAAGTTGAATGGCGCTTTGGCCATCAATGGCTGTTCTGCTTATTCTTGTTGTACTTTGTTGCATGGATGAGGTGAGTAGTCTTGGTGAAAAGGGAGTCCTTTCATTGAGAAAACTGCAATCGAAACAAACGGGAGAAGGTCGAAGTTGCTTCTCTCAGAAATCAAGTGAGTTATAAGCAAGAAACTGACTGTCTCTTGGTTTAGGAGTAGTGTACATTTGCTTTTACCAAGCTTCATTATTACATGCTTTATTCAAGACAAGATAACATAAGTTCTGTTCTTTCGAGTTTTTAGAGGTGGTTGAAGTGGATATTAACTGTTGAGGATAAGGTGTCTCACCCCTTTTTGTTGCTTTTTCTGCAACAGTGATGTTTGTTTACTCTTTGAGATTTCTTGCAAGTTGAATCTCAGAAAAGTAGAACATGTTGCAGCTTTCTCAAAGCTGCTTATAGCTTAGTTTGAAGCAAGAAAATAAATTTCAAAATATACAGACAACATAAACTGATGCTGATGCTGATGCTTGATTTTCTCATAGTATGAATACTGCATGTGAATGATGAGCATTAACTCCATCTGATTAGAGTTTCTTTGCATTATCAGGGACACAAAATGGTGCAACTATATTAGAAATGAAGCAGCGGGACTACTGCTCTGGGCCGATAAGGGACTGGGAACGAAAACTCCAGAAACTTCTGATTGCTGATGATGTTCGAGTAAGGTCTATACAGTCCCAAATCAAAAATGTAGTTTCTACCCAAATAGAAACTCAGATTCCCATCAGTTCAGGTGTCAGGCTACAGACATTAAACTACATTGTCACGGTAGCATTAGGTGGGCGGAACCTGACCGTGATTGTTGACACTGGGAGTGACCTGACATGGGTTCAATGCCAGCCCTGCAAACTCTGCTATTCTCAACCAGATCCCCTCTTCAACCCCTTAATATCCTCCTCTTACCAGTCAGTTCAGTGCAATTCACAAGCATGTCATACTCTGCAATTTGCTACAGGGAACTCAGGATCATGCGGAAAAAATGCACCTATATGCAACTATGTTGTTACCTATGGTGACGGATCGTATTCTCATGGGGAGCTCGGTACAGATCATCTAGTTCTTGGAACTACTCCAGTTGAGAATTTTGTGTTCGGATGTGGCCGAAACAATAAGGGCCTGTTTGGTGCAGCTTCAGGCCTAATGGGACTAGGCAGGAGTGATCTCTCACTGATTTCTCAAACCTCCAATGTTTTTGGGGGAGTTTTCTCATACTGCTTGCCTGATTCTGATGCTACAGCTTCTGGTTCACTAATACTAGGGAATGATACCTCGGCTTACAAGAACACCACACCAATATCTTACACTAGATTGGTCCCAAATCCTCAGCTTTCCAGCTTCTATGTTCTGAACCTAACAGGGACTAGTGTTGGTGGGGTGGCTTTAAGCTCTCCAAATTTTGGGAAAGGCGGGATTCTTATTGACTCAGGGACCGTTATCACAAGGCTACCTCCATCTATCTACATGGCCATCAAGGCTGAGTTCTTGAAACAGTTCTCCGGATATCCACCAGCACCAAGTTTTTCAATCTTGGACACATGCTTCAACCTTTCAGCATATGCAGAAGTGAATATCCCTACACTTAAGCTGTGGTTCGAGGGAGACGGTCAGATGAGTGTGGACGTCTCTGGGATGTTCTATATTGTGAAGAGGGATGCTTCTCAGGTGTGTTTAGCTCTTGCAAGCCTTGCATATGAAGATGAGATTGGTATTATTGGGAATTATCAGCAGAGGAACACAAGAGTTATATATGATACTCAACAGATGAAAGTGGGATTTGCCAGGGAGATGTGCAGTTTCAGTTAAGACAGATCAAAGGAGTGAAAGATTATGACTGTGATGATGCAAGAAAGCTTCAACTGGCAAAGCCAAATGACTCAGTTGGGAACTAGAGGTAGAAAGATTTGTTTATCTTAGGTTATAGAACATATGAACGTCAACTTGTGTTATACTCTTCTATCTAGTGTTCAAATGTAATACTCCTGTATAAGGTTTATTCTAAGAGAGAGCGAGAGAGAGGCTCCTATGTTTATCTCCTGTACAAAATTTTATTCTTGTCTGCAAAGAAGAATGAAGTCTTAGGAGCACAGCCAAAGTATACTTTTCAACCACTTTAATGGCAATAATCAATTTGAGCAAGAATAATTGGGATTCTCACTCTTGTATAAAATTATCTTTTATTTAACAAGAAATCACAAAAAAAAAAAGAATCATCTCCTATTTGTTTTTTATTTTTACTTTTTCTTGTCTCTTCATCAACCTTATGGAAACAGACAAGGTGCATCAGTTGCAAACAAGACAAATGACAAGGAAATTTTTGTTTTGCAACTATCAGCACAGAGATGATACAATGTTGTCTTGGAAACATCAGCTTTTTGCAGCAAAAAATGCTTGAAAAGAAGGGAATCTCCGAAGCATTTGCAAATTCTTTTCAGTTTTCACCTATAAAGAATTTAAGAGAGCCCACCTTCAGAATCCTCGATCTGACAATAAATTCAAACCAAATTTGAACACAAACAGTATCTTACTCAACTCGACTCTTTGTAACAACATAGAACTCATCTAAGTTCTAACATTGAAAAACAAGAGTTTGAGTATCATTCGAACAGTTTCGTTTCATGGCCACATGTATGATTTGAAATCTTATGCTAGATTTTATTCTCTCTGAGGCCAAAATCGTAATCGGATTCTCATACTTGCAAGTCATCTATCTCATTTTCGGTCCACATAAACCTTACAGAAATGGACAAGGTAGTAATAAACTAATCATAGCACAACATCAATATCAAACAAACAAAATGACAAAAGAATTTGATTTTGCATGTTCAGCACAAACACTGTTCCATTTTCTTGGAAAAATCCAGAATAGACAGCAATTTTTTCAGAAAGAGGGAATCTCTGAGGCATTTGTAAGTTCTTATGTCTGTCAAATATAGTCCTCTGGAATATCCCCATCTTTGAGCTTCAGATTTTCCACTAATTAGTAGCATATTATACGAATTTAATAATAAATAAAAGCAGAGGCTCAGCTGCAGATCAGATTGATTCCACGTTGCATGTAGAAAATTCACTGATGACCTCATGGATCCATAGGAGAAGAACATAGTTTCTTATAAGACTTTCCTTATAAACTATGTCAATGAAATTAGGCAGATGACATTCGAAACCTGGAAAAATGGGCAGTTCCAATCTTGATCAATCTTTTGTTCTCAATGTCATATGAGCTGGAACTGCTACTGTGCCGTTCCTTTCAGCAACAACAGGTGAAACGAAAGATAACCAATTGAAATTTCAAGAAAATCGAGCAACATGCCTCGATTCATACTGGATTTTCCAGGTCTTCTCCCATTTCATGAGTCTAATGAAGTATGATCGATCCTGTTGACAAGGGGGGCCATTTCCATATTAATAGGATCTGTTGTGTTGTTATCCTTCTTTGTTCTCAACATCTCAGTTGGAAGGATCAACACATTGGGATCACTACTAGGAATCAGGAACAGAATCCCGATTGGAAGAACTCGGAAAAGACTCCTTATTGATATGGCCAACCAAAGGTTATCAAAAGTTGTCCTTGTTACATTTAAAGTGTGGAGCAACAAGCCTCCGGCCCAAGATGCAGTGAAGGAACCCACGTGATCAATCGACATAAGCAATGCGAAGAATGTGCCTTCTATACCAGAAGGACAAAGCTTTGAACTGAGTACAAGAAGAGGCAACCATTTGAGGCGCCCAATCATGTGAGAGACGGCTGCATCAAACACGACAAGTGCGTAATCTGGCACCCCAAATAACAAGTTTATACGCAAAACCAGTATCAGATCCAGCATTCCTGACGCACCATACAGCAACTGTGCCCAGAAAAGCACACGTCGGAAAGGGTGACTTCTAAAAGCATTTTGATAGAGGAGAACGCCTAAAAGAGAGCCAACTGCACCAAGAGCTGATATTGATCCCACTGCCTCCTACAAAATGAAATATTATGGTAACTATATGCATAAGTTGAGAACTTGGGATGTATGATGGTTTAAATTACATAATTCTGGATCTTTCTGAGGAAGATTTAGTAAGTAGTTTCGTTTGAAAATTTTGTAGACTACAAAAATTCAGATAGAAAACTAAAGAAAGAGGGTACCTTTGAGAAAGAGGGGCCATTTTTTGCATCTGTGTACCAATAAAACATTCCCTCGTGTATGTGCAGGCTCACTGATAATGATAGGTACATGTACAAACATGGTCTCCAAACAACGGGGCATTTGAGAGCCATCCACATAGCCTTACCAGCATCCAGAAATTTCTGACTGACCTATGTAGAAATGCATTTTCTAAGTTAGCCCCACAGCTGCAGAGGACCTAAATGATCTTTAGCAGATAGTTGCTTACTCGCTTATATGAACAGTTCCGGATCAAGGGCTCTTGAATTGTCATTCCAACCAAAATCACCAGTCCAGATGGAATGCTAAGGACTCCAAACACACCCTGCAAGGCAAGAACCACCAATAAATTTTTAGCAAGAGGGTGCCCTTACCTGGGTTGAGAGTGAGCTCACATTTCTCTTGGATATACTCAGATAATATCTAGCAAGCTTATTTATATGTAAAGCCAGACAATTTGACTCTTTACTTTAATCAAATTAATTTTCAAAAATATTAATCATAGTCTATATTATGCATCAGTCTATTAGCACGCTTCATATTGCAACCTAATAAAATGCAATGCAATATCAAATATCTAGTCAAAGTACAAATGGTTATAGAAAAACCATAGTAGCATACCTTTGATCCAATCAGATGAACAAGAAAGCCGCTAATTGTGTATCCAATTAATTGTCCAACAGAAGAGCACAATCCACACAAGCTCTGCATCTCTCCAGCGAGAGAAGGATGACCTATACTGTTCTCAGTCACACAGGCATCAATAGTCACATCAGCTACTGCAGCACCAGCACTTCCACATACCAGGAGTAACAAAGCAAATCCAAGGTATATGTTGTTTTCCAGTGATAGTGTAATCATGGAGACGGCACCAATTATGCCTGAAATCATAAGGAGCTCGCTCAAGACCAAGATTTTGCTATGATTTTAGAGTTGCTTCTCCTACAATCAATCAGTGCTCATAACCGCATTAGATTCCATAACATAGTCCCATAATAATTAAATATGCACGTCATAAGTACTCGTTGCTAGTGCCTCCAGTGATAATCAGTCTCATTATTCTTTTCGATAGCTTATACACTCCATGAGCTACTTAAAATTACTCAATTGACTATTTATTTCATCCTTCATTTAGGTTATAGCATGTCCACACACACGATGTCACCAGATTAAATTCCGCATAAGCAGCAAATGGAAAACAGAAAAAGAAAGAGCAATCTTGGCTGATTCTTGCAATACTTCCATATTTTCTATTTGCTCAAAAAGAAAAAAACTTACAAAGGATGTCTTACATATGCAAAAGTAAGGATCATTATGCGTCAGAAATATTGCGGGACGGGACAGAGAAAGTTTTAGTTTTCTTTTCACCAACCTCGCAATTAATTAACTGTGTTATGCTGCTAACAGGCAATAGCTAATTTAGTCGGTTCTTATCTGCTATTATATACTACTCACACGGTTGCCGTGTTACCCTAAGCAAGATGGACTTATACATGCTTATCCAACTCTCTGCTATACTTCATACAAGCAACAGCACTTTGCAATATCTCATTTGAAGAACCATGTGCCCTTGAGTTCTTGACTATAAAGATAAATTACGGATATCCATAGCACGACACAGCAGCCTGGTCGACATTGCTTAAAATATAATAAGATAATGTAAGTGTTACTAAGGTCCATGGAATTGCTTTTAACACATGAAATAAGCATGTAGGTGCATATAAGTGCACCTTGAGGATATTGAGGGTAGACCAACTTCTCAAAGTGACTAGAACTGCTTAGCACATGCCTGGTGCAAAGCTCATGGTGAAACAACTCACCACTGTAACTTGGGGGCTTCATGATTAGGAGCTATGGATGGTAAACTGCCTTTGTGACTTATCAAGTTTACAGTCCAATTTCATTTGTAGATTTCCTGCAATTGGCCTTCTTGTCTTTAGGGATCACTTCTTCTTTCATATTTCAAACACAAAAGTGCAGTAGACCCACGAAGCAGGTAATTGATGGTACTATACTGAGCAAATAAAGCCGATGGAAGTTTAATGTCAACACAGAAACTACTAGTGCTTAAACTAGAGAGCCCATGGAAAGGGGTGAAAAGCTCAAGAAAATCGCTAAAAAGAACTGAAACAGTAGTGACACCACAGTCATAGACCACAAAATGCCATCATAGAAAAGGAAGATTTTCAGAATTTCAATATTTCATTGCGCGTACTGTAGGGCTGTTCATGTTACATGAATATGAACGCATTTCATGTTTCATGAAAATATTCATTCAACAAGTTTATATCAAGAAATATGGAGAATCAGTTATGTCTTGCTCAATACACGCCCAAAGATAAAAGAAGTTCATTTGAATTTTAAATAGCTTTGTGGAAAAACATCTCTTGTACTTTATCCTTCATACATACTTTTTCTGAAGTTCTTCAGAAAATGAGTAACTCCATAGATGTAGTGATGGACTTGTTTCTATAGACAAAAGATGATTGGTACCACAATATGCATAATAAAATGCATGCATAATATTCATATCTAGATGAATCAAATTAACTGAGAAGCTTATAAAATGGTTTATACTTTTAGCTTGAAATATAAACCAGGAGAAACTAGGGAACTACTCATTTAGAACATTACAAGCATGCAACAACTTGAAAAATGTCTCTTTCCATCTTTATGTAACTACTGTTTTCTGCAGTTGATAGAGAAGTGCAGCTGGAACCCTTTGCAGATTAGAAAAGCAGTATGAAAAAGTATTTTATCTAGGCCCCCAAGCGAGGCTAGTTGTTTAACACCTGCAAACTGGAAAAATCTTTTTTTTTCCCACTAGCTTAAAATGTTCTCAAAATATTTTCTTCATCAAGTGCTCAATCTCCTGTCCGTACATTGATGCCTCTCTACTAACTAACTACAGATTTGGATCCTTCATATAACTTACAGATATACAATCTCTAATTTGCAAATAATTTTCAACAAATTGTGTCTATGATGTGCTCGTCTCCAGATCCAAAAGCCATGAACTATGTGTACAAAATGAACAACCATTCATATTCTACTTGATCTTATAGCATAACTTACGACATGGAGAAAAGAAACTGCAAGAAAAAGAAAATAATAAATCAATCATACAACAAATGACATTTAAAAAAAGGCACCACAAGAAGAGGGAAGCTAATAAAGAACTAATACAACTCCTAATTTGCTAAGAGAAAAAACAATCTCTTCCTTGAAAATGCTCCAATTAGTCACATAACAAGGAACGAAGACCGAAGATTCATAGGTGGTCATAATATTACCAGCAAGGATGAAGTACGGCCTCCTTCTCCGTCCAGCAATGGGAACTGTATCTGTAAGAAGACCCCACAAAGGCTTGACAATCCAAGGTATCATAATCATTCCATGGTAGACCTGAGCTTCAGAGGGCTGTAATTTCTGCTCATCTTTCATATAATACTGCGTGCTGATTTTGCTCAACCCCAAGCAGAGCCCCTGGTTGATTCCATACACAATCACTACTCCCAACACAAAGCTCCAGTGCAACTCATCACTCAGCTTTTTCACCCACTTAAATGGGCTAACAATCATCCCCAAAACTCCATTCTTGGGTAATTTCTCCTGCTTTCCTTGAAGTGAGAATTTCTCATCTTGATCCATTCTTGGGATCAAGCCCCTCAACAAGCTAGAACTAAGTACCTTTGCAGCTTTTCGTCAAAAATTAAGTGAGCACTAAACTGGAGAACGAATTAACGGGACCCTATTCAAGATTTTGCTGTCCTCGACGTCGGTTTTTCTGATTTTCCCGAAATTGTTCGTTAGAGGGCGGAAAAGAATTGAAATTGAGCAAATGGCACGCAAAGAGAGGACGCCAACGGTAACAGCAACAATAACAACTCACTCAACGTACTGTTACGTGTCATGCGGTGGCTTTTCTTGAGCTAAAATCGTTTACTGGGAAGAAACGCCTCCCCAGCAGACAACAATTAGAAGAGCGCATTTTAGTTCACACTGTAGAGAACAGACGACGCTTATTACCAAACACCAACCAGATCGAGTCGCCGTATCTTACTGAAAATTGGTCTTCATATTTGGGCTTTTTTGGAGAAATTGGGTCCAAAATGTGGGCTCTAGAAAGGCGAAGTTCCACATATTCTTTTGGGCTTGTTAATGAATCGGATCCTTACTTTAGTCAAATTGGGTGCAATCAGTTTTTATATTTATATTTGGTGTATATAAAATTATCCCACATTGTTGCCACCATAAAAAGTAAATAATAAAAACTTAGAACTTGTTTGATTCAGGTGAAAAATGAATATATATATATAAATAATATTTGATTAGTGAATAATAAAAAAAAAAGTAAATTGAGCGTATACAAAATTTCTAATTTTGTTATTATTTAAAGTTGAGCGAAAAAATGAAAGTATAAAACTAAAAAAACAAAAAAAAACTACTTTATAGGGATGATGTTTATTCGATACTTGGAACTATTTCCTAAGAGATATGTTTGCTCAAAAGGGTCCTTCCAGGTTAATTGTGAATATAGGTTAAGTAGTTACATGTTGCTTCCAATAGCCGAATCTTGCTATCGATACAGGTACTCTTTTTTAAAATGACGTGATCCATGACATGCAGACAAATGATTTGGCAGCTTTGTTTAGGAGTGTGCATAAAGCGGTTTAATCGGTCGAATCGGATCTAACCGAAAATCAATTTTATGGTGATCGATCGATTAATCGAACCCAATCGAAAACCGATTCTTTAAATATTATATTAAATAAAATATTTATTATATATATTATGTTTATATATTAATATTAATATATATTATTATTAATATACACTTGTGACTTGTACTATAAAATTAGAATTTAATTTTGGTATTTGTATTTTTGGATAAAATTGAAAAACTATCACAATTATTTATATATATATATTATTTTTTAAAAAAATAGTTTGATTTTTTAAACTGAAAAAAACCAAAATTGTTTGATTTTTAACCAAATCGAACTGAACCATTTTGGTTTTTAAAAATCTCGAATCAAATTTTTGATTAACCAAAAATTCGGTTCGATTCGATTCGATTAATCGAAATGCAAAGGCCTAGCCTTGTTATATGGTACTAGGCCTGCTAATACGGGCCATGTTTTCACATTGCTTCATTAGCAAGGTGGCTAGATTGGGCTGACAAGCCTAAAACACTTATTATTTGAATCTGTACCAATTTTAAATATGACACTTATATTCTAATTAGATAATTTCAAAAATTATTTGTAATTATTTTTTTACAAAAGTTACACTACGAGATGTCTTAAGCTGATTTTATTTTGTTTATTTCTTTTTTTAAATATAATTTATTAATTTATATATTTTATTTTTATTTATAATATATTTAAAAATATAATAATTATTTATTATATGTATATAAAGACGACGTACTACAACGATTAGCATGTATTGGGTACACGTTGTAACTCCACATTCAATTTTGTTACTGTAATATAATATCGTAAAAATTGCAAAAAAGACCTCCTATTAACTATTTATTTCATCCTTCATTTAGGTTATAGCATGTCCACATACACGGTGTTAGGCGTGTATGTGGTTGGAAGCTGGTAATTTATAACGTAACCTATTCAAACATAAATTGGCAAAGGACAATTCTTAATTATACCTTCATTTTGGGTTAATTTCACTTTGCACCCCCAACTAATTGCAATTAACTTTATACCCCCAAACTATGAAAAGATACAATTTGCACCATCGATTAAGTGCGCGTTTGGCTATGCTTATTAACAAGATTTTACAAGTTCATACATAACTTAATTATAAGGTGCAAGATCCTCTTTTTTTTTTCAAAAAAAAAAAAAGAAAATCTCTGAAGAAAAAAAAAAGAAAGAAGTTGTCGAACTTTGTAATATCTTATAAACTTTAGTATATTCTGTAAGATGATTTTAAGAACTTATAGGGTGAGCCAAACACCCTCTAAGAATATAATATATTTATGAAGTTTAAGGACTAGACTCGAAAATAATAAATCAATACCGCCTAAATCTTTTTTATCATTGAGTTAATAAAGAAATTTGAAAATGCAGTTAGATAATTATAGTGGTTGGAATCCCTACCTAACAAAATGGAACGTGCAAATCAAAATTTTATGTATATAATTAATGTGCTTGGAACTTAGGATATATAGTCTAATTTGAAGGTCTCGTATAATAAAATCTTGAACCCTAGCTAGTACAATATTATAGGTAGAGTCCAATTCCTAAAATTTGCTACCTACGACATTATTACCACTATTTATTTTCACAATTATCAACAGATTAATATGATAGAATAATTCAACATATTAATTAATGTGAATGGTTCATAAATTTAAATCATTTTTAATTTTTTATGTTAATTTGTTGTCGAATTACTTACTTACTATTGTACAGTAATTTATTTTCATTTTAAAAATTGTTTAGCAATATTTATTTGGATAATCTATGTATCATTATCGATATTACTATATAGTATAAGTTCTATAATTAGTGAAAAATCATTTTGGTATATTCTCTATTATTTTTTTATCACTCTTTTGTTGGTTTTTACTAAAAAATCATAAATTAATTATAATAAATTCACATACATCACTATAACAAAAGAATTGTGAAATAAATTATAAATTTATATAAATAAAAATAAATATTCAATGGTATTCGGAAAAAAATGGCTAGAAATGGTCTGGCATGAATGTAATCTTTGAACATTAATAATCCAACATGAATTTTGAAATATCCAAATTGCTATAGTCCTTATTTTTGTGTTTTTCCCCTCACAATCAGTGGATATTATCAACCTATATCTACACAACGAAAATTAGCTTGGACTCAACTAATGTACAAGTTTAAAGTTCCTCTTTTCCTAAAAAAGTATTTATTACAGAGGTAATTTTAAGGTTTCGATCAAAACAAACAATACTCTGTATGAGAATACTTGATTGATGTACGCCACTATATTTTTTTTATGTACATAAAAACACACCCATATATAATTACATATATACAGATAATGGAAGTAAATGTCGCAAATTTTCAAGTGCATCCACAGTTTGGAGAAATTGCATTTTACATCTCCACAAGTTTTAGTTTTCTTTGCGAATTTGATCCCATTATTTTTGAATTTACCACATAGCATCCCATAATTTTAAAAATTTGCAACTTTAGCCCAAAATCCTAATTTCATTAAATTTCTGACGAAAACAATATGTACATGGCTCGAGCTTTTGAGGGAAATTCCTGTCAGAAATTGATATTTATTTGTAAACTCGTAAAATCCATGCAAGCGTGATGCGTCCCTATAAATTTTAGTTTTATCTAGGGATGATTACATTGTTCTGTCATAAGGTGTGGTATCATTACACATAAATTCCCTTTAGTTTGAGAAATTATATTTAGTACTCATAATATATGGTTATGTCTAACAAATAGAGACCCCTATATAGGTGGAAATTTTTTTTTATCAAATTTACTGATATTAGTAAAAAAAAAATTAAATAAAAATCTATATTTATCGTCGATTGATTTAAACTGACATATTGCAGGTCAAACAAATATTTTCTAACCAAACTATTTAATTATGCCTTTTAATTTACACACTATTATCTATACTGTCCCTTTCATTTTCCCTCAATTTATCCAATATTAGAATTTTCTTTTCCTTAATTTGTTGATTTTGGTGTATTATATATGGGGCCGAAATCTAAAGCAGAACTAAAAGTAGACCAGAAATTGCAGCTAGGAATTAAATTTTGAATAGAACAAAGTTGACATCTTGGCACAACCCCATATTAATTGACCAAAAAATAATTAATTCTGAAACTAAAGGACATTAACTTTCATGAACATAGAAAAAACACTTCATACAATTGAAAACTCTCTCCTCACACACACAAATTAAGAGGGTGTTTGGCTAAATTTATTTCTAAGACTTTATAAATTCATACTTTTTTTTTGAGCTTATAGTTAAGATACGTCTACATCTTATTTTTAGAACGAATTATAAAATATTTGGATAATATAAGATTACATAACTTAGTTATAATGTTTTTATATGGATAAATTTGTAATTAATTTAAAAAATATTGAATTAACTTGTTAAGTTTTTTCTGGTACCACAATTATAGCAAATAACGCTTTTAGTCCCATAAAACTCAAAATCATGTATTTTTATTAAAACAAAAATAATTTTGGGATTTTTTAGTTGTGGTACCAAAACAAATTATGTCCTTATTTTATGCGACTAAAAGAACAGTTTACCCTATTTTTAATGAATTTCATCCTGAATATTTCACATTTGGTACTTTTTTGGTAAATTTAATTATGCATTGATAATATTGGTGCTAACGATTAATAGTTATAAGATCAAAAGTTAGATCTACTCAAACATAAAGGGGACTAAAATTATCAATATATGACTAAATTTGTTTAAAAAGACTAAATGTGTAAATAAAATAAATTACATAATAAAAATATTAATAATCTATATATAGTTACACTTAAAAAAATATGATTTTCCTCTATGGTTAATTGCTATAGCCAAAAGAAAAAAAATGTGGTAAATATAAATCAATCACGATTTTAGAATGGTCATTAGTCATTGTTTTTGTAAGTGTGGCCAAAACATTAACCATGACAAATATTTCGACTATAGCTAAAAACCATAGCGAATAAATTGTCATAAAAATTTAAAGTTTTGCTTTGATTTTGTTTAACAGTGGTTAATAGTATCGATTGACCAAGGTTTTTAAGTCATGGTTATTTATAGTGTAGCGAAAACTCAATTTGTTTACATTTATTCGACAAAAAAATATAATTTTGTAATTAAAAGTATGAGAAAATCCACGCTGCACCTAAAAACCCTCTAAAACACACACACACACATATATATATATATATTATATATAGAGAGAGAGAGAGGGCACAAGAAATTAAGACAAGGTACAAGAATAGTGAACACAAAGCCAGCCGCTTCAAGACGGCCACTAAATACCCACAAAACCACACTTTTCTCAGCCGGCTCTCCTCTCTAATTTGCCACCCTACTTACTTACCCCTCACCTCCACCCCACCCCACCCCACTACCCCCCCTTCTCCATTTTCCCAAACTATACATATTCCTTCCTCTTCTCATTGGAGGGAGTCAAGTCTTTTTCTTTTGGACGTTTAACAAAGTTCATGATCAATTTTCATGGCGAAATCTTCAAAACGAAAGAATAGTACCGCCGCCGCCACCACGACTTCCCATAACAACAACGACAACTGTACCACCAAGACCAAACGACGGAGGAAAAGCGTCCCCAGGGAGTCTCCACAGCAACGTAGCTCAATTTACAGGGGCGTTACCAGGTATTTTTATGCATGTCGAGGATAATTCAGTCTTTTCGCCTTTTTTTTTTAATTCAGTTATGGAGTTTAATTAAAATGACGATTTCAGGCACCGGTGGACAGGTCGCTATGAAGCTCATTTGTGGGATAAGAATTGCTGGAATGAGTCCCAAAACAAGAAAGGAAGACAAGGTTCCTCATCTGTCTTTTTCATTTTTTTTCCTCACTCTTAATTACCCTTTTTGGTAATTTTATTCCGTTTATTTTTCAATCTTTAAATAAAAATAATAATATCAATAATTTTGGTCGATCGACCAATATATATATATCGTTCTTGTACTAATATATTTTCTCTTTTTTGTCCCTTTCAAATTCTGGTCTACTTTAATCGTGGTTGTCGTCAAATCCTCCAGTATACTTAGGTATGTACGTCCGTGTAATTACGATCAAATTCATCTTATTTTCATCTAAAAAGAATAAAATAAATCATAATTCATTTTTTTTTTTACAATTTTTCAAAATGGGACTAGATTTTAAGCTGGTCAATCTGATTTTTTGGATGATGACGTGGCTTTTGATTTGATTGCTATTGGCTGTATTCATCGGATCTTATCCACTATTTATTTTTTTTTATTAATTTTTTAAATTGTTTTATTTAGGGGCCTACGATGAGGAAGAAGCAGCTGCACATGCATATGACTTGGCTGCCTTGAAGTATTGGGGGCACGACACAATCTTAAATTTCCCTGTAAATCATTTCTTTTTATTAATTAAAATTGAAAAAATAATTATGATCGTATTTAATTTTAATAATTAAAAAAATATTACATTTATATATAGCTTTCCACTTATCAAAATGAGCTCAAGGAGATGGAGGGCCAATCCAAAGAAGAATACATTAGTGCATTGAGAAGGTATATATATATGTATATATAAAGAAATTCTATATATTTCTAAATTATGTCGACAAATATGCACGTACAAATACAAGATCGAGTCGACATAATTATTCATGTATTATGTTCGTACTTTTATTTTAATTAATGGAATTAAAATGCAGAAAAAGCAGCGGGTTTTCTAGAGGAGTATCAAAGTATAGAGGCGTAGCAAGGTACGTGTCCGAAAATTTCGTACATTATTTGTGAAAAACATTAGTATTAATGTAAAATATTATACTATTGATTAAATAAAAATAGTCGAAAAAGTTAGGTAATTATAAATTGTTTCTTTTTAGAAAAAAAAAGTGCTCGATATGCTAGCTAGCTAGGATTTCATCATGTATATATATATATAGGTAGAGGCATGGAATTAATTGCTCTATAAAAGTGACAATCTGCCAACAAGAATGAACGGCTGTCACTTCATAAATATGTGCACTACAAGCACCATATCGTAATTAAGTTCTGAAATTAATTAACCTATATTTAGTGAGAATTAATAATGTAGTATTTATTATTATTATTATTATTATAATAATATGATAGTTTGAATTTTTTATTATAATTTTGTATTACGTTTTACATAAAATATATTACGTACATTAGTGGCGTGATGGGGTAAAAAAGTCATTTATGCACTAGGGTTGGCAATCTCGTTTGCTTTCAAAACAATAAGCGCAACAGTTTCAGTAGTTTTTCTTAGCTTTACTCCTTTTAATTTTTAAAAATAAATAAAATTATAATTTTTAATCCACAATGGCATTTTGGTCTGTTCACCGCAATAAGTGGATGGAGATTGGGCTAATTGTTAGATGGTCGTTAAAATCAAGGAGGATATTGATAATTTTTCAAACAACGAGAGGATATTTGTAATTATGTCAAACCTCAAAAGAAATCGTTATAATTTACCCTATTAATTAATTTGTAATAAAAGATTCGAATTTATTTTATTATCCGAATATTATTCTAATATAAAAATTGTAGAAATTAAATAAATTTTTGCACTGTTTATGTACAGACACCATCACAATGGGAGATGGGAAGCTCGGATTGGTAGAGTTTTTGGCAACAAATATCTTTACCTTGGGACATATGGTACGTGAATTATTCTATGACTGGAAATTTTCTATTTTAATAATTAATAAAAGAAATCACTGAATATATTGTTTTAGTGAAAAATAATGATTTAATATTTTGTGGGTGATATTATGTTTTATTGTAGTAGGTGGATGTATGACCCCAAGATAAATAAATCTAAGTATTTGTTGCATATGGACTACTTTAATGAAACAAAATCTTAGGTTACCTACAAAGACAACCATACCTAAACATCACAATCACATTAAATCTAAACATTTGGGAATACAACTACTCTACACAATCTACTTTCTGCCAAAAACCAAAAATCAATATGTTTTGTTATTTGAAAAAATTTCATTTTTAATCCAGTAATTATGAAGATATGACACGTTTAGTTCTGTATTTTTAATAATTATAAATTTAGTCCAATAATTGTATACTATTTTCACATATTTGGTCTTAATTTCGGCATATTTGGTCATGGGCTTCTCACTTCTAGTCTTGGGTTGACAAAATTATCCTGGACTAAATACGTTAAAATTAAGGCCGAATGTGTGGGCTTGGTATGAATTATATTAAATTTATAATTATTGAAAATACAGGACTAAACGCTCCGTACTTGCATATTTACAAAACTAAAAATAATCGAGACTACATTTAGATTTTATTTTAATACGTAATCAGTTTAAATATTTTTTTAATTATAAAACGACGTTAATCTCATATTTTATTTAATATATACAAAGTAGAGTAGGTGCATAGAATATATATTTTTTAGAAATATATAGATGAAATGAATTATATATATACATAAAATATTAAATGTAATAATATTATTTTATAATTATAGAAAATAGGGACTGATATTTATGTAATATTAATGTGAAATGGATAGTAAATAATGAAAGCAAACAAATATGGTTGGATAGGCATAGGCTTATAATATTAATGCATATGTAGATCACCAAACCCTCAACTGCTAGCTACCTACCTACATCTCCCACCAAATTTCTCATCCTAATTCAATTCTTCAACTTGTATATATATATATACATAAATTCCATTAATGTCCTTGTGAATTTCCCTATTTGCCCCTAACCCCTTTTTATTTATTTTTAATTATTTAATTTTGGCACAGCTACTCAAGAAGAAGCTGCGACTGCATACGACATGGCAGCCATAGAGTACCGTGGGCTTAACGCCGTCACCAATTTTGACCTCAGTCGTTACATTAAGTGGCTCAAGCCTGATCACCCAAACCCTGGCGCTGATGGTATAAAGTCAAACGATGACGAAACCCACACGAAAACGTCCGAGACCACCACCGCTGCAGTACTGCCTCGTCCGGCCACCACGTCGTCGTCGTCGGCCCTAGGGCTTCTGCTGCAGTCCTCCAAGTTCAAGGAGATGCTGGAGCTGCAAACAGCTGCAGGCTATGGCAGCCCTTCGGAGCCGGACCCTCCGCGCCGCAGCTTCCCGGACGACATACAGACATCGTTCGATTTTCAAGATTTGAGCAGCTTTGCTGAGGAACACGACGTTATGTTCGGTAACTATGAACCACTGGCGCCGCCCATGTTCCACTATGGCCTCGACGCTTAACTCCTCACGGAGAATTAAACGGACCAAATTTTATCACAAAGAATTGCACTTGACATATATATACTCATTCAAAAATGCTTCTCTTCTATATTAAGCATAGAAGAAGAGATTTTTTGCACCATTTATTTATTATATTTGACATCTATTAATTAATAAAATTACTGCTTTTTCTTTGTTAATTCGATAATTTAATTTAATTTTTTTATATATATATTTTTTGTGCCTGCATGATAATTTAATTTTTATATGTCAAATTAAATCTAGTCGAACAAAATCAATCACATAATAAGTATATCATGCTTGTCATATAATTTTTTTAAATTATACATCAATCATATGATAAATATATTATATTTGATCGATAATTTATTTTGATTTAATTAAATTCGATTGAAATTAAAATTTTATATATTACAGGATGTGTGTATGTGCTATAAAATGCTTAGATTTAATTCCTATTGTGTGGACCAGAATTGGATATGAGCAATTACAGTTTATGCAACATCTGCAATGAGAATAGAGCCATTGTCTTCTATTTTTTCTTTCTTTTTGTGTGTGGGTGTGTATGTATTTATCTATATCAGAATTTTTTAATTTAATTGAATTTGAACTAATTATATGATAAGGGTAATATACTTTTGTCATGTAATTAATATACAATTCAGGAAAAGAGACAAATCACATAACAAGTCTGATACACTTGCACTGTGATTTGTTTGATTCAACCAAACTTAATTCCAATAAAAAAATTTCTATCTATAGCTAGTTTTATTCGAGATAGTTAAGGTAGGAAAATGGATTTTTCCAATTTAAGTGCAAAAAATAAGGGCAATATATATATAATTTAAATAATCTTAGTGTAGGAAATTGTAATCAGCACCTTATATATAAACTTTAGCCAAACAATCAATTGTAACTATTGGATATATACTTTTTCAACAATTTGTTCATAATCAAATTTCACGATTTGTTCACTGGATTTGGAGGAAATTCTTATGTCCAATGGAATTACGGACTTAAGACGTAACAAATTGTATCATAGTTGATCAGAAACTACGTATAATATAATAGTGATCTAAAATTAAATTTAATTATATAAATACTTTTTATTTTTTTTTATAAACTTACTAGTATAATCCCTAATGTTGTAATTGTAACTTATAATATATACCGATAGTTTTTTTAAAGGGCGTATTTAAAATTTTTCAAACTGTGTATAGTACTTGTGTAATTAAAAATAATTTTAATTGATAATTTATTTTAAAATTTAAATCACTCTGAACCTTCCCGATTGAATTAATCTTGAATTTATCGATCGAATTAAAATTTAAATAAAATTTTATTTGATTTTGTACGAGTTTTAGTTCAATCAAACAAATTAATTGAGTTCAAATAAAATTTGTATATTACAAAAATTTATTTTTAATATTTTATCAACATTATTATTTTAATTCATAAAGTTGAACTTAAATTGAGTTTCAAAACCTATTTCACTAAACAAAAGATTTAAATTGAACTTATCATATAATTATAGGGACAGAAGGTTGAATTGGGTCTTGGATCGGGTACCGCCCCCTACCCTAATCCAAAAAGCTCCGGATATGGTTCTCAAAAAACGAGTGGCTCTCTTCTTGACCCGAATAATAATCCCAACGAAGATCAAGTGAAAACCACACCATCGAATTCCAGATGGATTCTTCTCAATCTCCCACCAGCATCCATGGCCGCCACACTCTCCCTCTCTAGTTCTTCATTCTTGCACCACTGCGCAAAACCCACTTCAAGAATCTGCCTCAGCTTCAAAGCCAAAGCCTCTTTATCAACTTCTTCTTCGTCCATGGCAACCACAGCAGAGAAGGTCGCTCCCGCTATTATAGTGGGCGGTGGCCGTGTGGGAAAAGCTCTTCAGGACATGGGCAGTGGCGATGATGTCCTAGTAAAGAGAGGGGAGCCCGTGCCGCTTGATTTCCCCGGGCCCATTTTAGTGTGTACCCGCAATGATGATCTGGATGCGGTGCTTGAATCAACCCCTAATTCGCGCTGGAGCGGTACGATAGAGAAATTTTGTTTTGTTTAGTGTTACTTCTTCTAATCGTACACCATGGGTGTGTGTCTGTTTAGTAATGCCTGCTGATAGTTAATAAAGCAGTTGAAACAGCAGTGCAGAGCAGCAGTTATGTTGTGGTATCTACTGACAATTATGATGCACCTCGAACTGCATGTATAAATTTGATTCTTGGATATGTTGAACAACTATTTTGGTGCTAGCTGGTTTAATGTAGGTGAAAGAACATGTACTATGGATTGGTTACATATTTTGCTAGTAAAAGTGAACAACTATGTCTTTACTATGTTATTTTATGTAGTCTTTTCTAAGGTTGCTACACTTGTTTCCAAGAATCGATACGGGTCCACTCCAGGAATATATACATTAGATGCTACGACAAGAATGTTACATAAACTCTGCAGTGAATCTTCTGTTCATTTTACGATGCAGTCATGCAATTTCTTGAATTTCCTGTTATCTGAACGTTCTGCATTTCTTGATGCAAATGGATGTTTAGATGATGAGACATCATGATGATTCTTAACAATGTAGCAGATTTGGTGTTTTTCCAGAACGGAATGCTGGAGCCGTGGTTTGAAAGTAAAGGCCTAGGTGACGCTGATCAAGTTTTGGCATATTTTGCGGTGTCAAAGCTTGGTGAACCTCCTATAGATGGAATAACCGACACCAATCCTGAGGGTTTGACAGCTGCGTATGGGAAGTGGGCATCTGCAGTTGCCGGAAGATTGCGTGCTGGAGGCCTGTCTTGCAAGGTAGAGTCTTGGGTTACATACTTGTTCTTCGGTATTGGATGCTAGCTTCTATTATAGCTTGGGAAAATATAGTTAATGAAAATAATACTGTATTCTGCCTCTGTTTATATGCTTCCCGGAAACTTAAAGTTTTAAATCTTTCCTCCCCACTTTTTCTTACTTGCCTATGACTGCCTTGAGGTTGTATGCTTTTTTCCAGTTCCCTGAGTTTTATTTTATGTTGTAAGATTCTAGTGGGCCATATATTATCTCAGTGGGCTTAATATTTTAAGAGTTATTAGTGATATTCCCAGGATCTTTGAACTGCATACTAATGTGAATTGATGTCCACTACAAGAGCTCGAATTGGTGCTGGTCAATAAGAAATAGAGGGCATGATATTTATCAATCTGTTTCTGTATGATTGAAATTCTCTCTTAAGAAAGATTTTCTGTTGGAAAAACAGGTACTTGAAAAAGATGCATTTCAGAAGCAAATGCTTGAGAAGCTTATATGGATATGTGCTTTCATGCTTGTTGGAGCCCGTCATCCTGGAGCAACTGTAGGTGTTGTTGAGAAGGAATATCGTTCTGAGGTAGAGAATTAACAACTTTCAGAAATCAAAATGATTTTTGGGGCTTCCTTATAGAGAGAGTCAAAGGATATCTAGATTGCTTTCGAAATTTTCTTTCATGCAATGGATTATCATACTCAGTTCTTATGATTTAATTTTTTATATATACCATCAATATGATACTGCCGTCATTCATCAAAGTGTAGTTCAGAGTTGGTGAGTTCCTTTATTTCTCAATTGGCTTAGGTCAGTCCTATAAACTACAGTGATCAATATAGTTGGAACATTTTCTTCTGCAACTGCAATTTCTTCTGTGCACTCTGAATTATACTGCTGGAACCATTGTATCCTTTGGTATTGATACATTCCCATGCAATTCCCGTTTGTGCTCCTTCCTATAACCTTCTGCAGTCGAGTCATCAGAATTGGTTTCTTTTGAGTTCTTGGTTGGTTTCTATACCATCATTTGTGGGTTTTGTGTTGCACCTGGGGACTGTTCCATATTGTCACCAATACATCTTTGTGATTGATAGAAAACAGAATGAGAAGATATACGCTAATCAAGAAATTATCATGTTTAGGTGTCTGCCCTTATAGCAGAACTTGCTGGAGCTGCAGCTGCAGAGAAAGGTATAGTCTTTGAAGGAGCAATGGAGGAAAGATTGTGTGCTTATTCACGGGCAGTCGCTCACTTCCCTACAGCAGTTAAGGAGGTAAAGAATGTGAATTCTCATATATCTGATACTCCAATTAGTATTTCAGCAATAACCATGAACTTATGGTTGTATTGCAGTTCAAATGGAGGAATGGATGGTTCTATTCGCTGTCGCAGAAAGCAATTGCTCAAGGCAAAGACGATCCGTGCCCCTTGCACACAGCATGGCTCAAAGAACTGAAGATAGTGTAAAACATTCATGAAGCACGATTGTGGATTTGAACTCATACTTGTGAAATAAATAGCTAAACATTTTTTGAACATGACACTCCCTTCTTGTTCATTTGCCACCATTTTCACAATGTAACCACTGTTCATTGCGCTTCCTGGTTTGTCTTTGATGCAAGTGTTATTATTCCCTTCCTTGCATGCCATGTCTTTGCACAACTGTTGTAAAAAATCTAATAGGAATCCATTATATACACATATATATATGTACTATTAATTACTAGAATATTAACTATTACAATAGAATCCTAGCTCACAACACAACTACTGCAATTATGGTGTAGTTTGTTAAAAATAAAATAAAATTGTGATGGATACTCGTAAATTAGATAAGTTTCTTGAACTTACAACTTCTCTATAGTGTTTACGGAATGTTTCTAAGAAGTCTTCTAATACTTAAAGACTAGAAAATACACCTTCAAAACGAGATGCAAAAATTCAGAAAGGCATACTTTACATGTAAGGCATACTGGTTGCCATATACTCTTTCCTTTGTGGCATATACACTTAAAAAGTACTTAAAACAACTCAGACACTAACTCCCAAGACATAGGGCAAAAGAAAACAACTACTAAAGACTGGAGAATGCTTGATGTGCTAGAAGAATTTCAGCTTTCCTTTGGCTACAGATGCTTTTGCCAGCTCAAAATGACATGATGCCTTCTGGGACCCTGTCAATCCAGAGCATGCATTACCAGCCCCAAGAGTCACGGCAAAGTAGAGATAAATAGTGCACAGGAAAGCAAGGAGAGCAAAAGCAGTCAGAAGAAATCGATGTCTCTGAAAAAGGGCTGAACAGGTTCCCAATTCACCGTTTCGTGAGTACTGTCTCTTGAGTAACGGTGGAGAAAATGCAGTCTGAGTCTGTGTCCTCCTATGAGGTGAAGTTATAACGTTCTCAAGAGCCATATATTACGCTTGCTTTGCCGGCCACAGACAATTCCTGCAAATGTTAATTCATCAGAAGGACATTCAACCGACAAAATGCCGATTTCTTTGGCTGACCACTAGTTTGATTCTAAATAATTGAGGATGATTGCCAGAATCTCGTCACAAAAAGAACATAATTTGAAGAATTCAATAACTTTAATGCAACCAAAATTAGATGTCAAAAACTTTACACAAGCATGAATAGAAAACATGAAAGAACAAAACTCATAAATCTGGACCAACTATTGAGCTCGAAGCTCGTCCCAGTTCCAGGTAGCTGCTCAGCAACAACACTAGCCAAAAGGAAGATATGAACAAATCTGTAAATCACCATTTAAAATGTTACTCATTATTTCATAACTCCATGATGACCATGACAATGTATCTAGTATCCCCCCACAAAAATATACAGAATTGTTGTTCATGATGCATAATCTTCTGGAGAAGATGTGTTCACATAATATATGAGCTTCAACGGAAAAATATTGTTTGGAGCATGGGAGAAAGCAAAATCCTCATTAGACTACCTCTTTGAACTTTTTATAATTGTCTTTACATGAAAATGGGGAAAAACCCAATTCTTCTAGTAATTTCAAACTCATGACCAATTACAAGGTAAGGCAAAGCTCCAATAACAACCAGGCATTAGAGATCTTATTGTTTCAGTACTCTAAACAAAAACAACGATAAGAAACATGCAGATTTTTTAGAAATTGACAGGTGCTTACAGTTTTTCAGACTTATTTTCCCACATAGCTCAGCTACCCAAAGCTGATTAATAAATGCCAAGTGATACAATAACCCATCTTGGATAAGGATAGACGTCTAATATTTTGCCACATACTAGCTATGGCTAAAGTCAGAAGGCAGCTAATATAACTTCAAAAGACTAATGCAATCCAAGGGCAGTTCATGTAGAGATCATGAGTCTAGGCCAAGAGGCAAGTGGCAATAAGAGTTTCACCTATGCGACGCTTGAAGTTGAGAAGGGATATTTTACATGTTAATAATTTGAGGCTGCATTACCTTGTTATTCTTTCCTTTCCACCCCTTCTATTTACATTTCATTTTGCCTTAAATGTTCCAAAACATAACATGGATTACTTATACAATGCAAAAAAGAACATACATACAGATAACTAAAGATATCTATTGTCAAACCATTTGAAAACACCAAAAAATTTTCCCTTAAAACAATCCTAACTTGAATCAAATCATTATAAATCCTTAAAACTAATCCTACTTCCAAACTTAACAATTCCCATTCCCCCAAATTGCATGAAGTGCCTAAAACATCACGTCTGCCCCTGTAACTTTCATTGGCTTTTATCAAATCAAATCCACAAAGCTCAAATGTTAACCAATTCCACCAAAAATGATGGGAAGCCCAATTATTACACACATCATCAAGCTTCTATACATTTAGCCCGTTCCAAAGCCCTCATTCACAATCATATCTTCCCATCAGCGAACCATTCATTCATCATAAACAACAAAATGCACCCCTATCAATCCACTTAATCTCCGTCCCCAAATCAACACCAGCTAAACAACCCACAATATCTTCGAACAAAAGCACCCAAAAAATCTCAGCAAATCACACCACACAAACACACACGCAGAAAATCAACAGATCTGCAAGAACCCACAGACAAAAAGCACACAAATAACTTACGGGTGAAGAAAACGGAAACGAAAGGAGCTCCCCACCAGACGATCCGGGCTGGCGACGGCGACGCCCTTCGAGCAATCCGAGTTTTCCTCAAACCCGAATCAAACTCAAAAAAGAAATAGAATTCCGATTTGCTTCTTCAACTATACCAAGTATTACTCGTATCTGCACTTTTATCTCATTCCGTGCCCGCGTCTCGGCTGGATATAAGGAGAGATGCCGGCATCAACGGGCCACGCACTTTCCACGTTTGGCGTCTCAAGAGAGAGAGAAAGAGAAGAAAAATGAAAGAAGGGGTGGGGATGTTATTATGGACCGCGTTAGAGCTTCACATTTCTTCAACTCACTATTCTTTTCTATTTAATCCTTTTTTTTCTCAAAAAAATAATTACCACATTTGCAATAATCTTACACAAAAAAATTTAATCTATACAGAGACACCTCTGTAATAACTACCTCCACCCTCAACATACCAAATATAATCATTTTTTCATAAATAATCTCTTTTTAGATAATTATAAAGATTATTTATTTTATTTTATTTATTTTGATACGTAACTATCTTCCTTTCTTTTAAATTAATTAAAATAATACAATAAAAATTTAAATCATGAACACGCATCGAGTATGTTTTAATAGCTTATATTTAGTCGATGCAATGAAATTTCACAATTTTAATATTGTTATATTATTTTTTATTAGTTTTTTTAATTTATTTAAGATTAAGAAAAACCATGTTAATTACTTCTTTTTTATTTTTTATTTTTATTTGACTTTTTGGGGGTTCTCTATTTTTGGGTAGTTAGGGCTTTTGATTTCGATTGGGGGCGTTTTTCTTAATTTGGCCCATCCTACGTCTCTAGGGTCAAATACAGAGGATGATTCAATAACTCCAATTTATATTATATTCCACAATTTTTTTTTCTTTTATAGCTATTTATATTTATCATTTTCTTTTTATAATAATTTTATTTTCTATTTCTAATCTACTTATATGATAGTTTTTTATTTTCCTCTCGTCCTGTTTAAATGTATTCATTAATTTAAATAATCTAAATTTGAATGTATTATTCAGCTATTCACAAATTAAAATATGCATCTCAAATTAAAATTGAAATAAAAAATTCAATCCAATACATATTTCCTTAAGTGCAAAGCATTGCTCACAATTACTATAACATTAAATAATAACTTTGCTCAAACAAATTTCATCCTATATATGATCAACAACTCAACTGATCCAAAAAATATTAAAATAAAAAAAAATCAACATTATTCACACAAATTATTCTCGCTTTTTAAAAAATTTCACATACACTCGTCGAAGACATCAATAATGTTACACAAATTACTCCTGTTTTTTAATTTTTAGGGATGATTTCTATAATTAGGCAGATCATATGTGTAAATAAATAATAGATAAGGGGTATAAATATAATTATCAATATTAATTAATATGCACTCATAATCTCATTAAACAATGATGTGATGTAGGCCCATTAACAATTTTTTAATACATGCGCAAAAAATTATTTCTTTAATTTACAATCTAAACTTAGATTTTGGATTCAACTCGTAGTATTAGTATTAGTTTAAACTAATGATATATTATTCACTTTATCTAAGAAAAATATTAAGATGAAGCAAGGGATATGTATTTTCTTGTCAATATTTCAACATAAAGAATAGGGATAATTATACTTTTGTTTGTTGAGGTTTGCTGTAATTATATTTAGGTCTTATATGATTTGAAAAATTACATATAGTACCTTTGAGGGTTACTTTCATCTAACAATAAGTCTTGTTATTAGTCACAATTTATCAAATTTATTGAAATTAATAAAAAAAAACTGAATAAAAATTGATATTTACTCTCGAGCGACTTATTACAGGTAAAAAAAAAAAATTCCGACTAAACTACCCTTGTAAAGGTGAAGATATACCTGCTCATACACATTGATGAGTGAAGACGTATGAGGATATTTTGGTCATAAAAAATATTTGACCTGCAATAAATCAATAATAAGTCAATCATGGACAAATATAATTTTTTTCACCAATTTTTTTTATAATATCAATAAATTTAATGAATTTTGACTAATGTAGAGACTTATTTATTAGACGGAAACAAACATCAAGAGTGTTAGATTTAATTTCTCAAACCATAGAAGGTCTACATGTAATTAGATTGGCTCACCACCACCCTAGATAAAACCCAAGGAGGTCTCAACCGATGTCTTCTATTGTGAGCACATTCATAAAAAAATTAGAGAACTAGACCTTACAAGTTGCACAAATATATGTAGTAAGAAGAATAGGAATGTGAGAATTAAGATGCAATAGAAATTGTGTGTACCTAGTCCCCTAGGACCTCTTATTTATAGTGTTAGGTTAGGACATGTAACAATTCAAATTAAAATAGAAACAATGGTCATTAGTGGGGTGTTACACAATTTAATTTAAAAAATAAAAAATTAAAATATTATTTTAAACTTTTAAAACTTCAAATTGTAACATATAATTGATGTATAATTCAAAAAATTAATTAATCACATAACAAATATATCACAAATATTGCGTGAATAATTTAGTTTAGCAAAACCTAATTTGAGTGTAATAATTTTCTCTATTTACTTGTAGGCACCACATGTTGACAATTTGATTTCGTGCCAATTAACGCTGCCTTTTCACTATTACCTTCCAGTGATAAGTTTTCTGCTCTGAACATATTGGTTTAGTGCATGCAATCATGTAATGAAAATATGTTTGAATTAATATGTCTTTTATGATAATTTCTTATATGAAACATACGTGATGTTTAGTAATAATATTTTTTTTTTATGAAAAGACGTGATGGAATGTATTTTCTAAAATGGGATAATTACAATTCTCATTTGAGGTTTAGTGTGATTATATATAAATTCCTGTGTTTGGAATTACATATAGCATCCTTGAAGTTTGCTTTTGTCTAATAAATACATCACTGTTAGTCAAATTTCACTGAATTTGCTGATATTAACAGAAAAACTGAATGAAATTAATTGATATTTACCCTTTATTGACTTATTTAGGTCAAACAGTTTTTTTCAAACTAAACTACCCTTATAATAGTGCAAATATATCTCAAACATGCATTAATACGTAAAGAAGTATAAGGGTACTAAATGTAATTTTTCAAACCATAGAGAATCTAGGTGTAATTGTACCAAATTTAAAAGAAAGCGAGTGTAATTATCTCTTCTAAAATTTATGATCCAATCCCACGAGAAAAAATCCGAGCAAATATGATATCACGATTTAAAATAAGTATTAAAAATATTTTTTCGTAATAATATTTCTACAAATTACTTTGCCTACAATTTTTTTGAATTTGAAAAAAATATATTCTCACTACTAAAAATTGAATGTTTAAACTCGTTCTGTTGATTTGGTTTGGATCAATCGATTTCTGCTACTTATATGAACCTTATTCCAACTGGGTCTCTGACGTGGCTCCATTCTGAAAAGATATTTACAATAATTTTTACTTTTATAGTATGAACAAATTATAAATTAAATAATTGTAAAAATTGAGAGTGTTTGACAACAAAAAATTAAACGTGATAAATATTAAAGTTTGAGTTCGAAAAAGTAATTTAATATTTATAAGTTTATTAATAAATCGTAAAAATTGATAGAAAACTGTTTATAATTTTCTATTTAGATCAATTTAATTTAAATAACTTAATTAAAAATTATGAAATAAACGCTCTTTTCAATTTATTTTCAATAATAAACTGGTATAGGACTTGGGGGTCAAACGAAAAGTTGTAACAATGAAAGGGCATAAGTGCAATCAACAATGAAATTCGCCATAATTTGACTGTTCCGCACCATAGCATTTTTGACCATCTCGCGTTCCTGCTTCCGCCGGAAGGTATGCGTGCATGTATATATGTATTTATATATTCACACATCTATATTTGTGTGTGGGTGTAGCAGTAAGTACAATTGCATGATGAATTATCTGTTAGGGTTTCTGATTTTTGTGTCTTTCTGATATATTGAGCTGGGGCTTTGATGATTCTGAATTAGGGTTTTTCTTCGGTGATTGGTGATCAACCTAGTTTAAGTTAATCGATCGTTTTAAATTGGCAGTTCCAGGGGTTGAATTGTATTTGCACGATCAATTTGATCATCGATCGTTGAGTTTTTTATAGAAGAAAGATGTGGGCAGCTTCATGCCTAGCATCATGTTGCGCGGGCTGCGCTTGCGACGCGTGCCGCACTGTTGTGTCGGGGATCAGTAGGCGCTCGGCTCGGATTGCCTATTGTGGCCTTTTTGCGCTTTCTCTGGTAGTTTCCTGGATTCTTCGAGAGGTTGCTGCACCCCTCATGGAGAAGATTCCATGTGAGTATTTGCTTTTTGCATCTATTTTTATAAACTGATTATCAAGAGTTAAATACATTGCTTTCTACACTATACATTCTCGTATTAATAACTTTATAATTTTATTTAAATTGGTCAAATTGGGCAACTTATGTGAATCAGAAATTCATATGAATGTGTAACCAATAAGAGAAAAGAAAGAATGAAATTCAGGGTAAATGAGGTATAAAGAATTAATAGAAAAATCTTTTCTTTACTTATCTGCACTGTACTTCTGAAGTGATGAGGAAGGAAATATCTCCTTGAGAATAGAAATTGTGTACTTAGCGTCAAGCTGCCATTACTCTTTGTCTCCTCATATATGAGTTTGCTCTTCATGTTTAAGACTTAAATTGATCTTTGTTTGCAAAAGGAAAACATCTGAAGATTAGATAAACAAATAAAGAAAGGGTCTGAAAGGGATGAGGGAATAGAAGGCTATCTATTTCTGTATTAATTGAATTCTTTAAGTTGCTTGTTTTCTTGGATTGGTAGTAAGCCTGACAACCTAATGAAATTTTTTCAAGGGATTAATCATTTTCACCAGACGCCGGACAGAGAGTGGTTTGAAACAGATGCAGTACTGCGAGTTAGTTTGGGAAACTTCCTGTTTTTCACTATCCTTGCCATTTTTATGATTGGTGTGAAGAACCAGAAGGATTCTCGTGACAGTTTGCATCATGGGGGTTGGATGATGAAAATTATTTGCTGGTGCATTTTGGTAATACTGATGTTCTTTCTTCCCAATGGAATCATCAGCTTCTATGGTAAGTGATATGCTTACAAAGTTTATAAAATTGATTAAGCTTTCTTTTCTTCATCTTCCCATCCTTAATTTGTTGTTTTGTTTGGAAATATGTGCATAAGATGGGAATACCTTACACTAAGTGGTGAAAAAGTTTGATTTTTTCAGAAATTAAGATAACTAACACTTTTCTGTTGCTGCCCTTTGGCTTAATATCAATGAGTTAATTGCCAAATTACCCCTGTAACTGTATGTTGTATAGAACTAAAATTGAGTTAGGAAGTTGAAAGAAAAATTTCTGGACCTCCCTTTTGTTCGTCTGTTGTGGAAAAACTTTTGTTGGTGTGAAGTAGGATCCATGGTTTTGTTTCAACTTTTTTGCATGATGACCTCACCTAGCCATTTAAATTGGACCTAAAAGTGGAAGAGCGAGGGTTAAAACTGATCCTAAATCCTACTCTAATTTCTAGGATAATCAAGGAAATAAGTATATGATATTCTTTTTTGTCGTTTACATGGCATAACTTATCCTGTACACGTAAAATCTTATCTAACTAAGATGATTTCCCGGTAGTTAGTCATATTTTATTTTGTGTTATAAATGCAGAGGCAACATCAAAGTTTGGCTCAGGATTATTCCTTCTTGTTCAAGTTGTCCTTCTGCTGGATTTTATTCATGGATGGAATGAGAAATGGGTTGGATATGATGAGCAGTTCTGGTGAGTAGTTTTATTTGTTTAGTTAATTCCATGTTATTCTCTCTAACAGGAAGAAACACACTTGTAACAATCTTGAGATCTTAATTTACTCACTCACTTCACTGTCTCTTTGTGATTTTGCAGGTATATCGCTTTGCTTGTGGTTTCACTAATCTGCTATGTGGCAACCTTTTCATTCTCTGGCCTGCTCTTTTATCTTTTTGCCCCATCTGGACACGATTGTGGACTTAACACATTTTTCATCGTGATGACCTTGATTTTGGTGTTTGTGTTTGCTATCATCACATTGCATCCATCGGTACGTCTCTGAATTTGCTGTAACCTATCCCCCTTTATCCTGCCCCTCTAGAAAATGGTGCCTATGAACTTTTGCTGGACACACATGCTCTGCCTAAGGAATTATTGAATTAAATTGGAATGAAAATAGTAAAGGCTGTAAAGTGAAGTGCTTAACCTTTAGCTTGGCCTGTCTGTCACGGTTATGCTTATCTTGAACTTATATTTATGGTTGGCTTCTATTTTGTTGTTGTTAGTATAATTGTTATTGTCTGTAATTGTTGTTATTGCATCAAATGTACGGTGATGTAACTGATGTTCTAATCCTAATATACGCTGTCATGACATAGGTAAGTGGAAGCATTTTGCCATCTTCAGTTATATCTTTGTACTGCATGTACCTCTGCTATAGTGGGCTTGCCAGTGAACCTAGGGACTACGAATGCAATGGCCTTCACAGACATTCTAAAGCAGTTTCAACCAGCAGTCTTGCTATTGGGCTGCTTACAACTGTGCTATCTGTTGTTTATTCTGCTGTCCGCGCTGGATCTTCTACAACTTTGCTTTCCCCTCCAAGCTCTCCTCGAGCAGGTAAGTTCTTCTTTTTCATTAATGTGATTGATTGTGGTATATAATTTTCTGTCGGGCAATGTGTCCAAATCATGCACATGAAAGCACTTGTCCTCCAATTGAAGCAAATACTTTCATAGTCGAGTCTTGATTCTGATTGAATATAAAGAACTTAAATTTGCAAACATTATAAGGGTTTCAATTGAAAGGACACCTTTGTTTCTCATCCTGCTGGAATTGTCTAAGATTGTCACTACCCAAAATGAGTTTTTGGGGTTGGATACTTTTTTTCTTCCATATTTTTACTGTCCTAGGAAACAAACTGTTGGTGGAGTATACAGTTGACAGGAGTTTTGATTATGCCTTCGGGCTGATTTTCTTTTCCACATTTGATATGGCAAAATCAATATTCAAAATACCCAATGTTCGATCTCTTCAATACAGGTTCTGGAAAACCTTTGCTTCCATTGGACAAGGCAGATGAGGAACATGAGGAAAAAGAAAAGTCAAAGCCAGTTACATATTCTTATTCCTTCTTCCACTTAATATTCTCCCTAGCTAGCATGTATTCGGCCATGCTTCTTACAGGTTGGTCAACATCAGTTGGAGAGAGTGGGAAGTTGGTGGATGTAGGTTGGCCATCAGTCTGGGTTCGTATTGTAACCGGTTGGGCCACTGCTGCCTTGTTTATCTGGTCTCTGGTTGCACCAATCATCTTTCCTGACAGGGAATTCTGACCATCCAAAGTAACCCACACACTGCATACATCTGTGTAGATTTTCATGTACTCTGAAGTACTTCAATGTACGAATTTGTCGAACTTTTATGTTGCTGGAATCTTCCAGCAAAATGGGATGTCAAATTGCTTATCCTCTATTGCTTGTAAATAATCTGCCAGTTTGATTAGTTAAATAAACTGTATTTCGGTAAGAGCCCAAACTTCTTCCCTGTAGATCAGAAAAGTTCTATGCCACTGCCATCTTTTTATCTCCATGGGAATCAAACTTCTTACGCGAACAGGTCATCAAATGAATTGTTTGAGATGCTGAGTTTCAGAGATCGTGTGTCTGCGCTAATATGAATCCAGTCAAGGATATTGTTCTCAGGAACTACAGCATCTCTTTAAGAGATGTTTTGCACTGAACTTCCTATACCCAACTTTAAGAAAACATTCATGGATGATCAAAGTGGTATAACGACCTCTTTTTCTTGAGTTATTAGTTTGAATCAGAAGTTCATTGCTTTTTGCTTTTCTTTCTCTTCGTTTCGACCTATAACGGTAGAGATGGAGAAAATTCAGATTAGAGCCCAGAGTCTCCTACAGAAGCAAGAAATAATGTCAAATTCAAGCAATTCATTATTAGCCCAAAGTTCGATGCTCTGCGTATCCATCCTTCATCTCGTCCGGCCATCTATTTTACTTAAATAAGAATAAAATATACTTGGAAATGTTAAAAGTTTCAAGCTCGACTAGTATCTGTTTCCAACTAAAAATTTCTTCAAGCTCAATTTAATTATTAACAAAATCAAACATAGCACAAACTTTAAGGACGATACTAATTCAATTAAGCTCCAATAACAATAAAGCAGTTCCATGTTTGTGAGTCTTGTTTAGGAATTCCGGGTATAACAAATGTAGAACTCATTTAACCTTTTACTGATGGAGAAAGAGGGAGGGGGCATTTAACAATCAAAACTCCAGTTGATCACCATAGTTAATACAAGACAATGCAATCCCAACAAGAGTAAAATATATAACTTTTTCTTATATTCCCAGTATAAATAGTGAAAAACATTTAAAACCTGTGTTTACTAAAAAATCTTTGATGCAAGTTTGTCAGTGTTCAATCCTCAAAATCTCCAGCATTCTCCAAAAGGTAGTTCACTGCCAATTCCTCGTTCCGGTCACAAGCTAAAAAGGCCTCAATGACAAGAGCTCTGTCAAAACCCATGGCCTCCATCTAAACATAATAAACAAATGAACTCATTAGTACAGACCCACAGCATATTTCGTGTTGTAAGAAACTTGGAAATGAAGTGCAAGAGAAAGAGGAGCAAAACAGAGTGAAGGCATTAGGCATTTTCATACTCTTTCAATGGCCTCCTGCTCTGCTGGTGTGACACTAACAGCATGGGGCATCTCCTGCTCAGCCTGATCAAATATATCCCTATAGATGAATAAAAGCTACTAGATTAACATTGCATGTGTTGCAGAGAATGTAATACACGCATATCATGTGGTTAGATAAGAGAGAGAGAGAGAGAGAGAGAGAGAGAGAGAGAGAGAGTTTTAGTGGTATAAGGGGGAACACTGAAGATGAGATTTATGGTATTAACTTGAGTATTAGGTAAAAAGTAATCCTGTATGCCAATTCACACAGCAATGCCATTTTCTAGATGCATAGATACTCACCCTTCAGAACCATCAACAGGTTCGTTGATTAACTGGAGGAACTCCTGATGGTTTTCTTGTATGAGTCTAAGGAGTGAAGGATTTTGCTTTCCAAGCTCCTGAAGCATGGGCTGTAAGGGGAAATAAATTTTAGCATTTCAAAATAAGGAGATATTTCACATGAACAAAAAAATAGAGGATTTTAAAAGCTACCTGTAGAATCTGTGGATTAGCTTGAACCAATGAACGCAACGCTTGAAACTGGATTCAATTAAAGAAACTTTTTAATATAACTCTCATTTTCAAGGTTTGGCACGATAAATACACCATGCATCCAGAAAAGGAGAAATGGGAGTTAAAGAATATTTAATTCCAATTGGTATTTGGTAAAATCAGAATACAAAAGCTGAAGATAAGCATTTGGCATTTGAAGAGCTTATGAGATATAGTCAAAACTCAAACGAACATCATAGACAAAATAAGCAAAACCCCACCTGTTGGTTGTTCCTGAGGAAATCAAGGGATCCAAGACCAGCACCCGCAGCACCAGAAACGGTCTCCTGGAGAGTTTCCAACATACAAACATTAAAACAGGGGAAAATAGACAAACATGGCATTATGAGCACCCTAAAGATGATGAAAAACCTGAGGAAACAAATTCAAAGGAGATGAATTGGGTGCTCCTGAAGCAGGTGGACCAGTTGCGGCAACAGAATCAACTGCAGGTTGGGCCAATGGAACTGCAACTTCAGTGCTATCAGGGATTCCCTACAGAAAAAGATAATAAAGTGAATGTCTGTTGCTAACGGCCAATGGACAAAGTAAAACAAGAAAATGAATCAAAGCATACTGAATACAAGTAATCCACTGCTCGTTCTGGATTATTATACGCAGCCCGAAGTGCACGTGTTACTGTCTCTTTGTCCCAACTACCACCACCCATATCAATTAGTTGTTGAATTGTCTGCTCAAGATTATTACTAGCAACTAAATTGGAAGCAGCATCTCTATAAGGATCCAAAGGGTCACTGAAAAAACAATAATGATTAATTCAATTCTTCCATGAAATATTAGAGGCACAACAGAATCACAAATGAAAAGATTCCATACCTTGCTGTTGGAGCAACAGAAGCTGATCCAGTGCTCTTAGCAGCCCTACAGGACCAAAAAAAATCATCAAGTGGTAAATACGAACACTAGAGGTGAAAATGCTGCTGTAGATATTTTGCAATAACTCACGGTACAGATGGTCGAGCTTCAGCTGCAGGGGTAGCGTTGCAAGCTGGTGCAGCCTGCTCAAAGAACTAGGTATGAGAAATGAGAAATCTCACAACATAAAGAACAAAGAGAAAACTTGAAGAAAAGAAAAATATGTGTATGTCTAGAATAGCACCTGGGAAGATGTCGACCCACTTGCGCCCGAACTTTTACTCTGCAGTTAAAAGAAATGCACGAAAAAGGAGAGATTTAACAAGGACTAACGAATTGCAAGGCTTTACCATTCTGAAGTTCATAAAGGGATCAATTACATAGAACTAGCCACTACCACTACCATGGTACACACATTACCATCCATGACTAGGTAATTGTAATACTTTCCGGAGATTCAAATAAACCAGCCCAGGGTCCGACAGTTACCTTGCTTAGCATGACAACAAGAAACCCATCCTCAGAGACCTTGTTTTCAGCCAAGGTACTTTCGTCTTTCAATACTTTCCCATTATGAATCAATAATTGCTGACCACATGGATAGTTATCTTTGCCTTGTACATCTTCAATGCTTTTCTTAACAGCCATTATCTAGTACCATAAATATCCAAATCTTGATCAATCAACAGCATGGGAAAGACATAACGGTTTCAAATAATAAAGTTCAGACCACCATTACAACATATACTACAGTTCCAAATGTGGAGAAGTAGCAACTCAAGTAGAAACTAGAAATTAATCAAAGCATATCATGAAAAAAACTGGGTGTCCTACACGTCTTTCCAGTGTTGGTTTCCCTTCTAAAAACCTTCAAATTAAGTAGTATTTATGCACAATCATGTTCAAAAATTCCAGAACAGCCACAAGATCACATTTTTCCAACTCTCGGGAACAACTTCCCTCTGAAAACTTAGCAACCTTCTAATATTCAGCTTACAGTTCAAGCAACCAACTTGACAACTTTAACTCAAACACTCCACCAAAATATGCTACAACATAAGGAGAAAAAAGTGAAAGATGAATATAGAATCTTCCCCACAGGCAACTCCTTAAAACCTCACCTACTAACACATTTTTTCAAGCATTTCCTAAAGAGCCTAACACACACCCTTTCTAGCAACTAAATTGAATTGCTTCGAGTAATACAAGCAAAAGGGTCACTAGCCCGGCCACAATATCCAACAAAACCTCAAAATTAGACAGAATAATACTCGCCCACTAATCAAGCAAAGTACTCAAATCAGATGCATGCTCTAGGTACAACTTCCACACTACCCAAAAACGAACCAAAAATTCCATTTTTTCTCACATTCATCAAAATACACACAAAATAATTCGCATTTCGAGACAGAAAATAGAGAGAAGGGCCACTGACGGTGTCGTTGGGGTGGACGCTAATTTGGAAGTGGCTGCCTTTGAGAGTCTTCACGGTGAGCTTCATATCGGCGAATTCTCAACGAATTTATGTCAAAAAGATGTTAAATAATGGGCCAAAAATTCAAAACCCTAGAACGTACACTATGGATCCAGAGAGAGGAATGAAGAAGAAGAGAAAGTATGCAAGCAGAAATCTTGGGCATGGGGTTTTTTCAATTCAATTTTATACTGCAGATTGACACGTGCGCTCCACGTGACCTGCAATTTTCACTATTTTTTTCTTTTAGGGATAATTAGATTCTGCTCCCCTGATATTTGTGTAATTACGTGTAAATCCCCTAACTTGAAAATTACATCTAGCATATTGAGATTTGCTTATGTCTAACAAATAAGTCTCCGTTAGTCAAAATTCACCGAATTTGTTGATATTAACAAAAAAAATCTAGATTAACCCCTAATTGACTTATTACTAACTTATTGTAGGTCCAATAAACCTTTTAATAATCAAATTATCCTCATACATTTTCGCGCGTTAATGCATATGATGATGTATATTTTCACTGTTATATAGGTAGTTTAGTCAAAAAAAATTTATTTGACCTGTAATAAGTATGTAATCAGTCAAATCATTGGTAAATATCAATTTTTATTTTATATAAGCAATTTTGGTGAATTTTGATAAACAGATGGACTTATTTGTTAGATGGAAACAAATTCAAGGGTGTTAGATGTAATTTTTCAAATTATAGGAGATCTATGTGTAAATATACCAAACATCAAGGAAGCAGAATGTAATTATCCCTTTATTTTATCCACTCTTTTAGTCTTCTTTTCTTTTTTCAATTCTTTCATCCTTCAAATTATATGGATTTAGTTTTATTCAAAATTTAATTTTTGGCCCAAAAATTCAAAATTAAAAAATTTATTAATATTTTATTATATATATATATATGACGCGTGTAAAATTAATTTTTGTGTATGTCAATATATATATCGATTCAAATTAAAAAAAATCAAGAGATTGTTATATTTTATAATACTTTTTTGATATACATATATAAATAATGCCTTACCTTATAAAAATATGGATTTGTTTCCATATTTACCTTATTAATTAAAGTAATTATAAGATAGTATTCATTTTCAATAACTATTTCTGAAGTTAAACTTTTCTACTATAATTTCCAACAACTGTTTTTGAAATAAAAGTTGGTGTGGTGCAGTCTTACTCATGAAGTGTAGAATACAACACTAAAGATATTTACCATCATCAATTAGAAGAAGTGTCGGGCGACTATCGACAGTATATCTCCCTATTTGAATCGAGTCGTTGTCAAGATCTGTAAGTTGCTTTTGTTGTTAGTCTTATATAGCTTATTGTTAATCCCTTAAAACGTTGTTAGTTTTAGACGTTATAAGGCGGAATAGTGTTGGTGTCGTGACACGGACTGTTAAGTAACATATGACACATTGATCGAGAAACGTCGGCCGATTGGAAAATGTCATGTGAGGGTGTATGACTTAGGCACACAACTGCTGAAGGTATGGGCCGTAGGTACAGAATGGGATGTGGTAGTTGGTTTCAACATCATTTTGACATTTGTTAGCTGAGGACAATATGAGACAAAGTGTGAGAGGCATTGTAGGAAATAATGGAAGGATGAAGATGATGTGCGCAAAAGGACAATGTTGGCGAGACAGATTGGTGGTGTGTGGGCAGGACGTTGAGTGGGATTTCTTGGAAGAAGTTGGACATTGCACGCAGAATGACTAAATGTTGTCAGCAAGACCAAGACTTGGTGTTTGGGTTGCAAACTAAGGCAAGAGACAATTTAAACAAGTTGTACAAATAATTGATGCTGTTTAATTCAAGATAACTGCCTACCATATACCAATGTGGTTGCACATTTTTTTTTCGAGTTAGAGCGTGACACAGTGCTCAAGTAAATTTACTTGTACAGAAACTAAGGAACAAACTCAAAATTGGGTGATTTACCTATAAATATATGTTGTCTTTTAAGTTTTTACATTCATCCGTCTGTCGATAAATATATCTTCTTTTTTATTTGGTTAAATAGATAAATTAAAAATTAAAAATTGTATACACGCATCAATGTGCTCTAGTTGCTAATACATTTATTAAGTGTGATAACCGGAAAGGAGAGATTCAAATTCTTTAACTAACTATAACAATTGGCAAAGTATGTACGCGGCCTAAAAATGCCTTTAATCATACTTATGTTTTTTTTATCCCCATATAACTATATATTTTTTTATTAAGTAATTTTATTAATAATTTATTATTCAAACATACATGAGATTAATTTAGGTTTAAATATGTAAAATGAGCAAATAAATCCCTATGAAAAAAATTAGCAAATTATCTCTGTATTTCGAAAAACGTAGTAAATTACCCTCTATCAATAGTTTAAATATGAGATAATTTACTTTATTTTTCAAAACACAAAAAATAATTTGCTATTTTATTTTTTATATAGGATTTTTGTTATTTTTTTATATTACAGGAAGATAAATTGTATTTTTTTTTCATAATTTAATTTATTAATTTGAATCAATTATTTAGTTTACATTTCTTTCATTAATTCAATAAATATGATAAAAATTTAAATTATTATACACGCGTTAGATATACGTTAAATATCTTGATTCCACAAGCATATACGTATGATCTCCTCTATATCTATATAACTACCTTAATTTCAGGTGGATTCTATTTACCGTTTCCACGTTTCCTCTATTTTGGTAGTATTAAATTGATTCGCCTCCCATGGACTGGACTCAGCTCATTCCCCGTGAGTCCATTTTTCCGCCTATATTCGAATCACATGCAGCCAGACTAAACCAAGGAAAAATCCGGAGGTAAAGTTGGAAATTTTCTGTATTTTTGTTGGATTTTTTGGAATCAGTGACATTTTCTGTTTAATGCAGAAAGGATTTGCGGATCGCCGGCGGAGCGACGTGCACGCGTGTTTCGACGATGATTTGCCTCGATATGTAGGAGTTTGCGCCTGTATACGCGTATATTGGGAGTAGATTGAGGTTTTGGATGCGATGGATAAGGAGAAGGAGGAGAAGAAGAAGTATCCGATTGGAGCGGAGTATTACACTCTGTATGAAGAGGTGGGGACGGGAGCCAGCGCTACAGTTAGTCGGGCGCTATGCATCCCGCTCAATGAGATTGTCGCGGTCAAAATCATGGACTTTGAACGCAGTAACTGCAATCTGGTAACGCTCCCTCTGTTTACGAATTAATAAATATATGCATGTGGATGTAGTTAGAATGCTATAGGATTTCTGTTGCTGGAAACAAGTGTTCTGTTTCTGTTTTCTTAGGATTTCTTCCTGGAATTTGATTTTGATATGTGCACGTGGTGCAAATATATGTGTATCTGTAATAGAGGCAAGTTAATGTTTTCGGTAGAAGTTTGTTGGTTCTTGGCGATTTAGTGAATATGGGAAAACTTTGTACTTTTAGAGGCACGTGTTGACTGTTTCTTAGATCGTATCAAAGAGTTGGAGAGTTAGTAGGAAAAATGAAGCTGCTGATGAGGAAGGGTTTTAACTGTTCATGAGCATCTAATACTGCATGGTAATGAGAAGATTTTTATTTTGAGTATGGTTTGGAGATATTTGAAGATGCAATTTATTAGTGGTCCAGTTGTTGTAAATTTACATAACGAGATGGTTTGACATTCGAAGTTCTTGTTTTCATTTATTGTGGGATTATGGGAGCTAGATGTTACTGTATTCAATAAATATCTCTGCTTCCTAGGATGTAAGGATATAGAAACTTTATACTACAAATGGAGACGGTTTAGAGTATATCTCTAATTTTATTTCCTGTAATATCTTATTTCGATTGAGCAAGAAGTCCTGTACTTGTTGTTAATTGATTTGGATTTAAATTTGAAACGTTTATTTAGAGCTTTATAGCGAAATTTTGCTGTCATTAGATGGAAACTGGTCTCTGATGCTAGTATACATTCATCATAACATTCTGGTTTCGTTGTTAACTTGCTCTCCTACTTGAGATTATCATTGAGTCCTCTCTTCTGGAAACGTGATAAAGTGTATTGTCTGATTGAGTTCTTGTTTGCAACCCAGAATAACATTTCACGGGAATCACAACTAATGTTCCTTGTTGACCACCCCAATGTTCTTAAATCACACTGCTCCTTTGTCTGTGATCATAATTTGTGGGTCGTAATGCCTTACATGGCTGGAGGTTCTTGCCTACACATATTGAAAGCTGCACATCCGGATGGTTTCGAGGAGGTTGTTATTGCAACAATTTTGCGTGAGGTGTTGAAGGGCCTGGACTATCTTCATCAACATGGCCACATCCATCGGGATGTCAAAGTAAGTAGATAATATATGAAATTGTTCCATATTCACGCTGTTATTTGTTTTTCATTAATTTCATGAGGTGCCAATTTAAATGAAGTTCTGAAATATATAGGACCATGTATTTGTTGGTCTATTTGGTGGTGTTCACGGTGTATATATACATACATATATATATTTGTTGAGGATATAACTACTAATATTCAGCCGCTCTTCTTCCCATTTTACTGTAGATGTATGTGTCAATATTCAGCTAAATGAGCAATCTGAATTGTAACGCATAAAATGTCATGTACATTTAAAAGTGACGGACTGGTGCAATCCAATTGAATCTATCAATTTAAATGAAGTTCTGAAACATATGGAGCCATATATCTGTTGGTCTATTGGTCGAGGATATAACTATTATTAGACAGCTTCTCTTCTTCCTTTTTGCTCTAGCTGTACGTGTCAACATTTCAGCTGAATTGGCGTTCAGAATATTCGTCCAGATAAATGTGAATACATTTAAAAAGGGGGAAAACTTTGTTTACCTATTTCAATATATCTGAATTTTGATTCTCTATTTTGCCTTTTGGCAATTTCACATATACAAACATAATCCTTGGCTCTTTGTCTCCCGGAGGCTTTATTTAGACTTAACATAGTTTAACGCATACTGGGACTGCTGAAAGGGGAAAAAGGGAAAAAAAAAGTTTCATGAACTCATTTAACGTGATATCTTATTGAAGAGAAGTAAACACATACTACTGACAGTGCAAGCAGAATTACGGTTTAGTATTTTATTGATGCCCATATGATGATTGTTTTTTTTTTTTTTTTTGAGAATGAAGATTAGACCACTTTCTTTGGGCTTCACAATCTCTTGGTCACTTACTTCAACACCTTCATAAAGAATCAGCACCAAATCATTGGCAGATTGCAGTAAATCTCGATCTTTTATTATCTTAATCTTAGGCGTCATTGTGTTGTTTGGTTTTTTGCAGGCTGGTAATATTCTCATTGATTCACATGGTGGAATCAAACTGGGAGATTTTGGTGTTTCTGCCTGTTTGTTTGATTCTGGTGATAGGCAACGGACGAGGAATACTTTTGTGGGCACCCCTTGCTGGTAGACTACCCTTATACGCAAGTCATTTTATCCCGGGAAATCAACTCCTATTGCTATCAGCAGTTCACGACAGAAAGATAATACGCCACAAGCAAAATATAGTAAATAAAGGGGTAAATTACAACGGGCTCCCCTGAGGTTTACAATAATTACAAATACCTCCTCGTTTTAAAAAATTACAAATACCCTCCCTGAAATTACAAATATCTTAACACCCCTTGTGACATCTCACTGTAGGGGGTTATTTGTTTGGGTATTTGTAATTTCAGGGAAGTATTTATAATTTTTAAATAACGAGGAGTATTTGTAATTAAGGCAAACCTGAGGAGCCCATTGTAATTTACCGTAAATAAAAAACACACACATCTGTGTGTTAATGTATGTGTAATATGGATGAATGTTTATAACTTGAATATGTAAGGATATGTGTGTATGTATTCATTCATATATTATGCATGCACACTCACACATAATGCATATACATGTATATTTTATGCATATGCATACACATGCTTACCTATAAATATGTCAGCAGCTTTCAGTTTTTGCATCCTTATGATGGGATGTCTGTGATTTGCAGGATGGCTCCGGAGGTGATGGAGCAAGTGCATGGTTATGACTTCAAGTCTGTTAATCTGTTCCAAATTATACTCTTTCTTAATGTAACTGAATATTTGAACATATTCTTACCTAATGGATTGGCAATTGCTCTAGAGCTGATATTTGGTCCTTTGGTATAACTGCTTTGGAGCTTGCTCATGGTCATGCCCCTTTCTCAAAGTATCCTCCAATGAAGGTGCCTAATGGTATAGCAATTTGCTTTCTTTGTGTATGTAAGCTTCTTCTGATCCAAGGTACATATTTTCTAGGTATTGCTTATAACATTGCAAAATGCACCACCTGGCCTAGATTATGAGAGAGACAAAAAGTTTTCAAAGGTATGCTTGCCAAGTCATGCACTGAGTACTGACTGATAACCGTTTGCTGCTTTATTGACATGTTGTTTCTGTCTGTATTTGGTTTATTTAGTCCTTTAAGCAGATGATTGCAAGTTGTTTGGTGAAAGATCCTTCGCAAAGGCCTTCTGCAAAACGGTTGTTAAGAAATCCTTTTTTCAAGCAAGCTAGATCAAATGATTATATAGCTAGAACTCTTCTAGAGGGGTTGCCAGCTCTTGGTGATCGTCTTCAGGCATTAAAGGTTATTGAATATGTCTAGATATTGCTATATACTACTACAAGTGTCAACCCTTTTCTAATAGAGGTTATAAATTGATTCCAGAGACATGAGGAAGATATGCTTGCACAAAAGAAAATGCCAAATGGGGAGAAAGAGGAAATATCACAGGTTTGCTTTTATATCTGCAGCAAGAAGCTTTTCACTACCATTTTCTGAGGACCATCCTGGTTATCCATCTGTTTCTCTTGTTTTCCACTTTAAAAGATTAGAAAATGAAAATATTTGGATTAGTGTGAATACAATGAATTCTGATTGACACATTTTTTTTTCTAAAAAAAATCAGTTGTTAGTTATCTACTTATGCATGCTATCCTTTTCTCTGAAATCCTATTAAGGTGGTTTTGAGTGAAATTGAAATCATCTGTAGTTTGTCTTAGAAACGATCCGGAAAACTCATGAGGAATCACTTACTATGATATAAATGTACAATCAAACATGATTAACCTGAAAATATATAATATTCTAAGATGTTGATAATGAATAGGATACTGCCACTGTAAATCTCTAATTATCATCCTCAAACCAGACTTGGTGACCCATGCATGCCTCACTCCTGCATATGAATCGGTTGAGTTCTGACTCTCCAGACATACTTGAACTATTTCGGTATCAGACATCAATTCAGGGATTCACTTTAATACAAGATTAAACCCTTTGCATTAGATTTTTGTAATAACTACTCATGTTTGCAAAGTAAGTTTATCGTACTACGCAGATGTTCCTGAGGTCAAACTTGAAAACATTGACAATTATAGAAAGTATAAACAAGTCTTTTCTTCTCTGAACCAATCTGTTCTATTTGCATCATAGTTTTCAACTGTCTGTGTTGAAATCACATAGGCGACTCCCCAATGAATGAGATTGCAAAGACTACTTGCACCTGATTGTGAAAAAAATTGATGTTGCAGATATAAGAGGATCAGGCATTAGTTAGATTCTTCTGTAACTTGCAAGGTGGTTGTTAGACAAGGGGATGATTCTAGAAAACTGTAACACCTTGAAGGTTAGCTGAAGTTGGCTAAAGTAGTTGTTTATTTAGTGGCAAAACTTTAACTGTCAAGAAGTTCTTAACCTGTTAAAAGATAATTGTGCTGATGATAGGAATTAGGATGAATGTTAATTAATTGGTTATAAGTTTTCAATGCACTTGGTATCTGCAGAATGAATATAACCGTGGGATTAGTGGTTGGAACTTCGACCTTGAAGATCTGAAGGCCCAGGCTTCATTGGTATTCACTCTTTCAATACTGATATATTGCTGCAAATGTTTGATCAGAGTGAGGAAAAAGTACATCTTATCTTGCTTCCTAATCCAGGATGATGATACTATTATAGAAACAGATGGAGATCTGCATTACAAACAACTCAAGCACCAGCCATTTTCGTCCAGACGTTTTACACTCCTTCAACACCAATCGTCCTCTGCAAGTCAACATTCAGATACTGCAGACTCTGTATGTCATTACCAATGGTTGTATCAAATGAAGGAAGATAGTGTCCTAACTCTTAGTCTAACATAATAATTGTTCACAGGATGATAATGCCCATAACTCTCTTTCATCAGTTGACTCCACTACTATCACGTATGTTCCAATAATTTGCCAATCCTTTTATTCTTCAGTAATCTCTTGTTTCTCCCACGTAGTTCGTGATACCTGCTCTGATACCACCTATTTGCTTCCTTTCTTCTCATGTTCATGCTATGTTAATGCAGCATAATTAGTTTGATAACGCACATATGCTTTCTCTTGTTATTGATAATGCATATATACTTCCTCTGATATCATAAACCCAAACCCTGCATCTGTGTTTCTCAGTTTCAGATTAAACCATGCATGTATGTCCACCTATGGTTTTGCTTCCTGAATATTTCTATCTCTTATTGAACCTTCACCTAATATCCTCATCAATACATGCACTAATAAAACTTATCTTCCTAGGGTGAAAAGTGAAAAATCTGATGATGATGTGAGTGTGTCTGGTTCAACAATTGAGCAGTCAGCAACAAATACATCTCCCGGCCCTGAAATTCTGGTGGAGAAACCTGTCCCTGAGGTGAATAAAAGATCATCAAATGGAGCTCCGGCAAGTTCTAATCAGAGGTATGATGTTCTTCTAGATTCACTGGAGTCCTTACCTCCATTGCTCTTTGTATTGCATTATTTCTTTTAATTATATTTCTAGGTTCTATAGTCTGAAAAGTGAAACAATACACAAGATGTTCTTCAAAAGTAATAGACAATGATGCCTTCATATTAGAAAATGCACAGACAATTATAGTTGTCTTAATGAAATTGGCTGCCAGCTATTTCCAGAAAGAAAAGGAAATTCAACTTGATGTTTCAAATTGACAAGTAGTTGACCTGGACGAGACAGCTTGGAAAAATCACAGACTAGTTCCATTTAAGGTTTTGAGTTGTGTGAATTTTATGTTTTAAACATATGCTCAATAAGACAAGACATGCATATTTACCTTATTTTAGCAATTTAATTTTTTTTATTGTCATGCATTTGCTCTAATTTCTCTACATACATCTCTTTTCATCTTCCTTTTTTATTTGTCTTTTTAGCTCTTTTTTTTTTTTCAAAATGATCAGTTACACTCACACCCTCTATGTACTTACCCTTTATCCACTTAAAATTTTAAAATTACACCTAGACCCCCTCGAAAAATGCTTCATTTATTATTGCACCCTTATGGATAAGAGTTTGAATGAAAAATGCTAATATAAGCAAAAAAGTTAATTCAATTTTCGATTGTATCTCTCTTACACAGTGGTCTATACCAAGATATCCTAGGTAATGTTTTCAAACATTGTAGGGACATAAATAATCTATATATATATTGTTAAGAAAAGGGATAATTGTAATGAAGTACTATTATGGGATTATAGTTGTTGGAGATGGACAAAAAAGTTGTACTGTTTATGGTTATATATATCTTTTCTTATATGTAAAGTAAGGTTATAAGTATTCTTGCTTCTATTACATAAAAATATCTGGTCCAATCGCAGCTTCTGGTATCGTAGGATTGAAATATACGAAAAAGGAAATGTCTATAGAAGCAATGTGGGGTAAAAAAACAACACTATATTTAAGAGTGCAACAAATCTTGAAAGAATGTTCTAGTGTTGCCCTACAAGTTATGGGCCATAAATCTTATGGTACTTGTGATTTTCACTCTGCGCCAACTAGTAAGACTGTTTCCAAATAATATAATCAATACACACATCCCAATAAAAACTAATTCGTTAATTAATCTAATCAATCTCTACATAAGAAGAGTAACTTATTGTATAGTTACCTTATAAAGACATATTTACAAAATGTATACCTCAGTTACCAGTTCCAGAAACACCCTTTCAACTATGAAAAGTTCAATATAATACATTCACAGGCAAAATGATCATTTATAAATTTATTATCTTGAGTATTCTTTAAATTTTCATTTTAAGAAACAGAAATTTCATTATTTGCATTAGGGTTTACAAACGGGATGTTTTGGGAGGGGCTATGAATTTTCTTGGTAACATTATCCAAGGATAAAGTTACATAAAGAATTCTTTGCCCCTCAAGTTCTTTAACTGTGATGCTTCATTAAAGTTTTGTTGACAGTATGTCTCATGTTTATATTTTTGGTCATGTAATCCCAGAGACAAATTCCAAAGTCAATCACAGAATTCATCAAGTAGTGTGATTACAAACCTGCAAATACTGGATGATGCTCACGCTGAAACAATACCCAGAAGTTCAAAAACCTCATGCAAGTCAAGTATATTGTTTGGAACTTTGTCTTTCAATAAACATTTTTGGTGTGGTTTGTGTTAATACTATCTGGGTTCTTGATGAACTGCATATTTATTTGCAGTAAGTGGTGATGAAGTTGATGAGAAGACAAAAAATACTGTTGTTAGGCAGAAAGGACGATTTAAGGTTACATCAGAGAGTGCTGATATGGAAAAGGTTACAATTCAGCTCTTCTTATGTGTTGTCTTGTTATCATTTATTTCAAATTGAACTTTTCCTTTCTTTTAGGTGGTACCAGGTCCTATGCTACCAAAAAGCCACAGTATGCAGGTTAGGTTTGAAATCTGCATTATGACATAAAGAATCCTACACTCTAGTTGGACATGATTTCGTTTTTCCTTTTTGTTCCTTTCTAATGGTTCTCTTGCAGCTAGAATTATCTGTCTTTTCCAAAAGTTTTGTAGCTGTCCTCATTTTTTGTTGGTTTTCTTGTGGGTAAATGAGGCAAGTCAAAAGGATCACTTAAGCAGGGGATTTTCTTGTCTCTTTATATATGATAACGTTTGTTCTCAGCAGATTGAAATTTAAAATGCTGCGTCTACAAATGTTAACTGTTCTGCGTTGCCGTTGTGTCCTGTGTCACTGCGTTTGTTGTTATATGTTATAGTTGATCTATTATTCAATGTCATTCGATATATCTATCTAAAAAGTTACTAAGATTTGAGGACTTGTGATTAACTTAACTTGGTTTTGAATAACCAGTGACTGGCCTTTTGTTGTTCATGGGAGCCTTACGGGAACTAAAGCTATGCATTCCACCTGAGGGATAAACAACTTGGAAAAAGTTTGTTTTTCAAGTCAGCTTATTATTTTTTTACACTTCATGGAGAGTACTGTGCATATATTTATCTTTAAGGGAACTAAACTATGCATTCCACTTGAGGGATAAACAACTTGAAAAAAAAATGTTTTTCAAGTCAGCTTATTACTTTTTACACTTCATGGAGGGTACTGTGCATATACGTTGGTGTCTATTAGAATGTCTTGAAAGAATATTTTGGAATGTTTACGTAATTGCTCAACGTCTTGCCATTGCCTTCACCGATGCCTTCGACAATGCCACCAGTGACTATCCTTTTGTTGTTCATGGGAGCCTTAAAGGAACTAAATCTATGCATTTCACCTGAGGGTTAAACAACTTGAAAAAAAATTGTTTTTCAAGTCAGCTTATTACTTTTTACACTTCATGGAGGGTACTGTTTATATATGTTGGTTTCTATTAGAATGTCTTAAAAAAATATTTTGGAATGTTTAGGTAATTGCTCAACGTCTTAACATTGCCTCACCATTGCCCTCACCATTGCCTTCGACAACGCCTTCAACAACGCCTTCACTGTCGCCTTATAATGCTACTCAATCAAATCCGCTTGCTCAAGTGCTTTTTCCCTGTCTGCAATATGTCCTGCACACAAATATTATGCAAAGGGTAATGTTCTTCCTCAAAGGAATAATTTGTTTTGTTTCTTGTAAGTATTCGGTATAATCTGCAGTTTTTCTCTTTGCCTTTCCCCAACAGGATTCTCTTCTTACTGCAATGAAGCAAGTAGGTTTTGGAGATTGTACAGGTATCAACAATTAATGCAACTGCAGATAGAATGTTCTATAAATATACTTTTCTGCACTCACTCTGACTACCCATCTTTGGAGACACAGGATACACAATGATGAATGCGGCTGTGACAGAAAAGTCCTTGGTATGTAAAAGGATAGGGTTATCAATAACCAAGCATGTGATCCGTAATCACAACTTTTCCCCTTGACATGTAGCTAGTGAAAGCAGAAATTTTGCCAGCACATCTTGATTCTGTCTATAAATATCAGGGTCATCAGATATAAACACGTTAATCTTCCTTCACATTGCAACTTTATATGTTGTTGTCTTTTTGTTAACCTTCCGATAGCTTTGCCTATGTGAAGTGGGGCATGGTCGAGGGGTTTGGGGGTTCAGAGTTGGGGGGAAAATGATCCTAGATGTGTGTGTGTCTCCGTTTGTTTGCCTTCTTCAGTATTTATGCAGTTCAAGAAAAAAAATCATGAAGGAAACTGTTTAGTATAATGCTATGGTATTTGTACATCTTATGTTATTTCTTTTCTTTGTTTATGGTATTCAACTAGACTTAATTAATTTCAAATTTTGTGCTTACATTCTTGGAAGATGAGAAGAAAACTGATGCCAATTTAGCTTTTCTTATTTGTTTTCCTTTCACTAAATCAAAGACATGTTGTTTCGCATTTAAGTTCCAATACATTCCCCTAGTGTTCTTAATTTTTTCAACTATGATCTTCAGGATTTCATACATCTTCTTGGTTTACTATTCTCAAGCATATATTTTACCATGCAATGTTGTCTTATAGTTGGAGGTCGCTCATGATAGGGAAAAGGAGTTAATCCGTGAGATGACTGATCTGCTCTCCAGGTATGCATCGCTATGCACAATATACATAAATCAGGCTCTGTGCAATGAAATATCTGTACTGAAATTTCTTTTTTGAAGGCTCATATGCGTCCAGGATGAGCTTAAAAAATGTAAAGCTGAAAGCGCACAGGTGAACTCCTTCAGTTAACTTTTCACATCTAAAAACCACAGTTTGTTATGCGACTAACACGTTAGTTTTGGTGTGCAATAGCAGCTTTCAAATATGAAAGATAGATTTAAGTGATAAACTGAAGCAGCTAAGTCACAAGTAGCTTGATAGACCATTATTCACTCTGTTGTGTACAGTTGATATATTGCTGCACTAACATGTGGTTAGATACTAATCCGAAATACAAATGGACTTGAAGTTTGTCTATTTATTTGCATCTTCGGAACGAGTTAGAAATCTAGCATACTGTTTCTTGGGCTACCTCTCTGTTTATCCTTTCTTCATTTCTTTGTATGCGTTACCTGTGAATTTTTGTGCTTTAATCTACATGTAATTTTCTGTGGTTAAAGTACGAGAAGCTTCTAATGTTTTTTGCCATCACTAACTCTTGATTTTCTCCCCTTCATTTTTCTTTACGGAAGAACAATCTTGTTGGGAATTTATACCCAAGTGATAAGCCCTAACTTACTGGTCCTGGGCCAAATAATAATTTTCAATAGAGATAAAGCAAATAAATGAATCGTATGAACAAGGCTTAGAGAACCAGATCCGGTGAAGGTCTCTCGCAGCCACTCAAGCCGGCAACCTCACTCACCAGTTGCAAGTTTTACTAGAAAACAGTAACCCGATCCACCAAGGACCAAAGCACAACCAACCAACACAACTAAGGGTCACATATTCGTTCACAAAGAACAAAGGGGATTTTTGAGGTTCTGGTATTGTTTTTTGAGTTGTTAAATAAACCAAAACAAAGGGGAGGGGGAATTTATAGTGGTCGAACATTGAAAACAAAGGTGGTGTAGATTTTTTCAAGACCATGAAAATGGCTGTTTAGAGAAACAAGGGAGAGAGAGAGAGAGAGAGAGAGAGAGAAGAGAGAGAGAGAGAGAGAGAGAGAGAGAGAGAGAAGGGATGAGGAAGATGAAGAGAAACATGGCCGAGAGAAATGAGGGGAAAGGAATAAAAGTTAGGATTAAGTAGCCGGGTCAAGGTAAGTGGGTTGGGCTGCTATCCAAGCGAGTGAGGAATTGGGCCGATAGTTTTGGGCCTATCACAAATGGTCCTGGGCCAAATAATAATTTCAAACAAACTTGAACTTTTACCATTTAAATTTAGTCAAGAGATTGTAAAATATGTAGGATTGGCCCGAAATAGATGGTGTCTTTTATGGTATCACATTACATACGTCGAAGCTCAAATGATATGGGTTATTGATTTGCTGCTGAGTGATGCTAACTTTAGCTTAGTATGTGGTGTAAGTTTTCAAATACGAGACAATTAGATACTCGCATTGCTCTAATTGTGGCATCTCTAGGTGAGATTAGGCTGTTTTAAGTATGATTTATAGTCCAAATAGTAAGAATTAAATCATTTTCGGAAAGTATAATCACTCCCCCCACTCCAGCTCAATCTAGAATGACTTTTCTTTCCACTCCTGCCAAAAAAGCATCTTTCCATGTTGGAAAAAACGCACAGTCAAACTAATATTGTTATACTAGTGAGACTTGGCTATCTTCTCTCTGTACATAAACAACCGTCTTAGGTTGCAAGAATTATAAGAGCCCTTCTTACTAAATACTTGTCAAAAAAGAAAGACAATGTGGTATCTGGTTATGATGCTGTACCAGATATATTGACGTATATATTGATATCTGGTAATGTATAATCTTGGTGAGGATGGAGTGGTCATGATTTGATTTTCTTCTTCTTCTTTTTCTTTCTTTTCTTAGAAATAATGAAATAAATTTATAAAGCTCATCACATAATTTGAAAAATCTTCTGAAACTCACAACACACACCCCATACATATGCAGGCGCGTGGAACACAAATGATTAAAGGAAGAATTCCCAACTTTACATGAATTTCTCACAAGGAACACGCCTAACCCTAAATCTGCATAAACTATATATGTAATAGACTTCCTTCCTTGCTAGGAAAATCAACCAATTGTGTTGCGAGTTTCTGCCTACTCAGCACCATGTGGCAACTCTTGTCTTGGTTAAGAACAATCACAATCCATCCCTACATGCACTTACCATCTCTTGTGCACGTGCGCATGTGGTACATAGCTGAACTCTTGTCCCAACTATCAACTCTAATTTTTACAGACTTGAAATAAATTATAATTATAAGATTATTTTAGCAATTAAAATTAAAAAAATATCTTTTTTTTCTTTTGTTCCCATTCTTTCTCCCACTCTAATTCTTTTTCAGTCATACGGAAAATAACTCGAGCGAAGTTTGGTTATAAAATGTGAAATGAATGGGAACGAAAACGGAAAAAACATTTGAAAATATGTGAGTGGAATGAGCCATCAAAGGACGGACCACGAGATCCGTGTGCACATTGTCAACTGCCCATCATACTTACACAAAATTCTTATGTACATCTTATGTTAAAATACTAAATAATTTATACTATTTATTAAGTAGGGTTAAGGGTTTTATAATAATTAATTTTGATTTAAAGCTCTTGTCCGATTAAGAATCTCGAATCTTTTGCTTCTCGAATGGTGCTTGTATTGCAGTAGATGCCTGCCCGAAAGAAGCAAGGATACCTTCTTTGATACAGTACTTTTGGTGTATAAAGTTTCAAATTTCGGATCTTCCATTGCAAAAATTTCATGAGAAACGAAATCATAGGCACATAGGTTCACGGCCAAACCTACTACTCTAAAAGTAATCATCCATATATCAATTATTAGTACAAATAACATAAAAAAATATATAACCAATATTTACTAGGAAAGAAACAACCCAAAAATTTTGGGACCAAAAACGGTTAGACATTGACTAAGTTTCTTCAACTTGATTGGGTTAAAAAAATTTAATTCAACAACAAGTACAAGTGTGTAAAATGAGATTCCTAGTGATAAAAATGTAGGTAAGATAGGAAGGTATGGGATTGGCATAAGAGTGAGTAGCATTTAAATGAAGAATAAGAGGTTTGTACACTACTAATCGGCTCCTTTTTGCATTCCATCTACATGTAGCACGGAACTAGATGTCCAAAAAGTCTCTTGCACTTTTTCTTTTAGGACGAGCTATCCTAACAAGCTTCCATTCCACTATCGAAAAGAGAAGTTTACCACCACCTACGCCTATATATTCCACTCACCCTATTCGCTTTGATTTTATTTCAAGACAAGGTAATAGGATGTCTAAAATCTTTCAACTAATTCTTGGTCTTAATTAGAGACGGGACCACTCATCTGCTCTCAGAATAGTGTTATTATCTTTTATAAAACTTTTGTTATCACCAATTTATATTCTGTATTTTATTTAAAATCGATTTACATCATCCATTTTTTAAATAAATGACATCATTTTATTATAATTGTTTTATAACGTAATAACAACAAATTTTTATGTAGGCACACATATCGAGTTTACCGTTACCGTTAATTTTTAAATAATTTATAAAGTGATCAAATATGATTTCTCCACCGCTGAAGAAACCGCCCAACATTAAATTTTGGGCAGATTTGCCATACCTGAACTGTGACCGGCTCGGCCGGTGACGTGCTTTTATAGTGCTGCAAACCGTGAAAACCCTAGAAAAGTGAGCCCTTTCCTCTTCAATTTATGTTGTTGACTGTGTTGTATGGATACTGACATCTGTCGTATGATGCAATTTGTAATTCGATCAATATTTTGTTATATAAGATATTATTTATTTTGATTTTATATGAATTTATGATTTTATTTTGAGAAGACAGCTTACAAAAAAATAAGGATTTAAAGTTTATAAGTTACACAAACTCATGCAATTGATAGGGAACATGTGTCTACATCACATATTACTTTAAATTATAATAGATTGGCTGTCGTGGCACGACGTCCTTCCGTGTATAAAATAAATAATCTTTCATATTTTAAAATATATTATAAATAAGAATAAAATATATAAATTCACATATCGCATTTAAAAAAAAGATAGAAATAAAAGAAAATCAACTTAAGGTATTATTGACACAACAAAATAATTAATGTAGTGGTGTTAAAATCACGTGGAGTCACTTTTATGAAATAAAAAATAATTGTAATTTATTTTAAAATTATCTAATTAAAGATATAATTGTCATATTCATAAATTGGTGCGGTAATATCATTAACCGTGCTTTGTGAGTGTGGTTGGTCGTTTATATATATACACTAACCATCATGGCACGTGGTCATTGCGTGTGTATAATAAATAATATTTTATATTTTAAAATATATTGTGAATAAGAGTAAAAAATATAAACCAATACATTACCTCAACAAAAAGAAAGAAAGAAAAAAAATAGTTTAACAATTAATGTAAATTTTGAAAAGCTAAATAAAGTTAGTTATTTTATCATCAAGACATTTTTTACTTCACAAAAAATTGGTTCGATAATATCATTAATCACCGTTTATAAGTGTGGAGGGACTTTTCTTTTTATATTAGTATAAATATATTAAAAATGAAAATGATCATAAATATTAGGACAACACTATGGTTTGAGCATAATATAAATTATGTATTAATAATTTTTTCCTACTCCTTAAAGTTTTAATCATACTTTAATTGAAGATGAAATAATTAAAAATTATACAAAAAATATTGAAAATAAATTTTTAGATTATAATTTTTTTTAATAGATTTGGCTTTAAAAATTCTAATATAAAATAAAAATATATAAAATTGTCCAAAATGTATCCGATACTCTTCAATCTGATCTAATACCGTATCCCATTTTTTTTCCTTTAATTTTGGGATGTATAGAGTAATTTTGCATCAATGCCATATCAGTAATCGGAAGGTATCCGACACTATATTTGATTATTTTTTGGAGTATTCGTACAACATAAATCCCTAAAGAGTAAAACCGATAATTTTCCAAAATATTAAGAAGAAAATACTACATATATTTATCTCAAAAATACATCATGGTATTATTAATATTTCACTTTATTTAAAAAAAAGAATATTCTATCAATTATTTGAATTGGGGTCGGTAAAATATAATAAAATTATCAAAATAGCCCTAAGTTTAAAACACATTAGAGTTGAGCTAAAATACAACAAAGGATCAAACTTCATACTCTAATACTGTTAAAATCGACTACGTCAAATATGACACCATGAATTTAGACGCTATTGCTAATTAATATGATACGAGATAGAAAATACTATAAAGTGGCTGAATACTGATATATCTGGCGGATTTTGCTAACATCATATTATTGTTACCGCTTGGTTAAAAGCGTCAAGAGGCATTATATGATAAGATTTCAACATCATCATGCAGAAGTGAGGAATTCTAGTTCGAATTGAGTTATGTAGTATCAAAAAGATTTAATTAACAAATAAGTTATTCTTTCTACGTGTTAATTAACGCGCGATTTAAGAACAATAAATGATTATGGGTATATTGCATCGACAATTGTTGAGGTTAGAATTGTCATTTATGTCAACATACCCTTAGAGTGTGTTTGGTTTGGGTGAAAAGTGAATGTATAAGAGAAGCAGAAGTAAAAATGAATGTGTAAGTAATAGTTTGGTATTTGGTTAGAAGGAAGAGATAGATGAAGTAAAACTTAATGAATATGAAACTCATCTGGAGTTCAATTTTGTTTCCGTCTGAAATTGGGTGAAAAAGTGGAAGTATAAGGCCAAAAAGATAAAAGAGTACATTTTTTATTTACTCTATTATCCATATATATCTATAATTATTTTGTAATTCTTTTCTCATTCCCACTGATAATACTGTACATAATTACTAGAAAAAAATAATAAAATTGTTGGAGATGCATCTTTGCATTGCCTTCTTTAAGGCATTTGGAGATGATATACAAAATTATTTTGGTACCAATAAAAGGAGTTGATGTGTGAATTTGATAGTCGAAAATATTATTAGTAATTTTTATTTTATTTAAATTAAATAGTTTAAAATAAATGAACAATACTCATTTGATAAATATTTTTATTAATAAAAAATATTCTTGTTCTTATTTAATAAATATTTTCATGAATAAAATTTTTAAATTTTGATATACTAAAATTATATTATTGGTTCATTTATTTTTTTAATACAAAATTAAGAGAAATGTTATTCAGTAAAATTACAAAAATGAGTCTTTTTTTGTCAATCTGTTTTTTTCGTACTAAACAAGAGGAAGTATTTGAGATATACTCTCCTTTCAGTCACTGAAAGAAAACTATTATTTTTTCACTTTCCCTCCCCCTTTCACTTCCTTTTTCTTCTAACATGAACCAAACGAGCCCTTAAACTTACACAACACCCCTGAAATAAGTAACATTAAGACACCCTGAAAGGACGTACTTGTAATTTTGCAAAGAACAAAAAGTGCTTGTGTAATTAGGTCCAACATCAAAACAAAAAATCGATATAATTTACTTATAATTATATTATAAATATCAATATATTCATTATATATCTATACTATATATAATTGAAGAGCATCCTATTGATGTCTTCAATTTATTGGTATGTTAACTTTTTTAATTGAATAATTACTTTTAACTTTCCCACTTATTATGACTTTTCATAACTATCTTTTGGTATTTTTTTTCTCATTCATTTTTTATCTTATATGTATATATTATCTTAATTATATTTTAAATAGTTTTTAACTCTATAAAAAATAAATAATATAATTTAAAAGAATATTTTATAAAAATTATACACAGTTACTAATAATTAATTAAAATTGGGTGGATTTTTGCCACACAAAAATGGTCCAAAAGCAAGAGGAGCAGTGTCCCAAGCTCATGAGCAGTTAGGTGGGAAATCAGTTAAGAGCAGTAGCTATTTACATTAACACCCAATCACTCATCTATGATTTATTTTCATCATTATCTTTATCTTCTGAAAAATTACAAATACACACATCATAAATATTTAACAAAATATTATTATTTTGTGAAAAATTATACATAGACCCTCCAAAAATATAAATATTATTATAGAAGAGAAAGAGAAAAAAAGGGGATGACTTAAGTCCTTATTTCCATACTAAAATGTCACTGAGTTTGTATCTTACTGAAAATACAGAATTTGCCATTTTATGTGAGTGTGTTAGTCTCTGTTGGCGGCCGAAAACTCCATCAAACAATAAATAAATGTATAGAATTAGTCATTTATGTTGGTATATTATAATTAATGGTGCCTAAATTCCTTAAAAGAAATATCTTGTGACGGTTGAATTGTTTTAGAGCAACTTGGTCTAATTTTTATATAGGTTAAATATATTTTCTATGCTTGAAGTATGCATATAATCGCGTTTACCCTTATATATTATAAAAGATAATAAAACACCCCTTATAATATGAATCAAATTTTTTATGATGAAAATGTCCTTATTATTTACACCCGTTAAAATATATTTTTGTTTCAATCATTTCTCTAAATTATAATTTGAATGATTATAAATATTTTATTTAAAATCTATATTATCTAAAAATTTATGAATTTTGTATTGGTAAGAAAATTTATATAAACTCTATAAATTATATGATTTTTTTATATTTTTATATAATTTTTTATTGAATTTTTAGTTTTTTAAAGTATTGTCAATACAACTTTAAAATATTATATCGAATATATATATGTGCCATATTAATCCCCTATATTCGATAATTTTATGGGTGATGATATGATATATTTTAAGTATTTGTACGAGTAAATGAATGCAAAATATGTAAGTTATATAACATAATTTTATAAAATTATATTGAGCTTGTAAATCTTTTTATGTATTATATAATTTCTAAAAAAGCTAGACATTTTAAATATTATTGTTTAAATAAAAATTTGAATAAAATCTTAAAATTTCTAAAAGTAGTTTTGGGGAGATTTTATGATTAAACATAGTTTAGAAACTGAAATGAAAAGTATAAAGACTAAGTGGGAAGACCAAATTATTTTTTGGGGGGTTTCTGTTATACTTCATACTTTAGGGGGTGAATCAGATTATAGACATACTTTAGGGTGCAAAATGTATTTAGAAGTAAGAAGAAATTAGATGGATTGGAGTCTTGAAGTTGAAGACAAAAGGCCATCCACATCCCAACTGCAATCTGCAAATCCACCACCAAAACCCCATTAAAAGTTTATTCAAACATTGGCAGCCAACCATCTCCTGTTGGCCACGTACCTCTTCTTCCTCATTAATTTTCTTGCAACACCCACAGCTGTCCGCTATGATTCTCAACAAGAATATGTTGAAATTCTGTTACTTTGGGCCATTGTATTTGTCCCACCCTCAAACCCTATAAAGAAGGCAAGTTGTGATGAAGAATTTCCTATATTCTTGCAAGGCTATAAAAGTGTTGAGGTTGGTGCGAACAAGAATCAGAGGAAAGGGAGAGCTGAGCGGAGCTCCCATTAAAGAAGCTATCATCATTCTGCTTCACAATCCATTAATAATTGCATGTCTTTCGAATTTCACTACCTATGATGGAACAGGAGAAAGACAACAAAATCTGCAAACATAGAAGGGGAGAAGCTGGTTTATTTGCTTGGCCATGGGAGAACTTGCATAGTTTCAAGGCATGCACTCCAACCCTCTTCCGGGCCTCCTTTTTTTTTTTTGTTTTTTGTTTTTTTTTTGGGGGGGGGGGGGGAGGGGGGGGGTCTCTTAAGTTTGAAAATTTTCCGTTTCATTTTAAGAATCTGATCATCGCTGTTCTTGTGGTTGTTTGTGTGGGAACAGTATTTGTTGTATGGGCCGTTGGTTGCAAGAGTGCTTTATGCAGTTTACATTGATGGAGAAGTCAAGAATGATGATTGGTGCTTGCATATTCTCATGTTGTCTGGGCTGAGAGCTCTTGTTCATCAGCTCTGGAGCAGCTTTTCTTGTATGCTGTTCGTTAACCGTACCCGTCGGATTAATCAACAAGGTGTTGAATTTGATCAGATTGACGCTGAATGGCATTGGTATGATCTCCAAAAATCCAACTTTTGTTCCCTCCCATGTCTTCGAATTTTTGCTTCTTAGGCATGAGTTTTTGATTCTTGTCTTAATCATGCAACAGGGATAATTTTCTGATACTTCAAACTTTTGCTGCTTCGTTCTTGTACTTGAGTTTCCCCGCCTTAGCCAATCTTCCCATCTGGGATATAAGGGGTGTTATCTGCTGCCTCATGCTCCACATGGGAATCTCAGAGCCGCTCTACTACTGGTTACATAGATTATTACATTCCTCTAGTTTGTTTGAACAATATCACTGGCTCCATCATAGCTCTAAGGTTCTGCATCCTTACACAGGTACGAATGATACAAAAAGGAATTGAGATTCTGCCCAACTTTAATCGCTATGAACCAAGAATACAACCTAGCTAATTGATTTGCATATAATTGTGTTGCAGCTGAGCATGCGACGTTCTTGGAACACATATTACTTTGTGCAGTTGTTGGAATTCCAACCTTGGGGACGGTCTTTATTGGCTACGGATCGATAATCTTGATGTACGGTTACTTCTTGGTGTTTGATTTTCTTCAGTGTTTGGGGCACTGTAACGTTGAAGTTTTTCCTGATCGCCTGTTTGAGACCATTCCTCTCCTGAAATATCTTATTCGTCCGCCAACGTAAGGCTTTCATCCATCTGTTATTTTCTGTTCATTAGACCGAAAATAAGAAGAAATAATATCAACGTGAAAATAAGGTTAGACAACAACTATCTTATTTTTTTCTGTTTTTGTCTGCAGATATCACAGTCTTCACCATTCAGACATGGGGACGAATTTTTGCCTCTTCATGCCTTTGTATGATAAGTTGTGGAAGACGATGAACACCAATTCATGGGATCTTCAAAGGGAAATTAGCTCAAGAACAAGTGAGTCTTTTAATGTTAAATTGTTTTGTTAGAAAGATCAGACGATCTTTAGTTTTTGATGTTAATGTGTCTCTACCATCCCATATTGGATGAGACGAGGGGAAGGGAAATTAGCTCAAGAACAAGTGAGTCTTTTAATGTTAAATTGTTTTGTTAGAAAGATCAGACGATCTTTAGTTTTTGATGTTAATGTGTCTCTACCATCCCATATTGGATGAGACGAGGGGATTGAGCAAGGTGTCTTTTCTTAGACAAAACCGTGAATAGTGGGAAAATATCTCTTGTAAAGGTGTCTCACCTGCAAGCCACATAAGTACAATGTGTTAATTGGAAATTATAGGACCATAATTTTCAGTCAACTATTTTGACAAAATTTATAATCATTTTCTTCCAACGTATTTTCTTTTAACAGTTTTGATTCTTATAAAACCAAATTGCAGATAGCAGAGCACCGGATTTTGTATTTCTTGCACATGCTGTGGACGTTATGTCATCAATGCATTCTCCATTCGTTTACCGATCCTTTAGCTCAATACCTTTCAGTGCAAAGCCCTTCTTGTTTCCTGGTTGGCCTATTGCCTATATGGTGATGCTTGTTATGTGGGCAAAGTCTAAGACCTTCTTGATGAGCTTTTACTATCTCAGAGGGAGATTGTTCCAGACTTGGGCCGTCCCAAGATTTGGTTTCCAGGTAGCTGTTTTGATTAAATTCTCTATTTGCTTGCCAACACAAAAGTTTGATGTTTACTTAAATCTTGGCTGATGTATTTCTTTTTACTATGTTTGCAGTACTTTTTACCTTTTGCTACAAAAGGCATAAACAAACAAATTGAAGATGCTATCCTTAAAGCAGACAAAATTGGAGTTAAGGTTATTAGCCTTGCTGCACTAAATAAGGTAAATGTATATGACTACTGCCCTTCGGTTAAGAAGAACAGAGACATATGGTTTTTGTACTCATGTAAGAAATTTCATTGTAGAATGAAGGTCTGAATGGAGGTGGAACTCTCTTTATTAACAAGCATCCCAACCTTAAAGTTAGAGTCGTTCATGGAAACACATTAACAGCTGCTGTGATCCTAAACGAGATTCCTCAAGATGTCGGGGAAGTTTTCTTAACCGGGGCGACTTCTAAGCTCGGCAGGGCAATTGCTCTCTACCTTGCTCGACAGAAAGTCAAAGTTCTTGTAAGTACAGAACAGAACAACCAAACTACTCTTAAGAAGGACAAAGTTTTAGACTGCAATTGAATATAATCTGGTTAAGGTTAATTTGTATCTGAAATAATTGGTATGATTCTGACATAAGTATGGTGTGAACACAGATGCTAACTCTCTCTACCGAGAGATTCGCCAAGATTCAGAAAGAAGCACCGGCCGACTGCCAAAAGTACTTAGTTCAAGTTACTAAGTATCAAGCAGCTCAGCACTGTAAGGTAATTGTCTTGGTTTTGATTGCTTAAGATAGAGCACTCACAATTTGCTGCAAATAACAGGATAAAGAGGACAGATTACATTATCCTTCAAGTATGAAGTACTTCTAATCTGTGTAATTCTTGGTGAATAGGTATAGGGAATACAAAGACAACTCCCTACTTAGAACCCATATTTATTATGAAATTGCAAAAATAGATTGTGAAACGTGCGTAAATTCGAGAAGAAAAATTACAAACTTGCGCCTAGTAGTACTAATTTGTAAGGTTAGATCAGACCCCAACAACCATGATCTTACTCTAAAAGTTTGTCGAGTTTATGCTGTGTAATATTGCACTGAATATGCAATCTTGGACTCATGCACAGTCTCAACCATTGTGAAAAATTTACAGACATGGATTATAGGGAAGTGGCTGATGCCGAGAGAACAGTATTGGGCGCCATCAGGCACACATTTTCACCAGTTTGTGGTTCCACCCATCATCCCATTTAGAAGGGACTGCACTTATGGGAAGCTGGCAGCAATGAGACTCCCAGATGATGTTGAGGGGCTTGGAACATGTGAGGTATATATACTTGTTTACTCTCCTTTCCTTGCAGCAATTTTTGTATGTGAATAGTTTTTAAAAATTATTTAAAATAAAATATTTGTATAATTTTATCTATAAATATATAATAAAAAAATAAGTAAATATAAATATTGGATTTAACTCTGTTTTTTTTCCTCCCCTCTATGAATCAGTACACAATGGAAAGAGGAGTGGTTCATGCTTGCCATGCAGGAGGGTTAGTTCATTTTCTTGAAGGATGGAAGCACCATGAGGTTGGAGCTATCAATGTTGATCAGATTGATGTTGTGTGGGAAGCTGCGCTCAGACATGGCCTCAAACCCTTGTAGATTTCAGTTTCAAACTCTTCCATACTTAAAGATTTTCAATTGTATTTTATAATTCACAAGTTAATAATTATATACCACACTTAATTTTCGTTTTTATTCTCAATTATTCATAAGAATACAACACCTAAACAGACCAAATCAACCAAATCGTACAGTTAAGTTAAATTGTACAACACTTAGGGTATAACTGAAACTGCCACAAAATCGAACTACGGAATATTTTATAAATTATTATTTGGGAGAAGAGCGACATGTTGAAGCAAATAAAAAAATAGTAAGGACGTTAATTTGTTAAATTGATAGTATATCGGTGAACACTTCAAAATCTATTTAATTTGTATTTTTGGTAATTCTATATCTTGGCCCAAAATGGTGTAATTGTTATAAGATTTTCGGTAAATTATGTAAAAATCATAAAATAACACACAAAAGAGGATTTGCTTTTATAATTAGTATAAATAAATAGGTCACAAGTGTTATGTATTTTATGTATGCTTACCCGCTACTGACTGTCTGTAGGCCTTTTAGCTTCATCTTAATTATTCTTTACTAACATATATATTTTAGGATTAATTACATCATAATTTTTTTTAAAATATAAAATTATATTTTTTCTAAAAAAAACTTTTGAAATTGTACTTACATCCCTTTCGAAACTTTTAAGGTTCGCTCAGAAAATGATGATGTTAGCAAAAATATTTATATAAAATTATTTAATTTTAATCCCCATTCAATATCCACAATAATATTATTATACTTATATATAAAATATATATATAAAGTCAAAATGGTGTAATTATGATCAAATATTATTCTCGTGACAATTCAATTTGAAATTAATATTAACAAGAAAAAAATCGAAACCATAAAACAATCACCTCTTTAATACAAGCCCTCAAAATTATGTAGTGTTGAAGTGGGAGGGGCAGAAGATGGCTTTCGTCAATAAGATGATAAGTATAATGTTATGTAATTAGTTATTATCCTTACACTATATACCGATTGCATATTAAATATGATACACTGATAATGTGATTGATCAAATTTGACCAAAGAACTAGAATTTCTTGTCACAAGGCCAAGATCTTGGTCTCTGACTATAGTTTCTGCAGCTGTACAACAGTGATCATTATCCTTAATCCTTGGAGAAGTTTCTACTTAGTATTGTGGGAGAAACAGAACCAGTATGTTTCTTTTGTGTCTTTAGCTCTTCATCAATTCTCGGACAACAACCTATTTTTAAGAACCAGTTATCCTAATTTTTGCACCACAGCGGTTTCTCTTCAACCAACCAATTCCTTCAAACAAGGAGAAATAGCCTTTCCTCCTACAAACCATGTACAATCATCACCACTCATTTCTGCATGTATTAAATCATCGATTACCACCTTCTACTTTGCAGAACTCAAAAGACATTTCAGAGTTTCAACCCTGATGGGTATTAGTGTAGTAAAGATCTCTCTCTTTTCTTTCTCTCTCCTGTTCCACAGTGCCGTTGCCTTCAACATTACCCAAGTTCTCAGCCAGTATGCATCCTTCTCCACCTTCAACAGCTTCCTCACTCTGACCAACCTGGCATCCGAGATCAACAGCCGCCAATCGATCACAGTCCTCGTGGTTGAGAACAACAACTTATCCCCACTTTCTGGGAAGTCCTCGGATGTCCTAAAGAAAATTATGAGTGTGCATGTGATCCTAGATTACTTTGATGTCCCCAAGCTCCAGAAACTATCGAACAAATCCACTATTGTCACCACGCTGTTCCAGACTACTGGTTTGGCCAAAGGCCAGCAGGGGTTTGTAAATGTAACACAGTTAAGCAGTGACAGTATTGCATTTGGCTCAGCAGTGCCGGGGTCGACGATTAGTTCCAATCTCGTTAAGTCTGTTGTTTCACAGCCTTACAATTTTTCAGTGCTACAAGTGACTAATGTGATCATACCAGAAGGGATTGACGGAGCTTCGAATTCTAACTCCTCAACATCTCCATCACCGTCGTCTAGCCCCAGAGCGTCCACTGCACCATCCATGGCCCCCGGTGCATCCCCCAACTTGTCTCCAACAATATCACAATCTACGGCCCCAGCAACCTCGATCTCCCCCTCATCTTCAAATGCCCCTTCTCAGGCTCCTACGCTTGCTGCAACGCCAGGTTCAGCTCCTATCCCAAGTGCTGCACCAACTGCCAATGCACCAGTTACAGATGCTCCATCTGCGGGTGTACCATCCGCGAATGTTCCAGCGCCAGATACGCCAGTGGCAAGTACACCAGTGACAAATGGTCCAGCAGCTGATACACAACCAGCGGACAATTCTCAAAGTGCAGACAAAGCTCTCCACAGTGGTCTTGCTTCGGTACTTACAATTGCGTTATCCAGTCTTTGCCTTGCATCAAGAATCTGACAAGGAGCTAGTATCAAGTGTTCATAACATTTTAGATTTCTATTTTTTTAGATCAGTTTTAAGTTTTTTAGAAATTTTGTTACATGGATATGCAGCCCTCAACTAGAGGGTTGGACAGGGCTGTTAGATTGATTCTTTGGTACTAATGACAATCATTTAATTTCTCTCAACAGTGAGTTTCTTCTTTTGTTATACTCATGTTGGAAAAATGGATGCATGCAAGAGACAATCAACAGATAATCCAAAGCTTTTTCATAAGCTTATAGCTAATAGCCGTTGTGGCATATGGAAGTACAAATAAAGAGCTACTATATATGCAGCAGTAGAGAAACGCTCAAGAGCTGAGCTGAAGAAACCTTTGTGCCATAGGATGCTTAGCCTCAGAGAGCTGATCAGGTTTCAGAATTTCAACAATCTCCCCATTAACAAGAAGGCACACCACATCGGCAATCCTCTGTATTTGTTTGATGCTGTGAGAGACCATAACAATAGTCATCTCCCGATCTTTCTTCAGCTTCACCATAACGTCTTCTATGTTCTGGGTTGATATTGGATCCAATGCACTTGTTGGCTCATCAAGTAGCAAAACCTTCATACAAGAGGGATATGAACATGAGAAAAATGGCAGAAGAATTTTGTCAAACACAATTATCTTGCCCAAACAGTTTAGGTTATAACAGTCTCATCAGTGTCACCTCCGGTTCATTAGCCAATGTTCTTGCCAGAGCAACCCTTTGAGCTTGACCAACAGATAACTCTCCACCAGACTTGCTGTAGAAAGATGGATCGAGATCTGCAAGAGCCAGTAAATTGTGGACCTCATTATCACTTACTTTCTTCCCTCTTAATTGTGGTCCATATCGCACGTTATCTGCAACAGTTCCTGCAATCCAAGAAGAATGAGAATAATCAACAAAAGCCTATTCCATAAATACCAAGCAAGTTATACAACCTGCTGATTATACGTATGAACTTTATTATCGATAACCATACATCAAAACCACCAGCACCAGAAAGACAGGATGAATTTCAAAAAGCATGTATTAGAACTAGTGTACCCCAAATCTTCAAGCATAAAGAGCCAAAAATTTGAAAAAGGGCCTGTTCACAGAAGCTGAGAAGCAAACCAAAAGTTCAGAAAGTTTGACATGGCCTTCGACCGTTTGCTTATGGTTCATCAAAACCTCAATTATGTCTCGTTATGATTCCTTTCTCATGAACTTCAGCTGATGCTCTTCAAAATCAGCAAAGTCCTTCGTTGCAGTATCAAACCGTTTAGGCCGATTAGACAGTCTTCTCCCCCTACCCCACCCCATTCCCCACACCCCAAGAACAGGGAAGACATAAAATCATTGAGCTCTAGCCATTACCACCACATTGCAAGAGAGAACCATAACTAACTAATAACATATGCAAATCACTTCTCATTTAAAACCAAAACAGATAAGCAAAGAAGCAAAACCACAGTATCCTCCCAATTTACAAGCATCTTTACCTTCAAACATGACCGGAAGCTGGAACAGCATACCGACTCTCCTCCGAAGATGAAGAACATCAAGCTGACAGATATCCACACCATCAAGAAACACAGTAGCAGATGCGGGCTCCCACAACCGATTAAGGGCCCGAAGAAACGTGGATTTCCCGCTCCCACTCGGCCCGATCACCCCCACAATCTCTCCTCTCCGGATGTCCAAGCTGATTCTGTTCAGTATCCGTACATCCTTGCCAGAAACCTTCGTCAGATGCCTCACCTCCATTTTCATATCAGGCAAGTGCCCATTCTCCGGCGCCAGCAAATGATCTTCTGCTCCCACAACTACAGCAACTCACACATCCATTCAGAAACAATTCAAGAAACCAGAAACAGTTCATTTCAAACTTTGATTGATAATGAGTATAAATTACTAAGTTTACACAAAAGGGGCTGCATGATTTTGCTCAAAGAATTGAAAAAACTTAAGAGGGATACCTTCAAAAGCTTCCATGGCAAGAACAGAAAGCTCCCAGAAGAAATGAAACCCAATGCGATAAAGAAATGACTTTTTTCCTGTTTTTATAGAGAGTTACTCAGGAAAATAGTAGAATGAAGAAACCTTCCTCAGTTAAATGAAGTGGGCTTGGAGAAGACCTTGACGGTATTTTCAAAGGGTATCTATCATACCACAAGTTGTTACAAAAGTAAGCCATTCAGATTTCAGATTCATGATTCTCTTATCAGACAACTTTATCATGCATTGTTAATCTTTTCCTTTTCAAGATAAATATCACTGTCGCTTTTGAGTTAGTGACAAGTTTCAGCTACGTAGGGTGCCAACACTGTGCATAATTTATTCAAATATTTTTTGAAAAATTATTTATAATTATATGTGAATAAATAAAAAATAGAAAAAATTATAAGAGGTCATTGAAAGAAGAGCGAAAAAGACAAAAAGAAACATTTGAAGGTTAAGTGATAGAAATGTGAAAATTGATGGATGATTTCAAAAACTAAAGAAAAAGGTGAAAACACAAAAAGAGTTTTTTCCCATTACAATCAACTCTTTGATAAGTTGATGTAATATACAAGAGTTTGTTGTAATTATCCTTCTTTTCTTGAAATTATGATATTTTCCTTTTAAGCTTTCATGTTGAAAATTTGAAACGACAAGTATAAAATGATCAACTTATTTAGCTTAAATAATAAAATAATAGAACATAAGAAATAATTGGCTATAATGATGATCTTTCATTAGAATTATTATAATTATTGATAAAAAATATGAAGTATAATAAAATTTATGTGTAATCTCTAAAAAGGGATAATTAATTAATCATAGGGTTTATGGTTTTAAACATCTTAAAATATGCTTATTAGTATACACAGTAAAAAATAATATTTCGAATTTGTTTATAAGATTAATTAATTAATTAACTTATTATTATATATCACGGTAAAAGTTTACATTATAGTTGCGGTTTATAGAAATTATATGTAATTTTCCATTCCATTTATTTTCTTTTCTTCAACTATTATTGGAAATGTAAGTTTTGGTGAAATAATACACTCGTGTCGATATAACTCTACGTGCATTTTACATAGTAAAAATTGGTCTTATGTTTGAGTCTTATTAGATATGTGGGTGTTTGTTTAATTTAATATGAGTACATTAATTGTAATGGGTATTTGTCTCTCACTTAACGTGAATTTATGGTAATATCAATTTATTATTCTGTGTATTTATTGATCGAGTCAATTAATGTATTTTTCATTTTTATCAATACTAATGTAATATATAATCATCGTTTGATATATATATATATATATGTGTGTGTGTATATTTTCTAAATGTATAATTTTTGCTGGAGTTTTAGTAGTTCAAACAAGGTATATTGTATATGGTCTAAAATAATGAGAATATATTACGATTTCATCGTCTGAGATAAATTTATATACGGATATTTATGTCACATTAAAAAAGATAAACATTATCAATGTCTCAGGATCTCTAGGACAACATAGCATTTGGTGTTGAGGATTCTAATTATTATGTCTTCATCATGAATTAACTACGTAATACTCATATACAGATTAAGATTTTTCATCAGCTCTCTTTAGACAAATCGAATTAAGTCATAGGTGAACTTGCACAAGTCAAGATTTATTACACGATAAGATAGAAAATTAAAGATTATATTAGTGTGCTGCTGATAGAAAGGATTCACAATCTAACTAAACTATTCTTATATTCTTATTACTTTGAAAATTTCTCAATATTAAATTAATGTTAAGTGTATGTCATAAAAGTCAAGGTACATGTAATTGAGCAAAAGGATACTTCTCAAAACTTGTTTGTATATCTTATTTGATAAGTTTCATTATTTTACCAATTCGGATTATTATTTGGGAGATTTCAGTTTTATTTATGTGGAATTTTTGGATAATAAGGTGTTAAAGATTGTTTTGTCTATGTATGCACTTTTATTTATTTAACGGACAAAAATATTTAACATAAGTTTCGTGATATTTATGGATAAAAGAATAAAAAAAAATTCCATTCATCTCCTCCCAATATTAGTATCAAAACCACTTGGCATTTTATCATTAATTGATGTATTGCAGTGTAAAATTTACCATTGCGGCTACATTTACTGTTAAATCCATCGCGTAGGTTATCACAAACGATTTTGAAAACATTCGGAAGTACATATAGGAAATACTTTAAAAATAAGTTCATCAACTATAAATTTAAATTAGATATCAATTCTACTATAATAAGAAATACGCATATATAAACAAATACTTCATTTTATATTACTTAACAAATTGGTGAAATTAAAATAAAAATTATTTCTTATCTATCTATGTGAAAAAGAAAATCGTTTAAAAAAAGGAGAGAGTTCAGACTTTGGACAAGCATAAAGAAATTAATAATACGTCATTGCTTATTAATAGGCAAATCACTCGAGATCGTTGGTAATTTTTCTTATCTATCTATGTGAAAAATAAAATTATTTAAAAAAAGAGAGTTCGGACTTTCGACAAATATAAAGAAATTAATAATACGCCATTGCTTATTAATAGGCAAATCACTCGAGATCGTTGGTCTTTAAGTACACGTAATAGAAATAGTTGTGTTAATGAATTTATTGAGGTTGATCTTTTCTTAGAGATACGTAATATCTGTTAAAATTAAAAAATGAGTGCAAGGGTATAATTTATGTATATAAAATCTTTAGTAGTCTAAAACACTGACCTTTATTTTTCTGAAAAAAGATTGTGGAGCTAATAATTATCAATTGAATAGAAAATTTACCTAATACGTAATAATCTCAATATTTCATATTTTGCACACCGATTTAGTTTATATTTCATATTTATGAGTGATCATGTCAAAGTCGAAGCTAATATAGAAATAAAATGAATGTGGTTCGTTGTTCGTTATTTAAATTGTGTCCTTTTTAAGAGACAAGTTTAAAATTCATCTGCAATTTTATATTACTCGGACAAATAATGTGCTAAATAAGCATATTTTGGCACAACTCGACTCATTAATTAGTCCTACTTACTTCCCCGTTCCTGATTCCTACTATGCCCGCTCTTATTGGTAAAACCAAGCTTATGAAGTATATAGCAAGTGATTATGCATGACGAACTTTGGAGGGATAATCATAATACAAATATGATAATGTAGGGTTCTACGAGTAAGAGAAATTAAATATAAGTTGTAAATAAAATGGTACATAAATGGAAAAATAAACGATCAATATATGACCAGACTTATAATATTGAAGTATTTGACTTTTTTTAGAATAATATGATCAATTTTCAGTCCAGTTTTAGTTTTTGAAGTAACAAAACTTAAATTTATATATTCAGTAGTCGAACATTTTCGAGTATTTTTCTATATTTATTGTTGTGAATAATAAATTAATAACTACCAGTTCATTAGATACGACCAATATCATCTCCATTGGAGTTTGGTAAGTGATTAACACGATCAATGTAATAAACAACAAATACACTGCAATCCCAAGTGTTTTGGAAACTGAGAAATTTTTATAAGTAAGCTCATTTTAATTAAGTTATTCTGGATCGGGAATACTAACAACCAACAAATGTCTAGTGAGGTTACACGTGACATAATCTTACTTAATTTAAAATGATGAAATAATTATAAAAAAATTAGAAAAATGACTATAAATAATCCAAAATAGTAACAAGTTTGTGAAAAATAATGACGATCTTGATCGTTACTAAGAAATTTTAATGTTTTTAAAATGTGGATGTAATGATATTAAATTTAAATATACGAAAGTTGGATTAATAAAGATAATAATAGCAAATAAAAAATATAATTACTTTGAAGTGTTTTTATACAAACATTATCAAAGTAGAATTGCCATAGCACACTTTAAAAATTGAGGAAGGAATTCTATGCTCACCACCACAATGAATTTTGTTCTTCCCTCTCAAAATTTATGTGAAGAATCTTATTCTAACCAAGAAAACAAAACATAAATTGAAAATAAAAGAAAATCCATATATGTTATTTTTCCACACTCGCAGTTAAGGAGAGCTATGTCTTGGTTCAATTACTAGTGACCACGTCATCCAAATTAACCAATAGGGTGGCAAGTAAAATTCACAGAAAACTCAATGCGTGGAATGAATAGGCCTTCTATATTCAGAAATTGATAATGCCAAACTGTTTTTCCCCCTGCCAGATCCAGGTGCAACATTCCAAACGCAATGTATAACATAAAGCTGTCGTACCCCGTGCATCAGAATTTGTACTTCCTACAGAAATTACACAAAAGCATTAGCTTTCTAATCAGACAGAAAACGAAAAAAGAGAGAGAAAGAACGAAGAGAGAGAAAGGAGGAGTATCGAAGAGGAGAGCGATCAGAGAGAAAACAGAGAAAAGGGGTCTTCAATTTTCTGATTCAGGATTTTATTTTGCAGAATTGAAGAGAGTAAATTGGAGAATGCAGAGCAAAATTTTGAAGGGATAAGGAGCAATGGTGTTAGAAGCTATATGGGTTTCAGAGGAGTAGTTAAGAGGAAAAGGAGAAAGGAAAATTAAGCTGAGAGTGTTTTTGATTATTTTTTCTTCTAAATCTAAATTCGGGGAGCTTCAATAAGGTGAGCCCATTCGTTATCTCGCCTCCGTGAACTCATATTTTGTTTCAAGTTTGAATCTCTATGTTCTGTTGATTCATTTTTATTCAAGTTTGAATTTTGAGCATAAAAATCTGAGCTTGAAGTTCAGAATTCAAGCTTGAATCGTTCATTGGGGGAGTGGCATTTGGGTTATTGTTGAATTTTGCGTAATACAGGTAAAATTTTTGGGCGGTTTACTTGGAGAAGCAGGGAGGTATTTAGTTTTCGCGGTTTAGTTCAATAATAGGTTCGTGTGGATTGTAATTCTGAATTCTGGGTTTAGTGTTAAGAATCTGACGATTTTCGCAAATTTGGGATTTTGGAGGGAGAGTCAGTTTGATTGAAAGTTTGAGATCTCTGGTTGCGGGCTCGACCCTCTGGCTATTCTAGTTTGTAAAATTGAAGTTCTGGAGATGGGTTTTGGGTTTGAATTTGTTAGGGGGGTTGTTTGGGGGATGAGATATTGTTTGGAAATGGATTCCTGGAGTTGTAGCAAAAAACCCTAATTTAGTTGAAGGTCCTTTATCGTTGTTGTGGCAGTGTGTTTTTGTTATATGGAGTTTTAGCTTGGATAAGGAGAGAGGCCAGAGAGATGCAACCACCACATCACCATACGCGGATCAATCTTGCCGAGTTGAAAGCTCAGATAGTGAAGAAACTCGGGGCAGAGGGGTCCAAGCAATATTTTTATTACTTGAACAGGTTCTTGAGTTTAAAACTCACTAAGGTTGAGTTCAATAAGCTTTGTCTTAGAATTTTTGGGCGGGAGAATATTGCACTTCACAATCAGCTCATTCGTGCAATATTGAGAAATGCTTGTAGTGCGAAAACCCCACCACCAGCAAGTCACAAGGATGATGTTTTGAAGAATGGTACACAAGTTAGCAGCAAGGATATTTCTGCTGATAGTTATCAGCAAAATGGGTCCCACACCAGTATGACTCCTCAAGCTTGTGTGTCACCAGGGTTGTCAAATGGAGGTGACATGCTACCCCTCTCGCCCCGAAAGGCCAGAACAGGTTCTCGTGATCGGAGAACTGGGGATCGTCGAAGCGCTCTTGGACCTAACGGCAAAACTAGTGTGGGACCTCAGCTGTCTGCTTCCACTCAGTCGAGTGATTTTAATGTCGTATTGGAGAATGGAAATTTGAATCCACCTGATATTGGGAAGCCGGTGCAGCATCATCAAGAACTCATGCACCAATCAGAGAATGAAAGTGAGAACTTGGTTCGGCGTTCTGCTAAAATGTCCATTCTGAGGACATCACCAGATGGTTCAGCTCCTTCATGCAGCAAGGAACAGACAGAATTAGTAGTTAGAGATGATGGGAAAGAAGCTTCTCCTAGGAGTCCACTCCGGGCGCCACTTGGTGTTCCATTATGTCCTGTTAGCATTGGTGGGGCACGTAGAGCTCTGCCTCCAGCAAGTAGCAGTAGATGTATCGATGCACTTGATGATGGTGTTTTGTTGGACAGTCTAACATTAAGGGAACGGATGGAGCAGATTGCTTTAGCACAAGGTCTTGAAGGGGTGTCGGTTGATTCTGCCAACATCTTGAACCATGGATTAGACTCGTACATGAAAGGATTAATTAGGTCTTGCATTGAACTTGTAGGGTCAAGATCAGGGCATGAGTCAACAAAGAATAATACCAACAAGCACCACAGCTATATGAAGCTAATTAATGGTGTTAGACCAGGTCATCAATTTCAGATGCAAAATAGTGGAAAACCTCCGGAAGTGGAAGAACAGAGAAATCCTTGCGAAATTTCTTTACAGGACTTTCGAGTTGCCATGGAGCTGAATCCACGAAAACTTGGTGAAGACTGGCCATTGTTGCTAGAGAAAATATGTACACATGCATTTGAAGAATAGCATGGATCATGGATTTGTTGTCGTGCAGTTGGCTGAATTGTCGCTACTGGATCAGAAGGCATGCTTTGCGGTGCCGATCTTCTGGCCATGGTGTGGCTTTGGCGTTCTTATTCATGGCCTTTGAATCCATGTATCGCTCGTAAAGTAAAACGACCAATTCGGGATGAAAGGGGTCGCAGCAGGGAATCTTTATTCCATACTGCTAATTGGGCTCTTCTTTAATTGGAAGAACCCATAATATGCAACCATTCAGATGAGGAAAATTGCTAAAATCTGGTTGCCCTGTTGTATGATAGCATGATCCCCACTTCAAATTTTTTCTTTGTCCTGTAATTTACAGTCAATCAGAAATTTTAGAGCAGTTTTGCAGGAATAATTTGTGTAGTTCAGCATTTTAACGTGAAAAAAAGTGTGGGATTGCATGATGCAATAGTCATGTCTATGTACCTTCACCATCAAGATTGGTTGGGATCTTAATATTAACAACAACGTTTAGCCAGTTGATTTTATTATTTTTTTTCTTCTATAACAAATATCTTTCTGTTTCTGGCATATTTATCCTTAACTCTTAGCTGATAGATTGCATGAGTCACCATATACTACTGCCTGTTAAAACACAGATTTATCTATTAATTCAGAGCCTGAATTTACCATGCAAAAACAGCTATGTTTATATTAAGTGGCTGAAGATGCTGTTTTCAAGTAATTTCTTACTTCCTTCCAGAGCATCGATTAAAATGTAGTAATTTATCATCATTTCTAAAGTAGGACAGTTGATGGGCCATTAACATGTCATTTGCTTGTCTTTTACGATGAGTAACCTGTCATTAGACTGTTTCCAAAATAATATCATGTGAAGCGAATAGACCTTTGCTTTCTTAATCATGCTATCATGATCGGAGTTCTAACAGGTGGACATCAACTTTACTGCTGATAATAAGTCACTTGTTCTTTTATTTTTCATGATATCACCTTAGACTCAGATGCCCGCATATCATACTGAAAATCTTAATATTCATTGATCCTGGGTTGTTGAATCATAAATGGCCTTCAATGCTTAAACTATTTTACTGCTGCTTATTTTTCTTTTTTAGGTTTGATTTGGATTATTTCTTTCTCAAACTTTACGAATCTCATAATTGACATGATCAAACTTCTCTTTGAAGATCCACTTTCTCTCTGTAGCCCATCAAACTTCTTTTTGAAGATCCACTTTGGATGTGTAGCCCATGTATGTTGCAGGTTATATCGTCTCCTGTATGCTGAGGGATTGTTCACACTAAGGAGATACAGGTTAGAGTTGATGTTATTGATCTTTATGTTTCTTTATAACTTATATTATTCCCATTACCTTTAAATAATTCTACAGTCCGAGTAGCCTTGTTTTAGAATGTCTGTAGCTGCTGAATGTTAGAATTGATTCATGCACTGGGAATTTTTCAAACTACTGAGGCCTAGATCATGTGTCTATTGTTAATGAATTTTGTATCATTATATCTTTTTCTGTTATTACCCTTTCCTATGATTCTCTGACACGCCTCTGAGCATCTTTATGAATGCTTTTAGAAGTTGTTGATCATGAACTGGATACTACAGTTGATTTAGAATTTCAATATATCAAATCTGATAACACAGAACTTCTCTGTTCAGGCGAATGAATAACTCTACTTTCAAACAAACGGAAACCTGAGTGAAATGTTGGTTTGTAGAACTCAGCATCTGAATTACACCGAAAGGATCATATAAAAGAACAAATAATTGTTAGATTCCTTCATGGGTTATTAATTTACTTGAAATGCTTCATATTAAAGGCTGATGGAATACATTTATTTTAGCCTACAGATTTTTCAGCTCTCAAGTGTTAATTTTGCATCATTAACAAAAGAAGAAAAAAAAGATTACTCTTTCCACTTTATGTTCTGATTTCTAGGAGTATACGAAGGTCAGATTTACAAGTCTTCCTCGTGCTGTTACAATTTTGACCTCTGTACATATTGCTGCATGAACAGGTCTATCGTGTGGCTGTAATAATAGCTTATCTACTGTTGTTATTACATATCTGCGGTCTTATGACGTGCTTATCAGTTGCAACTCATGTCCCATATTAGCATCGGTAAATCAAATTTATCTCTTTATTCTCTAGGTACAATTCTATTGGTAAATGTTGATTCCATCTTACAAATGTGGAAATTGCAATTCTCTTGGACCAAAATATGAATACATTTGTTGACCATTATGCTTTTGTAATTTTTCTTATGTCAAAGAGACACCTACCGTCTATTATCTGTGTAACTTTCTCTAAAAACTTTCTTGAATATCACGTTTTCTTGGCATAATCTTGTGACTGTTTTGTCTTTTGAACTTGTTTCTTTAGTCAGGTTGTGATGGTAGATTTATTGGAGTTTATCTCACAATGAATGATGTTAGTATTTCAAGTACTGATCACTATGGATCCTGTGTCCAATTGTCTCCTTTAAGAAAAATAAATTATATTTTCTTGTTGTAGTAACTTTACTGTTCTTAGTAATTCACTTGGGGAAAAAACTATATTTATTTCTTTTTATGATTTTCACATGGTTAATACTATCTGACGCCAGCATGTGATGGTGTATTTGTATAGAACTGAAACTAGATTGGATGCACCACGGCCTTGAATATCATATCAGGTAAGAGAAATTTAAGGTTACGTGGGAAGCTTAAGATGGATTTCTTAATGAAATTGAGTAAAAAACAAGTCCTTTCCTGTCAATAGCGAGGTGCTGAATTCAAGGTTGTCCTGTGTTTTGGCGAAAGAGCAGAGGTTGATATCATGGTCTGTATAAGAATGTTTACTCTGTAATAGATGGAAATACTGAAAGCCCCTTGTAATTAATTAAAAGGCTTTTTGTTAAAGTTGTCTATGACTCTGATGCAAGATGCTGTTAAAAGAAAGGCATTTGCAAATTAGGCTATTTCTGTTAATTGATGTCTGCTCACGGACTGGGTTGAACAGAATTGAGCATCGAGGGTTATGGCACTTGTTGCACTGAGCGAGAATTCTGCAAAAAAGGCTCTGAAAAGAGGTATGATTTCTGGTTTCCTGTTGCTCTAATTGTGGGAAATATGACAAAACTATATAGCAAGAGAAAGGGTGGGCAAAGAAATGACGTATCATAATGTAAACTATTTTGTACTTACATTTTATGCTAGTGTTGTGTTAGAACTAATTTACAGAACACATATTTTGTCATCTCGAAGTTATATACGTGCGTACTATGTAACATGTTACCCAGTTTGACTTAATAAAAGTGTTCCTTTTTATCATGTCTGCTTTCGTTGTTAGTCCAGTGATGTAATCTTGTGAATGCTCGATTTCCTTCAATAGTTGTATTGGGAGGAGGAGAGGGAGGGAGGGAGGGAGTGAACAAATGAAATAAGCGCGATGCTTGTGGAGATTTTGCCCCAACACAAACCTCTGAGTTACCTGGTAATACACATGTTTGCTTATGAAAGTTTGGTTCACATTCTTGAGTTATTGATCATTACACCACGGAGAAACCTAATATTCAGTTCCTTGCCAAAGACGTGTTGACCAGTATGCAGAAGGATCCTCATCTATTGTCTGAACAAAGAAACTCTTCTGCAGCAGAAGCTTGAAGTACGGCAGTTTCACTGCACATTCTTAAGTGATCAAGCAGCCTCCTGCTACAGAGTTGCAGATCCCAAAACACAAAGAAAACAAAAGGTACATAGATTCATTACAAGCAGTTGTTTTCTGAAAATAACGTTGCCGTTAAAGCTATCATGGGACTGAGGTAATGGGCTCACTCAGAAGTTCTTTTCTCTGTAGTAAAACTCCTTTCAGGATCATGACTAAGCATGGTGATGATGCATATTTACAAATAACTTCATTGTGATGAAGTAGTCTTTACAAGCTGAAAGTGAATGTGCAGCAGATAACACATTTCATAACATACTGCTTGTGTATTGCACCATATCACGTAGATGATGCTCATAAACTACGGTGTGACGGGGTATAATTATTGCAGCAGCTATAAATAGAAAGTGGCTTTTTTTCTTATTGAGTTTGATTGGTTGAGAAGGATGAAGCCGGTTCACCGTGGCCGGAACATGCAAAATTCCTCCAGAGCCACCGGTGCTTGCGCTGTTTGTGATGGGACATTACTTCTGTTTCCGTCCTCCTCAACATTTCCCACATGATCTGGACATCCTCGTATCCACATGTTTGGATGTCGTCATGGAGTTTCAGAAGCCCGGCACCTGAAGAAACACAACGTACGAGGAAAAAGAGCATGTGAATTTGTCTATCTGTGTAGCAGAACGTTCCAGGTCTGCAGAATTCAAAAGAAACTAATTGCAAGGCAGGCTGTGAAAAATTGCTTAAACAGTTGGTAAGTGGTTCAGAGATAAATTGCCTTGACGTTCACAATCGTTATTTCCTTTTACTAGGAATGGATTCTAGCATCGTTGCTAATACACGATGACCACCAATATATATATATATATATATATATATATATATATACATATAGGGCCCCTTGTAAAATATTCTGCCAGTGTGACTATGTGGGCGCTTGGTTAAACCTAAGTAAAACATTTTATAGGTTAAATTACCAGCAATTGCCACCTAAATTTGATATAATTGTGAAGATTTACTTATTGTTTGAGAAATTAGAAATACTCCTTCCTCTCATTTTACTTTCCGTCTAACAATAAAGTCATTTGGTTAGCTTCTGTTATGTTTTTATTCAATTTTTGTTGCGAATTGATCAAAATATCATTTTGAATTATAAATTATAATTATACATTTTTTAGAATTTGCTAAAATAGATTTATGAACTGATATGCTCTATGAATTATTTGCTATACTCAACCTCCAGTTTTTTTCACATTTTTCCAAATTTTCTTTTCTAGGGGAAAAAAATCAACAATGGTAAAATTAATAATTTTTACCTCATGCCATTTGGAGGCTATATAATTATTTGTTATTTAACGGGTGTATTTATAATTTTTCAAATAACGAGAAAATATTCATAAAATATTTATAGAGTTACGATATGTTAGACCTCGTTATATTTCTTGAAGGGTTTGTGCTAACAATTAAGGAGCTTATAAAAACATGAGTATTAACAATTTTATAATTAATATGATCAGAATTTAAAAGAAAAAAAAACTTAAAGAAATCTTAGAAATAAGTTTAGACAAAATAAAAAACAAAAGCGAGCAGGTCGAATTAAAAAGAAAATGGGGAAAAAGTTAAATGAATAAACAAGTAAATTCTTAGGGTATTAAATTACAGAGAATTGCAGAAAAAGTGGGAGATTATGTAGGCAGTTAGTCACTAATCAACTTGGGGTTTTGTCACACTAAGACATGTCCAATCTCTCATACTTTAATTAATGTGTTTTGAGTGGAATTTAGGCAGTGGATATAAGCATCTATAAGTGGAATCTTCTCATACATTTATTTAGCATATACAAAAATAAAATAAATAATAATAAAAGGGAACTAAATCCCAAGGCCGCCAATAGTGCGTCAAAGTACCATTTTAGAGAATTAAGACTGCACCAATTAATAAGTGGATGACTAGGAAAAGAATGGACATCATACCATATTATATAGGTGTTCAATAAATAAAACAAGCATCGATCCTTTTTATTAAATTCTTTAAATACTAAATATAGCTCGATGTATTAAACTTGACGAACCAAATTAAAATGCAATTTTTTTTTTATATAAGCCCAACTTTAGCTCGACTCAGCCAATAAAATAATCGGGTAAATTACATAAACACTTCTCGAGGTTATGTCTAATTATATAAATATTACATACTATCTGAAAAATTACAAGTACGCACTTTAAAATTGGAATCGTAATTACAGGTGTGTCTCCTATTCAGTGAAGAAATTTTATACACACCTTGAAGTACATTACAAATACCCCATCAGATGGTGTACTCACAAAGAGTTGAAAGTGTTTGTATAATGAGAAACAATTTTAAGAGAAGTCAATGTAATATATCCTAATATATATTTAAAAAACTCAAGCTACTTGTTTTTTCGAGTAATAAATCAATAAATTTCTCAATAACAATCAAGCTACGAAGAACAATGACAAACTATATAAAATCACGTAAAATTGAAAAGAAAAAAAATGCATTTATTAATAAAATCTCATCCTTAATCACTAAACTAAACGTAAAACTGTGAGTTACTTAATCCATTTGAGAGCTCAATCAAATACAAATTTTTCAACTAAAATAAAAATAAAAATGGAGTAGTAATATGTTGGGCTTGATCAGAGGGGTTTAAAGTACAAAGAATTATAATTTTAATATTTTTGGGGTGTAGTACTCAACCAAGATTATGAAACAGAGGTTTGGGCTAAGGCAACCAAATGTAAGTTAATGTGAGTAAAAGATCCTTATGCTCAAATGCAAAGAGGGATTTCCTACATACAAAATTAAGCATATGTAATCCTCTAACCCGTTTTGCGGGTAATTCGTATTTCATCTTCTATTTTATTTAATGTATATATACTATTTATATAAAAATGATATTATATATTTTATTTTATAAAAGATTTTATACACATAATAAATATATATTAAATGAAGTAGAAAACGGTAAAATTTAGAGCAGAAAATTCCAAACGCTAAATTGTGGAAAGCTTCAAGGAGAAGGGGGCTGAAGAAAGTGGTTGGCTTCAAAGGTGTAAAGTGGGATAAATGCTTTATTCCCATGTAACTTTCCCTAGAAAATTCCATCCTAAACTACCTCATCATCCAATTTCCCAATCTACTCCAATCAAAATTAGTGGCAATTAATTGTTCAAAAATCCTTAATCAGCTCACACAAATCCATCATCTTTTTTGAACTAATAAATTTGATACGTGATTGATTCAGATCTAATAAAATCCGAGTCAATTTGGGATTCCTCTAATTGTCCTGCATTCCACTCTGGGGCTAGTTTAGTGGGATTATTGCCAGTTCTCCATTCTAATATTGGAGAAATCAAATTTCATCGTGAATATAAAAAATTACTAGCTTTATGTGGGGCAATTGGAGATTAAGCTTAATTTCTGATTTGTTGTAATTAAATCAGATAAGGACGTACAACGTATCACTTTATATTAGTATATTGGAGATTTTGGACTTAATTTCTGACATAACCTAATTCCTTATTAAAATAGCAAAAACTATCTAATTAAGGATTAAGAAAAATCCCATTAATCTGTCATTGGTGTTGCAAAAGATAAACAAACAATCATCTTCCCCTAAAAATATATATATATATAAAAGAAAATTGGAAAAATAATGATGAAACTAGAAATCCAAAGCTGTAACGACCAACCTACTACGAGTAATTCTGTTTTACTATAAGATTATTATTACTTTATATAATTACCAAGTGAAAATTAGTGGGAAAAAAAATAAAGTTAACTAACTTTTAATCTTCCTAACTAACTCCATCATACCAAATTATGAAAAACACGCACTCATATATACACACACTCACACACAGAGACACACAGTGAAAAATGCTACCGGCGCTCCGAAATTACTTCAAACATTCTGAGTGCCTGAACTAAATCGGAGCTCCATATGCAGCCAGAGACTGAGAGGTGGGAAAGGAGAGATCACCATTTTTGCGGGCTCTGATTCGGGCCGAGACGGCAAACCAAGCCCTTCTAACCGGGAAGACCATCTTGTGCCACCACTCCATCACCTTAATCTTCACCTTCCGCCGCCGGTTCCCGCCGCCGAGTCGACTGAGCACCACCCGTAGCCCGGCCAGAACTGTCGCCCTGAAATTACTCGCCTCCGCACCGCTTTAACTGTATACGCACCAGAAAGGGGGGAGAAAAGAGTATATCTACATGCAGAACACACAGTTACACGCTCAGTGTGTGTGTGTGAGAGAGAGTTGAGAGAGAGAGAGATTTCTTGGCTTTGAGTTAAAGCGCAGGCTTTAGCCGTTAGGCCGCTTGGGGATTATTTTAATGTGAGTCAGCTCACCGACACGTGACGGTATCGGTGGCTTTTTTTTCCTTAATTTATCAATAAAATAAAAGTAGGTCTTGACACGTGGACCATGTTGAGGACTCTTTTTGATACAAGAATTTCTCATCTTTTGTTTTAAGATAAATTACAATGAATTTTCATAAAATTTGTATAATAAGAATATTGTTTATTATTTAAAAAATATAAATATTTTTTAATATTTGATAAAATTATTTAATTCTTAATAGAGGTTTAAAATTTTTAATTTTTTTCTTATTATATCTTTAAAAAAAATAAAAAATCGTGGATGGAAAAATTTTAAAAATTATTCACTTAGTCCATAAAAATAATTCACAACGGCATTTTGATTAGTTCACCATATAAAAATGGATGACACCTAACTGAAACTAATAGCTTGGGCTAGTTGTCGAACGACTATTAAAATTAAAGAGACATTTTTAATTTCTCAAATAATAAGAAGGTATTTGTATTTATACCAAATATAAAAAAAAAACTAGTTGTAATTTATATCTTTTTTTAAAAAAAATTATACTTACGTGTATATTATATGTGGTATTATTTTCAAATTACAAATAATTTAATTATATTTTATAATTTAAAAAGAAATTATGTGTCAATTACACGACAATTTAGACGTGTTTAGGAGTGTGGAATTTATTTGGCCCAATCTACTCCCAAAATCACTTTCAACAATTCAATGTCCATTATATATAATTTGAGGTATTTCACAATTTAAATTAAGACAACTTTTAATAATTGATATTCACCTCATCTAAAACTAAATTATATAATTTGATTTTATTCAATAAAAACCATAACTACTTTAAATAACTGAACTATTTTTTAAAACAAAAAATCATTTTATGAAATAGAACAATGCATTACTGTGACATACAAAATTAATTATCTAAATTATTGATATATTTAATTAAATATTTTACCAATAAATAAGTATTTAAACTAAACAATATTGATGAATATTTCAATATTTTCTTTTTTTTATTTGAAGCCAAAATAATAATTTTTTTTTGAATAAATCGATTAGAATCATTAATATTCAATACTGATATCTAACAACAATAACAATTATATTAAATAATCATATATAATCAATACCTACTATTAAAATAAAAACATCTTACATATTAATAAAATTCAAACTCATAATATTAATATTATGTAGCTCAACTTGGTTAAATAAAGTAGTGGGGATATAGGGCAAGTGGTTAAGAAGTGAGTGAAGTGGAGGTTTAATTGTTTGTTGGGATTTCAATTCAAAGAGAAATTTGAGTTTGATAGGCTAATACTGACATTAAACGTGTGAGTGTGTAAGTGGACGACAGTTGTGGCCGGTTTGACTGTTTTGGAACAACCACTTTTTTCACCTTAAAATTAGAGACACCCTTTTTGTTAATTTATGGGATTTTCCATTTGTGTTTTTTGGCCCTTTTTGGGGGTTAATAAATTAAATTAAAGGAATGATTATACTTTGTTTTTAGGTTTTGTTTTTTGTGTGGGGAGTTTTGTTCTTTTCTTAGACCAAGATTACATATTTCTGTAGTTCTTTTTAGTAATTATGTTTTTTAAATAAATAATGTGTGGGATTAATTTTAGGATAAATTATATTTTGCCTTTCTAACTATTCTCGTTTTTATAATCAATTTTTTTTATTAATTTACTTTATTAATTTTATGAAATTTGCACTTTGTTGTATATGGTCGTTTTTCAAATGATTTTTCTATTAAAAAAAATATCACATACACTGCACATATGATATTTACCTATACATTGCCCTTAATGATTGCGTGTGTAGTGTATGTGATGCTTTTTCGATAAAAAAATTGATCAAAAAATAGTCATATCTATCAAAATATAAATTTCATAAAATTAAGATTATAAAAATAAATATAATTCGATGACAAAATATAATTCACGAATAGTCATTTCAGAACAAATTGAGAATACATAGAGGGGTTTACCTAAAATATTTCACCCATAAACATCTCAACCATAAATGGTTATTGATAATTTTTCATTAAAATTGTGTCCTTCTTCTAATATTTTATACTATGGGAGCTCGTCATGATTTTGGTGTTGGAGGATCTTAGTTGAAATTAAAATTTTAAAAAATGATCTTGTTCATATTATATGTCGTTTCACTAATTATTTATAAAGTACGTGATGATACTTATTTTTCTCACCCCCTAAACAACGATAGACTACGAGTGGGCAATGAGGTCTAACTCAATTGACGAAATTGAAGCTCCATGATCTTAGAGATCATGGATTCGAACCCCTCTAATGTACGTGGGATGCTGTCTACTGTAATAGTAAGTATTGTTGAACAAAATATGATTATTGTAATAATAGTCTTTGTTAGATATTGATGTTGACATGAATAATTATAATTATAATCAATTTATTTTAATTAATAATAGTTCATCGATCTTACTTAAAAAAAAATGATAAACTTCGAATGAGTTGGACTTAATGGTTGAAATTCTGAAAATTACTTTGAAGATCGATTATGATCACAAGAGTGCTTGACAATTTAATTGCAAAATTACTTTTGACTTATAATTGTGATTTCAGCCAAAATTACTCAAATTCTTATAACACAAAGAGAGAGAGAGAGAAATCATACAAAGAGAGCTTCTAAGGTATTATCTGTACTAACATATAAAACAAACGCCCTCCACACTCATAAATAATGGTTAATGATATCGTCGTATTAATTTTTTTGTAAAATCAAAACTGTCCTTCAACTGATAATTAACTTATTTTGTTTTTCAAATTTTATAGTAATTGATAAATTAGTTTATTTTTTTCTTTATATAATGTATCGATTTATATATTTTTTCTTATTTATAATATATTTTAAAGGGTGAAAGATTATTTATTAGATGCACGTAAAGACAGCATGCCACGACGACTAGTAAAATAAAATGAGATCGCGAGTATATGATCAATGACATGTTTAAAGGTAAATTACAATAAACTTTTCTGAAATTTGTTATAGTTATAAATACTTCTCGCAAATTATGCAATTACCAATATTTTTCTTTTATATTTGATGAAATTACGTAATTTTTGGATAGTGGCTTGAAAATGTGTATTTTGCCAATTTTTTAGGTAAAAAATTTAAAAGAAAAAAAGCTAACAAGGTGAAATTGCCTTCTTACCCTTCTAATCCATAAAAAATTAATAAATTAAAAAAATAAGTAAAATTATTTCACAGTTTACAAGAATATTTTGATCAAGACATTATAAAGAAATGGATGAAAATCTAACAAGAACTTACAAAATTGACTAATTGCTAGACGAAAGTTAAAATCAACGGGATATTAGCAATTTTCAAGAAAAAAAATATATTTATAATTAAATCAAATTTTAGAAAAACTTGTTATAATTTTCCTATATTTAATAGTAATTACGGGAATTGGTCTCTCAAATTCCAATTTGTGTTGGCCGTTGATTGGTGTCGGCAACTCTATGGACCACGTGACTTTAATGAACCAAATGAAATAGCCAAGAGGGGGATGGGGCCAATCATATGACGACAACTTTTAAAAGGTCAAGGTCACTATTGTCTTTTGACCAAAAAAGACTAATGTTCTTTCATTTTTATTTCTATTTTATATAGTATATGATATATTTATTCTTTAATTATTTTTAATACTTGGAAGAATCTCAAGATTTAAATTTTTGGTAACTTAAAATCATGACCACTTCACCAATTAATGCAAAATCCAAGTGGTAAAAATTAATATCATAGACTATTTTATTGCGAATCTTTTGACAAAATAAAAAAAAAATTACATTTATTTACTTTAACAGCATAATTTTGGGTTACTTTTCAATCGTTGTGGTAGCTAATGACAATTTTTTTTATAATTATTTTTATTAATATTAATATTAGAGTATGAACTATAAAATTTGAATGTATATTAATATTACTATGTAACAAAGAAAATTTCAAATTAAAGTTAGCAAAAGATAATAATAGAATAATCCAATGATTGAAAATTAAATAATTAAAATTTTTAAAATTCATTTGAGTAGAATAATTTCCTCTCACCTAATTAGAGTTCTTTTTTGTAATTTACAAAAAGGAAAAAACTAAAGAAAGGAAAAGGAGAGTGGTTATGATTGGAAATAATTATTGATACGACTCTAGTCAACAAATATACTGAGGTCATGAGTTTGAATTTCACTGGAATGTGTAAGTATGTATTTTACTTTATATGAATATTTCTCTCGTTTTATATGATTTATTATAATTTATTTATTTTTATTAATTATATTGATGTTTTGATTGAATTGAAGTATTGCTCAGTATTATTTTCAATTTAATTGATTATATTATATACCAAATGCTAAATGACAATTATTTTTTTTATGGATAATTACAGTTAAACAGTTCTTAAATCATTGAGAAAAAATAGTTGACTAACTGAAATGAAAGTGGAGCCACCCCCAGTAATTTAACAGCCTTTTCCCATCCCTCAAATAATTTCAATGTTTCCTCAAATTTCTTATATATAAACTATGCTCCACATATGTCTAAAATTGATGCACAAAAATTTACAATTTTAGCTAAACAATATAGTCCATAAATTCAAGAAAATGATTCTATTTTAGAATTTCAATATTGGAATTATTTAAGATAAGTTATATCAACAAGTCTGAGGATTAGATGTAATTATATAAATATTTATTATTTTTTATAAAATTATAAGTATATCTCTTAGGGATGTCTAATTACATTGAAGCACTGCTATAAAAAGGTAAAAATTTTATAAACTTAAGATAATACAAATAATAATAACAATAAAACATTTGTAAAAGAAGGGTCCCCATTGAAGGACAAATTTCGAAGTATTACTCTTAAAAAATAACATTGCAATTTTGATGGGATCCTTTTGATTAAAAAAGAATATATATATATATATATATATTATTTTTTATGGGGTCCTTTTATTTTTTTTAAAAAACAATGTAATATTACAAATTAAAAATAAAATAGGATGTGATGATTTCGTTATTGTTTCGTCAAGTTCAACTATCATCATATTTTAGTGCGAGACAAAAGTAATGTTATTTTAGTAGTTTTACAAGTCTCGAAGCCTCTTCACACCTAACTCTTTTTATTTATACATTAATTACTACTTATCGTGGTACGTTTTTCGTAAGTATATATAATAAATAATTTTTTATTTTTTAAAAATTAAATAATATTTTTAGTTCTATAATATTAAGTCATTAGTATTTTTGATCCTGTAACATACTTTATTTACATATTTAGTTTTTTTTTTTTACGAATTTGGTCCTAAACATCCCATATTTGATGATTTTTTGGCAAATTTAGTCTTGTATTGACAATTTGGGTCCTAACAACTCATATTTATAGGACAAAAAATAAGCTATTATACTGTGAAGCGGACCAAAATTATTAACAGAAGACTAAATTTATTAAAAAATGACCAAATATGATATATCCGGGACTAAATATGTAAATACAGTAAGTTACAGAACAAAAAATGCTAATGATATAAAGTTATAGGATCAAAAATGAATTTTTGATCTTTTTTAAAATATATTATAAATAAGAATAAAATATATGAATCAATAAATTATATTTCAAGAAAAGAAAAAGAAACAAACAAAACAAATCAATTTAAGGCATCATCAACACAATAAAAGATCTTATATAATAATATTAAAATAATATAACGATATCACTGGCCGTTGTTTGTGAGTGAAGACGATGGTTGTATAGATATATTAAGTGTTTATCCATGTGTTTTGGAGATGAGACGACTAGTCCCATTATCTTGATTTTGGTCTCACCCAACACTCAAGTGTTGTGTTGCTCTTTTGCTTTATTACAGGAATGCCTTAATTTAGGTAGCATGTTGTAGAAAGACCTCAACAACCACCCCTTTGATTCATGGGGCTGACCCTCTACTAATAATTCACATGTTTGAAGTGTTAGTTTGCCTATGTGATTCAGTATGTTTAATTTGTATTTTTTTTTAATGTAAATGCGAATTTTGTGTTGTTTGGTGCGTCTTTCTATAATTATTTTTTAAATTATATTCGATTGAAATCATATTTTGATAAAAAACTATAATTTATAGATTTTAATTCCATCATATCTATTTATCATCTAATTGCTCGTTACATTCATTATTGATCATTGATAAAATGGGTCTACAGATCAGATCAAACTCGGGTTAAATGGAACCTGAATAAAAGTGTACGGATTCTCTTTTTGTATTTTTTGGTTTGGGCATTTAATCCAATTTTCGATATTCTAGGGGTATTCTTGTCTTTACATTTGAATATTCTTGGCAATAAAGTATCATATTTAATTATGATCAAATTAATATCATACTTAAAAATAAATAATTATATTAAATAGTCATTGATCATGTCCGCACAACGGTTGTTGGTCATGATTTTTACAAGTGTGGCTAAGACATTTATTATAGCTAAAAGTCTTGACAAAAATATTTGCTATAACCCATGTTATGGTAAAAGATAGTTTTAATGATTAAGCTAAGTTTTACATCGATTTTTATTTAATTATAATTAATAATAATTATTTACCACGATTTTAATTCATAACTAATAAAATTATAGGCAATAGTAGATTTTCCTCTAATTCCTGAAGATCAATAATTTAGAGCAATATGAATGTCTAATAAATTAATCCCTATCGTCGTATCTGAATTTAATATCGTATTTTATAATTAATTTGGACCCAAATGAACCTAGTATTTCCGAAGAAAATTCTAAAAATTTAGAACAACATAACACCACGCGGATAATTAGGAAAAAATAAACTTGTCATAATTTCCCCTTTTTTTTATACTTAGATTGCAAGATAACTACAATTATGATGAAGTAAATTATAAATTACATGCTTTTTCCGAAAATTCCTTATTTTTAAAAGATCTAGGGACAAAATCCTGGTCCAAAAGAGGTGGTCGTGTGATATTTTTCTTGACAGACATTATGGGTTTTTCAAAGTTGAATAATTTCAAGAATGATTGTAAGAATTGTTGGTGGGATGGGGCTAGGCCTAGAGGCTTCATTCCCCCTTTTGGATTATCTTCAAATGGTAGAAAACTCACCTTTCATTTTGTGAGGATTTCTCATGTGTGCCACTCAATTTTGTCTTTGTTAGTGCTTCTGTATCACTGGGACCTAAAATAATAATAATGATAAAATAATTAACTGATAATTTTAATCTGTAAATGATTATCATTTTTGCAAGCATACATTAAAAGAAATATTATTTTTGGTAATGACTAATTTATATGGTTATAAAGTGTTTTTTATTTGACTATAGTACTGATTAACCATAATTTTTAAACCATAATGGTTATAATATAGAGAATAATTTATTTTTTATATTGGAGACACACACTTCAATATTTCTACTTTTGTTTTTTTTTTTTAAAATTATCCATTCTTTGTCGCTTTGCAATTCCTTCTCTTTCTTATTATTATTATTTTTTAAATTGCAATTACGCTACGATCTACTATGAATTAAAACAATTCCATGAAATATATATAAAAACACATTACTATATGATGAGGGGCTTTTTATCCTTGGACAAATATACCCTTCACATTAATTGGGAATCCATTATGGAAGGATTCCAGGATCCCACGTAATACTCAAAGGGAGAGATTTGCGGCTGCCATAACAGTAGATAGCTACGGTTTCGGGCATAAATGGAGCTCCCAGACCCGGATATGGGCTCTTACCAAAATTATCTCTTGAAACATATAAGAACGGCAAATTTACCTTTTGGGAGGTAAGTTTTCACTTGATTCTGAGACGTATACACTTTTCTATCACCGGTTATCTCTGTTCTAGGAACTGACTTGATCGTCGGAGAGCCATAGCCGGGACCGCACCCGGCCGGCTTAACCGTGTTCTTTGTTCTCAGGGATCGTGCATCGGGAGTTGAGGTCGGATCGCGGATCAACCGTTCGATCATCGAGTAAACTCGACCAAATCTTCCTAGGCATTTTCATTTGGCGCCGTCTGTGGGAACGACATATTCTGAGAACATGGAAGGAGAATCAGGGAGGAACATCCTAGGCTTGGATACCACGATAGGAACCGCCGAACCCATAGTTCAACTCACGAAAACTGAATTACAGCAATTGATGGAAGAAGCGGGAAGAAAGGCCATTGTCGCGTATGAACGAAGGATCGCTGCTCCGGCTGAAGGAGAAGGAGCAAGGAGAAGGCTATTTGGAGAAAGGGAACAAGATAGAACGTCAGGTGCCCATAGAAGGGACAGAAGCAAGCAGCCGAGACAGCCCTCGGAAGTTGGGTCTAGTAGCCGAGACAGGAGCCACGCGCGGGGACCTGTCATCTCGCGTGCGGAGGTTGATAACGTGTCGAAACAGATAGAGAAATTAGGAAAGCAAATTGACGAACTGAAGAAAAGGGGGGAAATAGTATCCCAGCACAGAAATTCACCGTTTTGTAATCACATCCTGACAGAGACTGTAGCTCCGAACTTCAGAATGCCGGACCTGCCAAGATATGATGGAATGAAAGACCCCGCAGAGCACCTCGCAGCATTTGATATGGTAATGAATCTCTATGGGCAGTCAGGCCCAATAAACGCTAAATTATTCGTCACGACTTTGACAGGAAAAGCCCAGGAGTGGTTCACAAACTTGCCGCCGGGAAGCGTGGAATCCCTCGAGCAGCTCATACAGAAATTCTCCTTCCACTTTGCCAGTAAAAGGAAGCAGAAACGATCGGCGACACATCTGTTCACCATAAGACAGCGAAATGACGAGCCTTTAAAGAACTTCATGGGACGTTTCAATAACGAAACGCTAGAGGTACCAGATCTGCGGATAGATATGATGATCAGCATACTGATCCACGGGTTGAAGAAGGGAGCATTTGCTTCTGCATTAGCTCGGGATCCCCCATCTGATGTGGAACAACTTATGAATCTGGCGCAGAAATATATAGATGAGGAAGAAATGAACGCCATGAAGGATGGCGAGTGGAGGGGCGAGTATGGAAGAGATCGGGGATATGACATTAAGAATGATAAGCGATCGAGGCATGATCGAAACAAAGAGCCCCACTACTCACAGAAGTATAATAAATACACCCCGCTCAACACAACGAGGGCTAAGGCACTACTCATGGTAGAAAGGAAGGATGTGCTCAGATGGCCGAAACCCACAAGAGCAACCCCGGCAAAGAAAAATTCGAGCAAGTATTGTAGATTCCACCGTGAAAGGGGGCATGATACGGAGGAATGTTACCAGCTGAAGGACGAGATCGAGCGGTTAATCCGCCAAGGATACTTCAAAGATTTGATATCCCAAGATTATCAAAGCAGAGGACGACACAGCAGATCCCGAAGCCCATTAAGACGTGAAGAAGGAGTCGCTGCAGGGCAAACTGCCCGGGAGAATGCGCCTGTGAAAGGCATTATACATATGATAGCAGGAGGATCTGAGATGGGACACTCGAGCAGAGCGAAGAAGAAGGCAGAACGGAGAATGAGTACTCTGATGAACCGACAGGTAATGAATATATCCCCAGAGTTAGAAATTAGCTTTGGCGCTCAGGATATAAAAGGAAAGACCGGCGACGGTAACGACCCCATGGTGATTAAGATGGATATAGCCAACTTCACTGTCCATAAAGTCTTGGTTGACAACGGAAGTTCTGCTGATATAATCTTGAAAGAAGTTCTGATCAAAATGGGGTTGGCAGACGCCAAGTTGGAGGCAGTGAGCTCGCCATTGGTGGGCTTCGGTGGCAGTGAAGTGGATTCGTTGGGGACAATCGAACTACCTGTTTCCCTTGGAGACGAACCCAAAAGAAGGACTCTCAAGGTAAAATTTCTGGTGGTTAACACCCCCTTCGCTTATAATGTCATTTTGGGAAGACCTGGCTTGAACATTTTCAGGGCTATCGTATCCACATACCATTTAAAAATGAAATTCCCTACACATGCCGGAGTTGGAGAGGTCGCATGCGATCAAGGGGAAGCCAAGAGGTGCTACAACCTCTCCTTAAGGAAGGATGCGACGGATAGAAAGAGGAAGCTGGATGAGGCTTCCATCATGAATGAGGAGAGAATAGAGTCGATGGATGAACACAAAGAGATCGAGTTGGTACAAGGCGACCCATCCAAAACAACGAAGATTGGGGCTAGCATGGAAAAGAGCCTCGAGCTAATGATGATCGCCTTCTTGCGTCGTAATGCGGATATGTTTGCCTGGAGTGCCTCCGATTTTAAAGGTATCAATCCGGAAATCATTGTCCACCGATTGAATTTAGACCCAAAAGCACAACCCATACAACAGAGAAAAAGAGCATTCGGATCCGAGAAAAATGCAATCATTAAAGAGGAGGTGGATAAGCTGCTGAAAGCAGGATACGTCTCTGAGGTCCAGTATACAGATTGGTTGTCGAACGTAGTAGTGGTGCCAAAGGCTGCCGGGAAATGGAGGATGTGCACCGATTTTACAGACCTGAACAGAGCGTGCCCCAAAGACCCATTCCCATTGCCCAGGATCGACCAGTTGGTAGACGCGACCGCTGGGTACGAGTTATTTTCGATGATGGATGCCTACCAGGGTTACCATCAGATCCGCATGGCTAAGGAGGACCGCACAAAAACGTCCTTCGTGACCGAACAAGGTGTATTTTGTTATAATGTAATGCCGTTCGGTCTGAAAAATGCAGGTGCAACATATCAAAGGCTCGTTAACAGAATGTTCAGAGAACAGATCGGAAAAACAATGGAGGTCTACGTCGATGATATGTTAGTTAAAAGCCAGCACTCGGAGAAACACTTGCACGACCTTGAAGCAAGCTTTGCCGTCATGCGATCGTACGGGATGAAGCTCAATCCAACAAAATGCACGTTCGGGGTCGGAGGGGGCAAGTTCTTGGGATACATGGTCAGCAGCCGAGGGATAGAAGCCAATCCAGAGAAAATCAAAGCAATCCTCGAGCTAAAATCACCAGCTTCGATAAAAGACGTACAGAAGTTAACGGAAATCGGCGAGGAAACCCATCGGATCGCAAGTTACGACCCTGCGGCGAACAACCAAGCACGTGTGTTCGACCTAACGGTGATTGAAGAAAGGAGGGATGCCGCCCTAGCTAAAATACTCCACCACAAAGGCCTAATGATGAGGAGGTACAACAAAAAACTTCGACCCAGGGAACTCCAAGTGGGGGATCTGGTCCTTAAAAAAGCTGAAGTCTCTAAAAACGTGGGGAAGCTGGACCCTGAATGGGAGGGCCCCTTTAAGGTGGTCGAAATACGAAGGAAGGGCGCTTACCTACTGCAAGATTCACAAGGACGCCTCCTCAAGCGACCATGGAACATACGAAATTTGAGAAAATTCTACGCATAATCCAGCCTGAGAAAGGCTGCCACTAGTGCGATCGTAAATGCCTGGGAAAGGCCAAATAATGTATGAAGTTTAGTGCGATCATAGATACCTGGGAAAGGCCAAATAATGTATGAAGTGTAGTTAAAGTACTTCCATTAGCCTGGAAAAGGCTCATTAAACCATAAATAAATATGATCGCATTTTTCCTATATAGACCTGAGAAAGGGGCTACCAATCAAATGCGACAATGTTAAACCTGAAAAAGGTATTATAAGAACGATCATGTCAACAAGAACGATCATGTCAACAAAAGCAGTTAAAAGTGATAAGAGCACTGGTCTAATGTTCTAGCTGATGGGGCTTAGAACCAGGAATTATACAAAAAAAAAAAAAAGAACTTGGATCAAATTGTTCAGAACATAAAGCTACATGTTCTCAATAATATCTAAAAGTGAAGCAAATTCATCCTCTTTGGGCGAAGCTGCAGGGTCCTCGGGGAATGGGCGCAAGTCACCATCAAGGCTAGGGTCGAGCTTGGTGAGATCAAAACCAGGTACAAAGCCTTTCAATGTTGAAACTTGAGCCTTGCATCTATCAAAACCTTGTACCAGGTAGTCTGCAGCCCTAATCTCTAAAGCAGTATCAAAAGACGGAGCTCGGATAAAATCACGAGCACCGGAAAGTCGAGCCTCCCGAATACGAGCAGAGAACTCGTCAGAACTTAAGAACTCGGCTCGACCATCAGTCTTCCCTGCTGCTCGCCCAGCCGCAAAGCCAGCCTCTCTCCCCGACTCAGCAGCCTTAGACACCTCAGCGGCCATCTTTTCCTCCAACTCCTTGTTAAGGGCCTCCAACTCCTTGTTGCGAGCCTCCAGGACTGCACGTTGGGTTTCCAAATTTTCTGCTCGAGCGGTGGCTTCCTCGACCTTGAGGCGCATCTCACCACTGGAACGTTCAGCCAGCAGTTGATTCCTTCGAAACCCGGCAAACTTCAAAGAAAGCCCCCGAACAAGATTGGAAGCCTGGACACGATCGAGTTAGGAAAGCGTCTAACAGGGGGGCAGAAAAAGAATACCTTTTTAGCCATCATTCAGAGGGTATTTACCTGAATCAGTGAGTGCGCGGCATGTTCTTCCAGTCGAGTAAAAGGGCTCTGGATCAAGGCCGCCTGATCGCGTGGTAAACACGAAGCGTTAAAAAGCTCCCATGATACCTGCCCAGAATGTGAACCGAGAACAGTGCTGTTGGGAGAGACATTCCAATTTGGAACAAATCTTTCTTCGACCGGAGGAGGCATAAGGTGATTCGGAGCACGGAGATCCTCGCGAGCTTTCTTCCAGCAGTCAGAAATATCATTAAACATTTCCATACCTCTGCGATCATCAAGGGCGGTAGACGCGGAGTGACCCAGAGCCAGGGATTGCGACCGGCTCCTCGTATTGGGACCCATCGGGCTCTTACCTCGCCTCCGCCTCCGGGGCAACAGGCCGCCCGAATCAGACTCTCCAGTATGGGATCGATCAGGCGAAACAGGAGCAGGTGGATTCATCGGACGGATATGAGAGCGAGTATCCTCACTCCCAATGTCGATGGGGGGACTACGGGGCTGGTTCCCTTGAGGGACTGCCGAACTGTCACCGAGATGAGGTGAAGTCGCTGATGAAGGCACGGGCGCGGTCTCCCCGGCTGACGGTCGCACCCGATTGGATCGAATCCGCTGGGCAAGGCGTGATTGACCTACCATGTCGTCTGAAAAGAAATGCAATGGGATGAGAACACATTGGATTCGAGTATAATAGAAGGAAATAAAATTATATCGACCAATCACCTAAGGAGCCCTCGACAGGGATAGGAGCAGGAGAAAGTTGTGCGAGCTTGAAAACTTCTTCTATCAGAAGCATCTTGGGGTCATACCGATAGGATGAAAGGCTCCTAATTTGATCACCTTCTAACCCCCCACCCTCGACCACGGGTCTCGGTTTTTCTAAAACCCATTCACAACAGAAAGGCCATCCCCGACCCGGGGGAGGACGAACAAAGATGAATCGTTTCTTCCATGGACCTACATTCGAAGTTAAAGGAGCCAGATACCTGCACTCCTTACGGGCGGACAAGTAATAAAAACCATTATCCGCCGACCTCGCAGAGGTAGTAAACGAGTACAAAGACCAGAAATTATCAAAACTGGGCTCATATCGGTAGACCCTCATTAGAATGACGAAAATAATGATGTGGCGGATCGAATTAGGCGAGAGTTGCATAGGGCACAATTCAAGGCGCCTGAGAATTTGTGAAACATACGGAGCGAGGGGTAATCTCAAACCCGCGTCAAAGTGATTCAAGGAAAATGAACAAAACCCCCGAGGTGGGCGATGCATGCGATCAGCAGAACTAGGAATCAAAACTTCGTAGCTAGGAGGAATAAAATATTTTTCTCTTATGGTATCGACCCGAAGCCTCACAGTACTAACTATGTGTTCCCACGGCCTATCGCCGGAATCAGAATCAGGAACACTGTCGGAATCCGATTCTATTCGCCCACCAAGACGTAATCTAGACCGAGACATAGCCCTAGATGGACCTTCCTGGTGCATACTGACCGCACTACTATGGGTGAAAGTAGCAGTTGTGAAGCAAAGTTTGGGATGGCGGAGCGTCGTACCTGGGAATGGAGAGTAAGGCGGGACTCGAACGGCAGGACTGAAAGCGTTGGCTTGGGGAAGACGAAATCAGTTTGAAATATTTTGAAATGCACGGATTATATGGGTTTGGGTATTAAGTAAGGATTGGACGTCTGCAGAAAGAACGCGCCCCCCAATGCAAAGAAAGGCTGCCCACGCGACACGTGGACCTCGATATCCAGGCTATTAAATAGCCTGCAAAAGCATCTGTTGATTTCTGTACACGACTCAGCCGTCGCGTCCAGAACTAAGGGGGCAAATGATGAGGGGCTTTTTATCCTTGGACAAATATACCCTTCACATTAATTGGGAATCCATTATGGAAGGATTCCAGGATCCCACGTAATACTCAAAGGGAGAGATTTGCGGCTGCCATAACAGTAGATAGCTACGGTTTCGGGCATAAATGGAGCTCCCAGACCCGGATATGGGCTCTTACCAAAATTATCTCTTGAAACATATAAGAACGGCAAATTTACCTTTTGGGAGGTAAGTTTTCACTTGATTCTGAGACGTATACACTTTTCTATCACCGGTTATCTCTGTTCTAGGAACTGACTTAATCGTCGGAGAGCCATAGCCGGGACCGCACCCGGCCGGCTTAACCGTGTTCTTTGTTCTCAGGGATCGTGCATCGGGAGTTGAGGTCGGATCGCGGATCAACCGTTCGATCATCGAGTAAACTCGACCAAATCTTCCTAGGCATTTTCACTATATATAAAAAAATATTATATTTCTTTATTGCTTACAAAAAGAATAAAATAATCAACGATTTGATTTATAAGTTTGTAAGTTTCAAGTACTTAATCTTCTTAGCGAGACGTCTCTTACAAAACAAACTTATGAGGTTCCAGCAACGCGAATAATATATACCCCGCGTAATGAGATATCAATCGCGTTACGAACTACATCATCTAATGCAATAGGTGGGAAAAATGTCAAATGACTGCCCCAAACCCCTCAACTAGAGAGCAGATCATATTGTCATGCTTCTCATAACACGAATAATACTTCATATCAATATATTGAATGCGGAAGGCAATTAAAGCATCCAATTAGGGTTGCAAATTAATTAAAAAGGGAGGGAGGGTGGGTGGGTGGGGTATAGCATAGGTAGCTCTATCCTAGCTAGGTATTAATTCTTCATTATCCATATGCATTTACCTCATCCCTTCCCACACTGTGCATGGCAAATCGGGTCGAATGAAGTGGGTTTGGGTTTAATTTGTTGGATATAAATTATAATATGGGGTTTTACAGACCCGCCCAAGCTCAGAACGATAGATTACAGGGTCTTATTCAAAACCTGCTCTGGATTACCCATATTTAATTTATTTTAAATACTTGATTTTTATTTAAATAATTTATCTTTAAAAAATAGTAGTTTTAACTTAATAATAGCTTAGTAGATATTATTAAATAGTAATTTCAATTTTTAATAAATTAATTAATTGAAGAAAACAAAATTGAAATTTTGACTTATGGGGTAGACTCGTGAAGCCTGGAATTGTGATGGGTTTAGCGCGGGACAGGTTTAATTCTGATCCAATTATTTTGGGGTTGGGTCTAAAACCAAGTCAAGACAAGTTTAGTCTCTAATTAAAATTAAACGGCACCGGTCCTGAATCCAACCAGGTTGCCAACTTCAATTCTTACACATCTAACATATATATATATATATATATATTGTTTAAAATAATAATGATAAATTATTATTAATTGAAATAAATTAATTAATTATAATTATTTTTTATAATATTAATATCTAACAAAGACCATTACAATAAGGAATAATTACACTTTCTTCTCCAAAAGTTTGGTGTAATTAGACCTCCTATGGTTTGAGAAATTACATCTAACACCTCTGGGGTTTACTTCTATTTAACAAATAAGTCATCTTTTAGTCAAAATTAACTAATTTGTTGATATTAACAAAAAAAAATTGAATGAAAATTAATATTTACCTTCGAATGACTTATTACTAACTTATTGCAGGCCAAATATTTTTTTTACGAACTAAACTAACTTTATAGTGGGGAAGATATACCTCCTCACATGCATTAATTTAAACACGTATGAGGATAATTAGTCATAACAAGATTTATTTAGCTTGTAATAAGACAATCAGGGAAAAAATATAAATTTTTCTTCTGTTTTTTTTTTTTTTTTTTGGTTAATATCCGCAAACCTCAAGACTGCTGTAGATGTAATTTCTCAAACGACAGGAGGTCTACGTATAATTACACCAAACCTCAAGCGAGAGAAGTGTAATTATCCCTTACAACGATTATATCCTAATTAATAATATCAAATTTAAAATATAATTTTTTCGACATATGACATGTACCAAGTTTTTAAAAATAAAATTAATGACGTAATCCGCGGGTGATGTAACTGAATGACATTATCACATATAGTCCATAGACCAAGTCAAAGTCAAATCTTTATAATTTTACTATATGTACGAAATATTAAAATGGGTGCTGCATAATGACAGGCATAATTAGGTGGTAATTAATTCCTTTATTTTGACTCAATAGTAAGTCTCATAAACTTATTCTTAATAGTCATATTCAGATTATCACTTCCGACAATCAGCAAACCAACAAATTAATATTAATGACAATTTTTTTTTAAAAAAAAAACAACGACGTATCGTTGAGTCGTTTGGAGAATTTTAATAAATGGGCAAAGGAAAAAAATATTATCATTTAATAATAAATAATATATAATTTTATCACTAGAGTTTATATGATTAATTTTATCAAATCTTGATGAACTGCTAATTAATTAAGAACAAAAATTACTTACAATAAAAATATTATTAAATTTATCTTCAATTCGATATGTATAAGTAATATATTTGTTTATTAAAATAATACAAGATACAATATTGATGTACAATAAAAAATAGAAAAAAATGCAATTTTAGTCCTATAATTTTGAAAGGGACAATTTTGGTTCTTTACGAATTAATTTTTGTAAATTAATCTTATAATAAAAAATTTATGATTTGAGAATTCTTTCTGTCCAAATTACATGTGGTTTGCATATGACCTAATTAAATAGAGCACTCATTTTTTCCTTTTAAATTACAAGATCAAATGGCGTAATTTGATTTCAACAATACTAAAATCATCACCAATACCATACTTACACCACTAAAATTAAATTTTTTTCCATAAAAAATTCGAACAAATCTATTTTACATATAAATCAAGTACTATTCCTGGCAAGTCTTCCAGTGCCTCTCATTCCACCTCGACCCACATTTATAGCAGAACTCAAATTTACATCTGCAACAACGTTAAAACCTTAGATTCAGACAAAGCAAAGGATATTAAATATCTCTATTCTAAAAGAATTTGATATCTTTCAATATTTTTAAATTTAAAATTATTCAAATAAATTCAAATATAAGGTATGGATCAGGTTTATACGTATTATGTAGGAATCAAACATACCTGCAAGTAATGTGTATACAGCCTTCAGTTTTGTCCACAAACACCTTACAATTAGGACACTCCTTCCACTTATTCTTTCTCGCCAGCAACCTCAGCTTTTCCTTATCCTTTCTCTTTCGATTCAACTTCCCAAACTCTTCACAATCAAAACCCTGATGCCAACGAACCCTACACTGCGCACAGAACAATCTCCGGCAGCTCGGACACTCCGATTCCTTCACCACAACCCCTTCCTCCCCATCGTTCACCAGCATCTCCGAGCAGTCCTCGTAAGGGCAATGAATCTTCTGGGAATCAAGAATCATCGAAGCAGTGATCGCCTCCTCCCACCGGGCAATCACATCGGTCGGCATCATACGCCTTAACGAGCCGGTAGGCTGTATGACGTTGTTGCAATCCTCGGCAGGGCAAGAAACGACGGCGATGTTCTGTTGGAGCTTGTACTCGACGTGTTTGGCCATGCAGATGGAGCAGAAGGAGTGAGGGCAGCCCTCAAGTTGGACCATGTCGGATTTTTGTTTCTCTTCTGTGCAGATTCTGCAGACTGGTGTAGATGTCAAATCATGTCTTGACGAGGAGGATTGGTCAGGAGTAGTTGACAGGTTCAAGGAGGCCTCGAGGGCTTCTTGGAACTGAAGTTCTTCGGCATATGTGTCGTCCGAGAGTGGGAAAACATCCTCAAATCCGTCAATCAGTGCTGATATGATCATATCCATATATAGTTACTTAGAATATCAGAGGTTTGTGCAACTAACTTTTGTTGAAAGGTTTAGATTGGCGGGAGGTATTTATAGGGATTTGGTCGTTTGGTGTACTGCAGAGAAGTTCAACGTGTCTATGAGTACGTAAGTGGGCTTGCATATGCACTTGATCAGCACACAACTTAGATGAGGCTATGAATGAGTCGTTATTCTTCTGTGTCCCAACCCCACCCCCCCCCCCCCCCACACACACACACACTATAAAATCTTTTTTATTGTATTTGTGAACTATCATATTCTTGCATTCAATACCATTCTTTTTTCACTCAAATTGATTGGTTTGAATGGAACTAACCACATGACAGAGTGTAACTGGGTGCAGTGTATAAAAAAAATAAAAAATTAAGTGATTAATACAAATTTATCAAACTTGATTTAGACTATAATTTTCCTTTTATAACATATGTACATACACACTTATTTAGGATTGTAAATGGTTTGAATAGAGCCAGTCGAACACATCACTGCTCAAATTTATTTGAATTATTATCAATCTTAAAAAAAATTTCATTTAAATGTGATTTGATTATTATCAAGCTTGAGTAATTTATGTTTTTAAGTATATGTTATTATGTTTGCACTAATTGAATCGAGGTTGAAAACTTATTGAACAAAATTAAATTCAACTAATTTTTTATCAATTTATTCAGTCAAGTATCGAATAATTATTTTATTTAATTTTTAATCCTACATTTTGAGTTTTTCAACTGGGGGGGGGGGGGGTATTAGGTATTTTATGGCTTTATGTATCACTTTCACTTGTTTGTGACATCATCACTTCTATTTTCTACTCTGTAAATGGTTCTACAGCTAAAAAATTCCTATAGTATTAATTTCTAAAATTTTTTTTTCAAAGTATTGACTGTAAATATTAATAATATCTGATACGAAAATATGATAAAAATTCCAAGAATGATGCCTTCCTTCCTCATTAAGGTTTCGGAGTAGTTGAGCATCGACTTAAATTAATTGGAACTTCTAAACTTGAAATGTTTCAGTTAATTGGTTTTGTGGTGTATATTAAGGAGACTAAGATAAAGAAGAAGACCATATTAATTAATTTTCATAAATTATGGATTATAAGTCGTTCTTTTCAAAGTCGGCTGGTGAAGAAAGACCAATCATTAATACCAATTATAAAATAGATATGTATAAATATACATATAGATATTAAATGATAATAATTTTTATTGTAGCAAAACAAATATTGTCGGATGTTAGTTTTGTTAAAATCTGAATTTGACAGCTGTAATTTCTGACAAATTTAGTCCTTAATGTGTGAATTTTTTAAATTGCAGAGTTGATATTAATTGTGACATTAAATTCTAACAGGATTGAAATTGTGATTATGGAACTAAAAAATCGCAGTTTTACCAATACTTAGCATTAGTGACAATTTTTATATTGTCTACGGTTTTTTGCCGCTTCATAGAGTAAAATGAGGAAGAAATATAAACAAGAGAGTATGATATATTAGTCTTATATTAAATAGGCTATTAATTCCAAACTGTTGATAACAAAATAACTCATAATTCTCCTCTCTACTAATTAAATATACAAAACCAAATAAATTCTTACTAAAATCATTAAATTAAAGCTTTGCAATTGCAAGAGTTCATACAATATAAATATTTCGAATTAATATATATATATATATATATATATTACTGGTCACCGGCAACCACCATGATTGTTACTCCAAACTGCTCCACAGGCATAGCAAAATTGAAATCCACACCTACATAGTTTCAGACAAGTAAGGTTAAAATTAAAGCTTAAATCCTCCAATCACAACTGTTCAACAAATTTACTAGTTCCCTAAAAAAATTAAATTATTTCATACATTATACGTAACTTTTACCAGTTAAAAATAATATTATAATACTATCTGGCATGATCAAATAAAATTTATGTGAAACTTAAATCAAATATGAAAAATCACCTCGAATATTTAAGTAAAACTTCTCATAAGTTTGTAATATTCCCAATAATTATGTTTATAAAAAAAATTGACAATATATATTTTTAAATTATGTACTCCAATTTCATGACAATGTCTATATACTACAATCTCATCATCCAAAAACAAAAGAACCCAAAACTGAGTTGTGAAAACTCATAAAAGACCTAGGCTTCAAATTGGCTTTGTTTGTTTTCATGTTTTCTTTTTCAGAAAAACAACGAAACACAACCTGAATGTTCTCCTATATACAATATAGTTTTATCTATCTTACATGAATGCAAAACAAAGATTAAGAATTCTAAAAAGCTAACATGGATCAAAATCCAAAACCAAACAAAGCAGCAATTAAGGATTGATGAATCCTAGTTACCTGCATGTCATATGCAAGCAGCCATTATTTTTCTCCACGAAGAACTTGCACTTATGGCATCTCCGCCACTTATTCTGCTTCGCGAGCTCCTGCACCATCAGATCATCTCTCCCCCTCTCATCTTCCCTCAACCTCGAAAACTCCTCACACTCAAACCCAGAATGCCACGGCACATTGCACCGCGCACACATTAATCTCCTGCAGAAAGGGCACTCAGCCTCCCTTATACCACCACTATCATTCACCAACAGCCCTGAACAGTCCTTGTATGGACAGTAAAACCTCTGCGACGGCGCTATCATCGACTCGCATATAGCGTCGTCCCACGCGGCAACAACATCGTCCGCCACGATTCCTCTGCACGCCTCGATCTCAAGCACGCCTCTGCAGTCTACCCCGGGGCAGCTGAGAGAACGCGCTTCTGCTTTGCGGTTTACGATGGCTCCTTTCTTGATGGTTATCGATATATGCTTCGTGATGCATTCCGTGCAGAAGCGGTGGCTGCAGTTGGGGACTGAAAACATTTGATCGCCGTCTTTTCTGTCGGCGCAGATCTCGCAAAGTGTTTGCGACGGTTCCCCAACGACAGTCTTGGACTTCTTTCGTGACGTTTGGTCGACGGAAATGTTTGGAGTTTGGGGAATTTGGGCGGAGAGGATGGAAACCATAATGGCCTCCTGGAGCTGCAGTTCTTGAGCGTAGTCGTCGTCGGACATGAGGTGTTGGAGGTTTTGGTGATCAGTGGCTGTGACAAGCAAAGAGAGGTAGGAGTCATCGACGGAAATGGCGATTGATTGTGTATCCATCGACGGAAGGGAGTTGTTGTTTGTGGTGTTTGCTTTTTTTCCCATGTTATGTAGAAGAAGTAGTAGAGTTTAATTAGTTCCCGAGGAATTTAGCATTATTGGTGGCGGTGGCTATTGATTTCAGTCTCCTCATTTCCCGACTTCCTATCTTCTGTCAAATCTCTTTCTCAAGGGTTGCTTTTTTTTTTTTAATTATTTTTATCAAGATATGAGTTAATATTATTTATGACAATAAAATAAAATTGAATAAAAAATTTAAATTTTTGACATGATTAATTAAAAAATTATAATTTTCAGTCTTATAAGTTTAGGGAAAAGCATTTTTGGTAATGCACGAGTATGTTTTTATCATTTGGTCCTATAATTTTTCAAAATTATTGAATTGATGATGATTCCATCCAATTTCACTAGAAAATGGCATATGATCAATTTATTTCAATTATATGATCAAATTGTGAATTGAAACTAAAATATAATTTTAAAAGAGATAGTAAGAGAAAAGCAAGAAATTATGCAAATTTGGCCTTGCACATATAAAAAATTTACAAGCACTTGTCCTTAATTGATTTCAAATATATAAGTAATTAATTAACAAATAGAAATCGAGTTTGTAGGCATATTTTTAATATAATTATATGGTTGGAATAATATAATATAAAATAATATAATTAATTGGAAAAAGCTGGTAATCTTGCTCTCAAATCCTTCCTCAGTATTTTGCCTGATGGAGACTTGGGAATGGCTTCCATGAAAAACACACGCTTTATTCTCTTGTAGAAGATCACCTGCAAAACAATTTTAAAATTAAAAATTAATATTTATTTTATTATAGCAAAAATAAAAGAAACAAGGGGGTTTGTGGGACCTGTTTGGAGATGAACTCCTTGATCTCATCCTCACTCATCGTTGATCCCTTTGATTTCACTACAAAGGCAACCGGCACTTCTCCTGTTTTCTCATCTTTCATGCTGCAGTGCAGTACACACCAAACTTCTAACCATTACAATTTCCACTTACTTAATTACGTAATTACAATAAAACAAGTTTTAATTATATACACCTATCATCATTCTTAGTATTAAAACATACTACTTGACTTACGGCACGACTGCAGCATCCGCGATGTAGGGATGATTGAGGAGGAGGGCCTCCAGTTCAGCGGGAGCAACCTGAAACCCCTTGTACTTGATTATTTCCTTCAGACGATCAACGATGAAGAGCTCATCATCATCGTCAATGAACCCTATATCGCCTGTATGCAACCACCCTTCTTTGTCGATCGTCCTCTCCGTCGCCTCCGGATCGTTCAGATAACCTGTAACATTTATCTCAAATGAAATATAACGTTTTCAGAGAAGTGCGACTTTATTCAAATACTTTACTAACATATTTTTCTATTTATTAGACAGAAATATATTTATATATACATATTTTATTCAAACATTCAAATAGTGTCAACACTATCCTTTCAGTTGATTTTTTTATATATTTTTTTAAAATATAATATATTAATTTATATATTTTATTTTTATTTATAATATATTTTAAAATTTATTTCACTTAGATCGTCTTTTAAAAATACAAAATTATACTATCACCTGAAAAGTTTCAAAATTATTGTGATAAAAGAAAAAAGGGGTGTAGCGCTGTACCTTTCATGATCTGATCGCCTCTGATGCAAATTTCTCCAGGCTGATTGCGGGGCAGGGAAGCACCAGTTTCGGGGTCCAGGATTTTCATCTCAGCATTCCTTACCACGGTCCCGCACGCACCTGATTTGATCTCGAATGGTTCCTTTGCGAATGCCAAACACATTGCCAACACCGCCCCAGCCTCTGTCATTCCATAACCCTGCAATTTCCATTCCATTCCATCTTTTTATATATAAATTCATCAATTTTTTAACACAATATTTGAAAAAAAAATAATAAATTATTAGAGTAAATACAACGGACTCTCCTGAAATTTGACATAATTATAAAAATCCATACGTTGTTTAAAAAATTATAAATACTCCATTAAAATTAAAAATCATCTAACAAATATCTCTCATGACAGCAAGTTGCAAAAAGATAATTGCTAGAAATACATTTAATTCTAAATGCATATTCGTAGTTTTTTAAAGAAGTAGAAGTAAAACATATTGATGATTAAAGTCTACTTTTATGATTAGGTTCGGTGTTCTGATTACATGATGTAATGTTACTTTTTATGTTCTATATAATCATCTCATTTTATATGAATAAGGCATTTGCATGGACCAAAATGCCCTTAAAAAAAAATAATAAACACCCTTAACTATCTTGATAGGTTGATAGATTTTAGTCATTACTTTGATTAAGTATTTTTGAAATATTAAAAGAAATAATAATGACAAAAAAATCATAAGCACTGTCTCACGGCTTACAACTTTTAAGACAAGCATAAGCAAAAGATTTATTTCCAAACATTTTTGTTTAATTTAATTTAAGTTATAATTTAAAAAGCATTTAATTAAAGTTTTTGCAAACACCCTTTTTGTCCCCTATTCTTGGTTTAAGTCTGACCTAACTATCATCCGATACTCAAACCGTGAAAGTTGACATGCATGAATACTTAAAAAAGACTGAAAAGCCCTTGGGAATGAAGGGAATACGTAAATAGATTTAAAATGTGCGTCAATGTGTTTTAATATGGATTGTACTCGACTCGATCCAACTTGTTACAATTATAGAACAAATATTGTTTCGTGGGTTATACTCAACTTGACTACGACCACATCTATAACCTAAATTCTGAACACTAGTATACCTCAACCATGGATCGTAATTGGAGGAGCTTTTGTCAAAATCCTTAATTAATTTGTATTGTAATTTCAATTTTTTTCAAACTAAAAACAGTTCATTCATTTATTTCAACACCGGGACATTCTGAGTAAGTACATATGTAATTATTACAACCATTAAACTATTATAACCATATTTTATGAAATCGATCATTAATATATATATATATATATATATTACCAACAAAATATCTTCTTTAAGTATTGCTTAAAAATGTAATATATTATTACGTGCTAACTCGTCTCGTACCAATATTTCTTTTCATGTAAAACAATGCCTCATATTAATTTAAAAATTAAATAAAATTCCAAAAAAATCATAAAATATATATAATTATAAGGAGTTATGTATAGTATATTTTTTAATTGATAAATGATAAGGAGGTTATTTATTTTTTATTCATCTACATCCTTCCGTTTATTCATATATATATATATATATATATATATCTTTTTTCAAAATTTTTAATAATAAAATATAAATAAATAATTACTTTTAGTTTTATGAATTAAAATTTTATGCAAATATAATGTAATAGTAATAATTACCTGACCGAGCTTAGCATTAGGAAACTTAATTCGCACAGCGTCCTCCAGCTCCTTCCCCAGCGGCGCCGCCCCGGACATCACCGTCCGTACAGATGAAAGGTCGTATTTTCCCACCACCGGGCTCTTTGCAATGTCCAGAACGATCGGCGGCACGAAGGGCCCGATCGTCACTTTGTACTTCTGTATCAGCTCCAACAACGGAACGATATCGAACTTCTGCATGATGAGGATGGCGGCTCCGACCCGCAGCCCGCACAGCATAACGGATAGCGAGTAAATATGAAACAGAGGCAGAAGGCAGAGCACCACATCCTCGCTGTGGATATACAAATTCGGGTTTTCCCCATCAACGTGCTGGGCCACGTTGGTGACGAGCCCCTTGTGCGTCAGCATCACCCCCTTGGGCAGCCCCGTCGTCCCGGAGGAGTACGGCAGCGCCACCGTGTCCTCCGGTTTGATCTCTACCGCCGGCATTTCTTTCTTGTCGGCGGAAGTCAGCTGGGAGAATTCCAAGCAACCCGAACCAGCCGGCGGCGTGTCGACGCAAACTACCTTCACGCCGTTCTCCCGCCCGTATTCCCGGACTTTCTCGACGTAGCACGCTTGCGTTATGATGAGTTTCGCAATCGAGGCCTTGGCCTGCTTGGCGACCTCGGCCGGGGTGAAGAAGGGGTTCGCCGTCGTCGAGACTGCGCCGATGTACGACGCACCGAGGAAGGCGAAGACGAATTCCGGCGAGTTAGGGAGGAGGATCATGATGGTGTCGCCCTTGCGGATGCCGAGTTTGCTCAGCCCCGCCGCCACTCTTCTTGAAACCAACTCCACTTCCTCGTACGTGTAGACGTCGTCCGTCGAGCCATTGATCAGACATGGCCGAGTGCTGAACTGAGAAATGTTCTGGAAACAGTAAGAATGCAAGGGGAGATGGTTCGGGATGTAGATGTCGGGGAGTTTCGATCTGAAGATGATATCTTTCTGCTTAGTCGCAGTCGCCATGGAAGGGGATACAGGAGGAAATTCGAGAAAAGTGAGGGGTATTGAATTTGAAAATGAGCGACGAACGTTTTCTTGAATGATATAAATACGGGGATGTTTTTGGTGAGGGTTGGTGAAGGGGAAGAAGGAGTTGATTGGGAATTTGGGGGTTGTTCAGGGGTATATTCGGAAATTCAAGTTTGAGTATAGAATCTGTGGTGTGGTTGGTGAGAAAGAGTGGAGAGGGTGGGGTCTATCCGGGTTAGGTAACAAAGAGATGTTTCTCAAACTCGACTAGGGTTAACGGCGTCGATGACGGAAGAGGGGGAGTTGTTGACGGCCGCGTTTGCACCTACTGCCACGACGTCGTGTGGAGTGGGTAATACGTGTTTGGGGGTTTAAGTAAGAAACAAAAATCACACGTTTTAGGGCATTGACAATAAATGTTGTGGATAAGTTTGTGATTATTACATTATTTGTGTTCTAATTTCAACATCTGATTTTCATATTTAGTGTCTGTAAAGATTTATATAATAACTTTTTTGGTAAACATTTTACTAAAATCTAATTATGTCTCACATTGTATTATATATTACCTAAATTAATATCAAAATCTATGATTCATTTTTATCCTATATATATGAATCATAAATTTTGATGAAATTATGTTATTACACAAATACATTTTCTTATTACAATCAAGTTTTGACTGAACCGAGTCAACTTATCATATGATTGATCACTTTTTAAAATTATATATAAATCATAAGATTCATGTGATTAGTAAATTAATGTGACTTTGCATCTGATTGAACTTGATCTGGATTAGGGCTTTTCTTACAGTACACCATGATTTGTATGTCACTTGACATATTACAACCTTGATTTTTGATACATTCGCGACATTTTGTCCCAAAACGTATTAAAATATTATTTTTTGACATACTTGTAACATAATACCTTTATGATCTATTATAAAAATCAAAATCGTTATAATACAGTATTTTCAAAAATAAATTTTAATTTACCACCTAATTAGAAATGGTGTAGTATGAGATTATGAACTCATGGGCTTAATGATTAATCTTGAATCCTTTAATTGCTCTACAACATTAGTTGTATTCTATATAATGCAACATATATTTTCGCAAATTTCATGGTATTTCTCAATCATGTTATTGGATTTTAGAAAATATTTATTTAACCTCTAATGAGTTTGTCGCAAGTTAATTGGGGTAAATATGAATTTTCATTCTTTTTCTTTTCAGATGTTAATTTCAGCAAATTCTAACAAAGGGATCTATTTATTGGATGAAAACAAACATCATGCTTACTAGACATAATCAATGATCCACAGAGAGTCCACATGTAATTCAATCAAACCTTAGTGGAGGACAATGTAATTTTCCCTTTAGATTTAGATATTTTTTTGGATGGAACAATTTAGAGAAATTGTCCCTATTCACATTTTATCTGTAGATTTAACATTTAGAGAAATTAAAATATTTTTTTGGACTCTAATTATATACCACAATTTATTGTGTATTTTTAGGGAAAGAGCAATTCAGGGAAAAATAATCAATTACTCACTTCTTATTTGGTTTGGTACATATATAGAATGTGAATGGGACAATTGATTGTACATCTCTTCAACTCACAAAACGTAACAAACTTTTTTCACCATTTTACACTTTATTTGTTTTGGAAAAATATTAATTCATTAGTTGCGGATGTACGATGCTGCACTCTCAAATCTTTACTGTAAATTACTACTATATTAAATACTTTTTATTAATATATATATATATATATATATATATCGAAATTTTTAAATCAACCAACATATTATTATTACATACGTATGTCAAGATGCGAGTAATTAGTAATTGATAGGGGTAAAGTAGTAATTGACTTGCTAAGATGCGCTGGTAAGTCGGGATTTCGTCTGGATGCGAGTAGATCTCTCAACTATGCTACTACTGGTATATATGACACGCTAAAATGCATATGCGCAATTAATTTTACATTTTAAAAATTGAATATTATTGTAAAAAAATATATACAGTAATTGGATAATTAAAAATGTACAAAAAAATAGAAGAAAAATATCTAGAAAATAGCGAGCAAAGAAAAAAAAGAGACGCGAACGTTGATAAGAGAGAAAAAAAGAAAAATAATAAAATAATAAAAAATGACAAACTAATAATATCGAAGACAAAAAAATAATATGTTGACGAGAGCAAAGAGTCTTTCACACTTTGTGAATATGAATTTCCTTAAAGTTGGGACTCTCTTTGACCTAAAGGCGTGTTTGGTTGAAATTGCTAGTCCCTTTAAATTAATCGATGATAAGATTTATTAAATTAATTAATTTAGGAACTTGTTTAATTGGTTACTAGTTTTAGAAGTGAGTATCTTAACACCCATCCTTGTTATATTATATAAGTCCTTCTCACAAATTTGAAGACCTCCAATTCATTTTTGGTGTTTGTTAACGTCACATGAATATGATTGCGTGTCTACTTTCAAAATAATTTCTTATTTCCTCTGTTATTTTGTTGGGAGAAAACAATGATTTGATTGTGAGGGATTAACCTGAATAAGATGTTAATTAGTGGGGGGTTACAAATTAGAGGCAATATGAGGTTGAATGTGGTAAATCCAAGTCCAAATCTACATGAGATGTAGGTATGGATAGAGTTGGAGGTAGGTGTAGATTATGGTGCCAAAACAGGAGTCTTCTAACTTCTATCACTCCTACTAACTATATCCAACTGCCAAAACAGGAGTCTTCTAACTTCTATCACCCTTACCAACTATATCCAAGTGCATGCATGATGCATAACCCCCCCCCCCCCCCCCATTTATAGAATATTAAGTGATTAAATATGAATATTTGATATTCATAATTAGTATATTGATTCTAGAATTATCGGTATTTGATATTATAATATGATTGTAATTGATTTATTAAAAAAAAAAAAAGAAGAAGAGAGTGGGGAAAAACTACCTCACTTTTTTTTTAAATAAGGTTAATTTGGTCATTTCACTTGAAAACTGACAAATTAATTAGTGTAGTGTTCTTATGCTTGATTCAAGAGCATAAATAATGAGAAAATTTTCTTTTGTTTCATTACCATTATGATTTTTAGGCAAAAATTGTTTATAAGTTATCCTTACTAGAAATTAGTGTCAGTAAAATTGTGGTCTGGATTATCATTATCCACAATTAGCAATATATATATATATATATATGTATAATGGTGACTCCGTAAAAATAAAAAAAGTAGTCATAATAATTGGTAATAATATTCTGTTATCACTAAATCGTCACGATATATACAGATTTAGGGAGTGTTTGCAATAATTTTTACTTTTAAAAAGTGATTTTTGTAGAAAAAAAATTAGAGATTATAGTAGAATCAAAAGTAGGTAGTGTTTGTAAAAAAAGTGAAAAGCAGATAAAAACTAAATTGGATAGTATTTGGAGAAAAATCAATTTTAAAATAAACTTAACTGATGAAAATTGTTTTGTCCCTATATGTTAAAAAGATATTATCTTTTTGCTTATTATTTCACTTGTTGTTTGTCACTATTGATTATTTTTTCACAAAAAATCATAAATTTTATTTCGATTATAAGTATTTTCATATTTATATTTTTGAAAATATTATAAAAATATATCTAATTTAATAATGCTCCCACTAAATAATATAATTATTGATTCATACACCATAATTAGACATGTATGATTGCAAAAAATAATTAATTTATTAATTAATTAAATAATAATATGTTAGGAAAATAGGATAATTAGATAATACAGATGAAATATAAAAAACTTAAAATATTAAAAATGTGAAAGTGTAAATTTAATTATTGTTAAAATTTAAATTATTTAAAAAATTCAATATCAACTTTAAAAATACAATTATAGAAATAAATTAAAAATAATAAAATTGAATTAAGATTACTTAAGGGTAAAATAGTAAAACATAAAATTGAATTTATTTACAGAAAATCCAAAGTTTGGCCTAAAAACAACTTGTTTAGCCGTTTTAAAAACAGAAGCTGGTATTTCAAATATTTCAAAAGTATTTTTTTGGAGCTAGAAATTGAAAAGCGCCTTTTCGAAGCGTGCGAAAACATTCTCTTAGTCTAAAGTTATTATAAATATTAAATTTGCGAATTCCATCGACATAATAAAAAATTATTATCATTTACTATATATTATCAGCGATAACTTTAATATTATAATGTCTTGCAGTTGCATGCAAACACCATTAGCTTATTCAATTATAAATTCGAGCTCGATTTAATCTAATCCAACCCAATTTTATACTAAGATGCTTGAAAACTTATAATCTTTGTATTGGTAATAGCAGTGTACTATAGACATTGTTACAGTGAAAATAACCATAGCTAAGTGTACTTGAACGCATCACTCAACCAGTTTCCAGATGATACCCGACATGATGCATCTTCAAACTATGTTCACTTACTTTCTTCACGTATCAAAAGCTCGCCTCCTCAGTCGTCGGCCTCCTCAAGAAGTATCGCAAACTGTTTGCAAGAACCTGCGAAAGTTTTCTATAAATAATTTGTTCGTCCCGTCTGAAAACAAGTGGCTTATGATCGAGTTAGAACAACGACGTCAGGGAGGGGAGTGGTGTACGTACCTGTTGAAGAGGCCTGATGATGGCTTTACCATTGTAGCTTACATGAAATTTTCCCTTAGCCAACAATCCCTACGACCGTAAACGTAAAATACCATGAAGCTCCGGTTATTCATTTTTGTCTAAATAGACATGTATACAAACATTACATTATCTATTTTAATTTTTGAACGTATGACGTGTATACATTAAATGAAATGGAAGGTACAGTAGGGATTTAGAATAGAAAATCCAGTCCGTTGGTACAGATGCAGTAGTTCACCAGAAACTAATATTTACCTCAGTATCAAACTCTCCTGACTTAACAGCTATATTTATGTCGGTAATGATCTTGACAAGATCCACGAGTAAGCCAGGACGATCAGCCGTCTCTACGTAAAGCAAGCTGCGATATAGTAAAGCACGTTCCGCTTTAACAAACTAGCACTATTAAATGCAGTGAAGCAAATTCGGTCAATTTGTAGTCCATGTACGAATTCAAGAGAATTATTAAATGCTTTACCTCTGCTCAGGACCGTCATCATAGATACGGATATGAGTTGCTAAATCCACATCAACCTGCAATTAATGTGAGGCCATTTATTTTCCATAGAATTTTTAGACTCGTCCATAGTGGAAAGTCTTGCTCCCGTATTTAGGGGTGCTTACAAAAACTTTTATTTATGTGGTGGAAAAGAAATTGTAGAATAAGATGTAAGTTTAGTTATATGAAAGTTGGGAGTGTTTGAAAAAAAAGTCGAAAAGTGGAAAAAGGCTAAATTAGAGTCTTTGGGGGGAAATTGAAATTGGATTGTGCGAAGATGATAAGTGCTTAAAGTAAACCGTTGCAAAAAGCCCCCTAGAAGTGATGGTTTTATTTTCTAGCTTATTGAGCTGAGCTTGTGTTTTGAACCTCAATGTTTCAAAACCAGGCTTGTTTATCAAAAAATACAATCCCAAATGTGTGCGTGAGAGAGAGAGAGAGAGAGAGAGAGAGAGAGTATGACAGTTGAGAAAAGGGCTAATACCTTTTCACTTGGTGGCATCGCACCAAATGCCACCCCCATAGCTAACTGGGTGCTCGACTCCTGAAAAATCAACTCCGCACCTTTGAGAACCAAGATAAAACCATCGAAAGAGGTACAGTATCCAGAATTCCACAAGTCCAAGAACTTAGAGAGAATACCGGATGATACTCGAGCAGATTGTTGATAACCGTCAAACGAATAGCTTCAAGCAACTCCGGATCATCAACCTTTCTCCCTGTAGAACTGGACACCAGCCCATGCAGTCAAAATGATACATCTACGGATCAGATTTGACAATAATCGGGTTGTTATATAACAAGCTTAAGTGCTAATTTGACAACAATAATGACTAAGTTATAACGAGCTTCTCTTAATTTAGACAAGCAAAGATCAGAAGTAGAGATATCACCTCTGCATGTATTTAATCTTACATCCTAATTATGACAAACTTTCAAGAAAATACAAAGAAATAAATTACGAGATCCAAACATCAGGATTTACATGGTAGACGACCGTTCATATAATTAAGGCGATGACACAATGAAGTAATTCACTAAACCAAAGCTATGTTTGACACTAGCTAAGCATGCAATGTTGAAGAGACTCACCAATGATTTGGAATATGTGTATTATATACCACGAAATATATACTCTATTGAGACTTGATACACGTTCTGCAACCAAGTGGTGAAAGCATAAATCAAACGAGATTATAAAAAATTGTGAAGTAATAACATGAACTTACGCCTTAGTGATGGCAAACTTGTTGTGTTTACCATGTGAATCAAGGTAGACGTTTCCCTTGACGACAGTTAGTCCCAGATTCTTCAGTGCATTCATCTGATAACACAATTTTACCAGCAATCGTGCATTATTGAAACTTCTTTGCCTTTTTAACTATTAGGATCTTTCTTCTTTATTTGGTAACAGAAAATTGAGCATTTAAAACTAAAAAAGAGCATAGTATCATACTGTATCCAAGAGAGCCCCAAGGCGGTCACCAAAGGTGATTTCAACGATGGTGGCATCGGGATCTGAATCTTGATCTATTGTAACAACGGGTGTTGGAATCACATCGTCCTCCTCTGAACTCGCATCCTGCTTTGGCAAATCCAACAACCAAACGTGGCGTCATATACTATGGAAGAACCAAATGGGCGTAACTGAATATAAAAGCAATAATTGATACTCCACTTCAATACCTTCACGGCTGCAGCAGATGACGCTTTTGGCATAAATGAACTCACGGAAGATGACAAGCTGACACAAATACCAAAGATATTATATAACAATAATTCAGAAGTTCGCCAACCAAAGGATAATTCCAGCTGGGGGCAATATAGTATGAGTCAAGTATCAACATTTGGACAAGCGCTGCAGTATAGCAGATTCGAGGCAGTCCATGATTACAGGAAGGAATGTATGCAGTGGAAATGTCTTTTATACCTATTAGTTGGTAACTTAGATAATTTAAACAATATGAAATCTTCAGCAAGATCATGTCGAAATCATAAACTTATTACCAGAGGTGTCCTAATTATACTCCTCAACATACATGCATTTGTCTCAGCATACCACCAATTAACATGGAATGGAAGAGGGTAACAGCAAAATGAAGCTCATGTACAATAAATAAGAGTGTTTGTGGTAGTAATTAGAGGAAAAAAACACACAGGATGAGTAAAACTCAAGACTTTAAAAGGGTCCTAAATCTAATAACCTATTCTAAATGAAAGGATCAATAGTATAGTAAAGAAGCACATTTTCACACACAGACTAAAAGTGCTTGTGGCAACCAGCACAGAATAAAAAACACATTAGGATGATAACTCAATTTTAGAATGGTCTTAGATCTAGGTACCACTCTTAAATGGATTGATCAATAGCATATCAAGAATCACACACCACACACACACACACACACACACACACACACATACACACACCCGAGATTAATGAATTACCTTCTCTTGAAAGTAATGCATGAAAACTCAACATGGTCCAAACCAAACGAACGCATGATCAAAGGAGCTCCCCTGAAACTGGGCTCCTTCTCAATTGCTTTGAAGTTCTTGTAGAGCCTAAAGTTACTCCCCACAGAAACCGAAGCCATAGCCACAGCCACAGCCATTTTCTTGTTTAACTGCGAAATTACTGAAACAAGCCAAAAATGGAAGAAAAAAAGATGAAGAAAATCAGCAAAAAAGCTTCTATCTTTGCGTAAAAGCTGCGGGGATTCTTGATTGAGCAGTGGAGGAAGGAGTTGAAGAACAACGGGAATTGAGAGAGGTGGGAATGAGGAGCAGTGGGGTCGAAGAAAAGTAGGTGAATCTTCTGCTGTATTCGTGGTAAATGTTTGGGGTTGTAGATTTCTAGTAGAGTCCGCCATTTCTCATGAACCAACTCTCTCCTCTAACCCCGCGTCTCCGTCTCTTTATACCTCACTCACTCACTCACTGTCCTTGTCATATTTATTTCCGTTCAATGTCAATCACATAAGACATTATTCCAAAACCTCCTTGGAAACAAAAACAAATAATAATAATAATAATTAATATAATATCATAAACAAAACGATATACTTTATAAATTTAGAAGGGGTACTTTGATAATTTGAAAAAGATAGAGAGTGTTTCCACAATAAAATCACAAAAGTTTCTTATAATTTTATAAAAAGATTTGAAGCTAGAGGGGTAACATGGTATACACTCTTAACTCAGGGGTCAATATGTAATTTTTTATAAACTTCAGTTCTTGGTTTTGCCGCTACATGTGTGTGTACGTGTGTATATATTTAGAGAGAGAGATGAACAATGGTGAGGCGAAGTGCGTATTTGATTTGGAAAAGCCCTCAGTTTATCGATGCCATTCGAGAACGGGAATTAGATCTCCGAAGCTTGTTTTCTCTGAAAATTAGTTCCATCATTTCAATGTATATGTATGTGGTTGATGTATGGATGGTTAGTTTGAACAGGAAATAGAAAAGGTGTTATATCGACGAAGCCTGGTGCTACTCAGGTAAAGTTCCTCTTTTCTTCTCCTCATTAACAGTTTCAGTTTGCATATTGTTTTTGCCTCTCATTGAAGGTTAAAAAGTCTCGCACTCAAATTTGTTCTTATGAAAAATTTTCGTTAATTTATCTTCGTTTGTTGATTTTCTGAAGATTGTGTTGTGCTTTAATTTGGTTGTTCTAGTGATTTTCTTTCTGATTGTTGAATTACAGGAGTTGGACACCATTGATTTATCTGATTACGCTATTGTGAAGCTTGAAAGCTATCCCTACTTAAATCGCGTGGGCAGTTTGTTCTTGAACAATAATGGAATTACCCATGCCAATCCCAACATGAGTGTGCTTTTTCATTATCATTTCTATCCTTTTGGAAACCTGAAGCTTGAAAAAAGTGAAATTTACTGTCATTTTCTTTCATTAATGATTGGGTCTGGTTATTAGATAAAAACATATATGATACTAGTATTAGATGTAATTTCCTAAATGTGGGGGTTATGTGTAATTAGACCAAACTTGAGGGGAGGGCGCCTTGATCATTCCTATTGTTGTGACCGATTACCCTTCTCGGTTCTTGTATCTGGCTTAAAATCTGAGCCTATTCTGCTATAGAAATATTTCTTGTTTGTTTCTGTTCTTATTTTTGTTGTTTCAAAAATTTCAGTAATTATTGACTTGTAATAGAAAAAGGGGGTTTCGTACTCCAATCGCTTGTATATTAGTTTGGTAAGATTTGTCTGATAGCCACTCAACACCTATTTGTAATTATGGTCAATTTGGTTCATGGTTAACTATAAGAATGTGTCTATCAACCAAGTAGGTGAGTTGGCATTACTCTTCTATTTGAAGGAGAGGGTCCTAGGTTTGAACCCAGGTTGTTCCCAAATTCCCACCCAATTGTACTCAGAAAAAAAAAGAAAAAAGAGAAATATAAGAACAATTTGACCAGTTATAAAGACCGATGAAGTATTTATATCCTGTTCTTGCAAGTGAAACAGTTGGCAATATGCTATCCTTTTAACATGAACATAAAAGTAGTAACTTGAATCGATGCTTTTGACAGTAATTGGATTAATTTTCTGTGCATTGTCTGCACTCCTAGAAGATCCTGAGATCTTGAAATTAAACCTGAAATTTCGACAGACAGTTGAGTGAAACTTGTGCTTCCTTACAATGGAGAAATAAAGGGCAAAAACCAGAAGTTGCTTCCCTTAGTTAGTACTACAATTTGTAAATTTTGCAGAAAAGATCAAATATGTGGTGTTAAAGTGTCCAGTGAATGTGCTCCATTAATTTCTTTGTTTTGCTATATTATACCATTGTACATAGTAGCCCTTTGGCATGTCAGTGTATAGGCACTTGTTTGCTGTACCCATCACATGAAATATTCTTGCAGGCACTATAAGACTATGAGTCTCAAAAGTTTCCTATTTTAGAGGACAAGTGTTTGAAATAATTTAAAAATTAGTTGTGAAGAGTTGGAATTCCTTGGCTTTACCATCTGGTTTGGCCAAGACTTATGGTCCCGAGGTTCATGGTAGTAAGAAAAAGTCAAAGTTTAAGAATGAGTTTGCATAAGTCATATTTGTGACTTTAATGTCTTTGTCACAATGTTGTATTCCCGGGCACAGGCTCGTTATGAGAATTTATTGTGTTTTTCTATCTTCATGTGCCAAAAGAGGGATGCTTCTGTGTGTTTGCCTTACTAAGTAACCTATGTACCTTATGCAGTTATGTCCTTGTCGTGTATGTAAAAGTTAACGTGTTTGCTATTCTCATTGACCTTGTTGCTTTTGAACTTGTCTTGTTGAATAACATATGGTTGGTTCATGTCACTAAAAACTTATATAGTTGCATAGTTCTGCTATGATTATGGACATTTTGAAGTCTGGTGTTGAAGAAATAATGGTTTATTGAGCTGAGGAGCTCGTCATTGTCTGGTGAACGAACATAGCTCAAGCTCGAGCACGAGCTTGTCAAATCGAGCTCGAGCTCATTATATAAGATTCGAGCTCGAGCTTGAACTCTAAAAGCTCGTCGAGCTCGCCCTGGAGCCTTAAAATAAAAAAATCGAGCTCGAGCTCTAGCTCACCAAAAATGGTCCGAGCTTGACACGTTTACACTCCAATATCAACCTTTTTCACTTGCCTTGAATCTACTTCCTATTTTATCTGAAAACCTAATGATAATGGACAGTTGTAGTAATGGTAAATATTGTTGAACACTTCTCCACCTGCTTCGCGAGCATATGGATCCCACCCTTTTCATTCTTCTCAATAATTTCGTGTCATTTCAGATTGTCGCCTGTTATTATTGTATTAAAATTTTGGTATCTGATTAATTTTATGGTATGTTCTACACAGGCACCAAATCAGGTCAGCTTCCGGCTGATCCCAAAATCAATGACAGTGACAAAAGTGAAAGCCCCCAACTGGAAGATCTGATGAAAAACAAGCTAATAATGAAACTCAGCCGCTGAATCTGAACAAAAAAAAAATGATGGGCCTGCAAAAATGAAAGAGGTATTAATAATTACCAAAATATAGTTATATATATTTATATAGTTTACGGATTGGATTTGGTAGTAAAGTCGTGAATCGTGATCTTGTTTAGCTACCTTCATTAAGGTTTACTGATCTCTCTGAATCCTGTTATTATTTTTTGTTATGGAAACCAAGTTCCAAATTTGATCATAATTCGCCCACAATTTCTGATCTTTTGCATATGGATCTAACTCCTCTCTTTGCTTCTCTGGAATAGGTGGGTTCATATCTATGTGACAGGATAAACACATCATTCATGCATGAAATCAGGTTTTGAGTACGCTGAACCTATGTTTTGAGTGTATACCCCAATTTTTAAATTGTTCGATTTATTTTTCAATAATTACTTTTAGAAATTATTCTTTTTTAAAACCGTTAAAAGTTAATTATTATATTTTATTTATCATTCGTTATATCTATGAGTAATTTTTTTAATTTCTTCAATTAATCTTAAGAATTAATGCGGCTGGTTGTCATGTTTAGTTATAAACTATATTTGTATAATCAATTATGAAATTGCGAATACAAACCCGCCGTAACTAAGATCTCTACAAAGCGTAATTAGGTTCTGGAGCTCCTCAACTGGAGCATAATTGTCTATCTTGCAATGGCCTGCAGCGTGATGTTTGGAATTCTTTTTAAACCGTTTCTAAAACACTCCCTAAATTTAAGTCATATATATATATATATATGTTTGAATTAAATAGAAATAATGTCTCTACAAACACTCAGGTATTAGAAATGGTAAAACGGGGCAGGATTGTTTATGTAAATTATATCGACAACCCTTAAAGTTTTTGGGTTTAAATATACAAATATTCTCTATTTTTTATAAAATTATATGTACCTCTTCTTGAAGGGTGTTTGTGTAAATTTTTGTCATTAGATAAGAGGTATACTTGTAATTAAAGTGTAATTGTAATTTTATAAGAACCAGAAAATATTTGTGTTTTTAAATTTAATTATAAGGAGTGTCAATATCATTTACTGTACTTTGCAATAGCCATGTTTTTCAAACTAATCCCCAAACTTCTCGTGAACGTATGCTACGAGGAATATTAGAGCTAAAAAAAAAACTGACTATATTAAAATTGCATTATGATTTTATGCATTAAATGACAAATCGAAATAAAACTTACTACAATAATTTCTATAATCCTAATAGTAATAATGTTTATATAAAAACTGTCACTAGCTAGCAATAATTAGTGACAAAAAAATATGTATATAGTTGTCACTAAATTGTTATTATAATTTTATAATTGTGCCATTAATACATATATATAATTGTGATTCTATTCATAACTTTTATTACTAATTTATGATTATATCTTAATAAGATGAACATTATTAAAGATACATTGTTAATAGTAAATTTAATATTGATACTTAATATTTATCACTAAAATTATCTTTTTTGGTAGTGGTAGAATACATCCAAAAAAAAAAAAAGAAAAGAAAAGAAAAACTTCTTACAACTCTAATTAGTTGAAAATGGAAATCGTTCGGACACTCTTTTTGGCAAAAGAAAAAGCTTTAAATGATGTGGTTAAAGTTTAGGCGACTCAAAGAGAGAAAGGTATTTTGATATGATAATACTTTTTAGGGTAGTGGCATTCAAGAAATTGGACAAACAATCCCATCTTAAACAAGATCATATCTCATATTGTTTAGATATATAAACTCAAGATTTCAAGAAATCTTCTTTTTTTTTTTTGTTTCCAGCTCAGGTGGTAAAATTGAAGGTCCCAAGCCCCATTGTATGCATGGGATATTATTCTGCTGCATAGTAGTAATTGTTTGCTGTAATAATAGGAGGTATTTAGATCTAATTTATATAATATTATTGATGATCAGGGTATGATTGTTGTAATTATTTTTATTAGATATCGATTATCGACATAAATAATTGTAATAAATTTATTTCAATTAATAATAGTTCATCATTTTCAATTAAAAAAAAAACAGATCTAATTTTTATTTCATAAAAATGCTTACACCATATGCTAATCAAACAATAATTATTTACGACCTTAATATTTAATGAAAAATTCAGGATTTTAGATATGTAAAATTATGGACTTTAACAATCTTTGTACGCGTTGATCCGAATTATGTATTTTAAACACTTTGATTCTTGCAATAATATACCGTTTTTTCTTTAAAAAAAAAATTATGGACTTTAACTTTAACCATAACCATAACGTGAAGACTTTTATTCAATTTCCATCATAATTAGTGTCTGTTTAAAAAAAAAAAAAATGGGGGCGAGACATAGGGTTTCTTTATAAAAAAAAGTTGTGGTAGTACAATAAAGAGTTGTATGAAATAGGTAAAGTGATGGGAATGATGTGTATATTTGGCAATCAATCTACCAATCAACGTCCCATAATCATTCTCTATTTATATGTATATATATATCTTTTAATTTTGTGCATGTGATGAGATCAAAATTACAATTTTGGCTATTGCTTTAAAGCAGGGTCTGATTTTGCAGGCAACTCCCAAACTTTATTTGCTTTTGATATTATTGCGTCCTATTCTTATTTCAATGTCTAAAAAAGATAAGACACACACACCCAAAGAAAACAGCCCTATAAAAGATATTCTGTTATAATTAATTATTTATCATGATAATTAAAATTAGATTATGTATTAATTAATACAAATATCCCCTAACTCATTCTCAGTGCGCGATATTGTAATTTTATGAAAAGTATCAAGTTTTTGTAAATTTAATGAATTATTTAACATTTTCTCAAATAACTAACACAACACTTCAACAAATAAATTGAAGAAAAAAAATGAAATGAAAAGTTTAAGTAGAAAATAAGTGTTATGTATATCATCGACCAAGTTATTATCTATTTTTTGTAAAAATAAACAAATAAATTGAGAAATGTAGAAAATTAAGGTATGTGCATACATCTTCGACTATTAAAAAAATATTTTACATACTTTTTTTCAATTAAACAAGAGGAGTTGTCCTCATATAATAACATTAGTACATATGGAAGGATGGATTCGTAAATTTCTCATAAAAGTTGGTCTAAATTTTGATTCATCAAAAAATGATCATATATGAAAAACACAAATTTTGCAATGTTATGATAAGTTGAATAAATAAAACGTTAATATGATAAAGTATGAAAATGGGTATATATAATTCGAATGGTAAAATATGAGTTTACCCTTATATATATAAAATACATATTAATTTAAAAAATCATTCCAAGATTAATTTATATATAGATATTATAAAATTGAAAATTTAATCACAACTTTCTTAGCAGATTAATTTAAATTTATTTTACAATAATTAATTAGGGATCCAATGTTAACACTTGGAAGTTTCTATAAATCCTAATCCTCCCAATCCCATTAAACCATTTCTCCAACAAGTGATGAATAATTTATTTATTTATTTTGGCCTTGAATATCGTGAATAATTAATTCACTAACTATACTTCCACCTCTTAATTAATTGTACCCTAAAAGCCCCTCATGGACACCTCAATTCTTAGCTTGTGATGTCTGAAGAGAAAAAGAATATAATTTGTGTAAAAAAAAATCAATTAATTTTTCCCCATTACAAATTCAAGATGCACAGTGAATCGAGTCGATCACCGGTCCTTTTTCTTATTAGTTGAATCCATTTTTACCCATTATGCACATTGATGGCAAAACACACACCGCGTGAAGGTAAGAAAAAGGTTGAAGACTTGGTAAGAGAGGAGGACAAAAAGAGTAAGAAATTAAGAGGAAAAGTTTGTATGTTATTACATCAGAATTTCCGTATCTTTACCTTTATCATTAGTTAAAATGTTTGTATCAACATCAGCACCACCTTAAGTTTATCAGAAATTCAACACTTATATAATGCGACTGATCAATTATTAGTACGCAGTATCCTGCTTTGGGATTAAAAAATGCAAAGTCCACAAGATGACCACCACCACCACCACCGCCATCGCCAATCCGACACGGAGGTAATCGGCGGCGACAGAACGTCGTTTAGCGGTCCCTTAAGTGGGCCATTGAACAAGAGGGCTGGTGGTGGCAGAAAAAGTCCCCAGTTCAGCCACCCCGACACCCCCACCAGCGCAGCCACCGCGGATGACTACGTGGAGATCACCCTCGACGTTCGGGAAGACTCGGTGGCGGTGCACAGCGTTAAGGCCGCGGGAGGAGGCGAAGTGGAGGACCCTGGGCTGACCAAGCTCCTGGAAAAGAAGTCTTCATTCGCGAGAAATGCCCCAGCAAGAATTATTAGGCAGGTGTCCCTAGAGCTTAAGAGGTTGGCGTCATTCACGCGCCACCCTCATCCGGGGCGTAGACTTGACCGGACCAAATCAGGCGCCGCGTATGCACTGAAGGGACTCAAGTTTATCAGCCAGACCGACGGCGGCGCCGCCTGCTGGGCCGGCGTGGAGAACCGGTTCGATGAGCTGACAGCCACCACCAATGGATTGCTACCTCGTTCACTCTTTTGTGAATGCATTGGTAAACAAAAACATTATTACAACATCAAAAGTCTTAACTACCAACAACTAATATTTCTTGCATGATTATATATATATAATGAGGTGTGTGTGTGTGTGTGTGTTTCCATACATATACATATATTTTTATATGTATGTATAGGTATGAATAAGGAGTCAAAGGAGTTTGCCGGCGAGCTTTTCGATGCGCTTGCTCGCCGGAGAGGTATCGCCGGAGATTCGATCACTAAAGCACAGCTAAAAGAGTTCTGGGATCAGATTGCTGATCAGAGTTTCGATTCTCGACTTCAGACATTCTTCGACATGTAAGAACAAGAGTATATCTCGGATCGATCCATATAGTCATGATCCATACAGCAGCTGCAGTCACATGATTCTGAATATGGTTAATTTTAAATGTATATAGGGTTGATAAGGATGCGGATGGCAGGCTAACTGAGGATGAAGTCAGGGAGGTAAGTTCCAGGCTTCATTAATTTACTTTCTTATTTGGATTATTAATTACATATATTGTCTCTATGATTTGTGCTTAATATATATATATATATATATATGGATTTAAAATTGAATTCCTAGTCTAGGAGATGACATGAATTAAATAATATATATTCCTAATATTAATATTATATATATAAAATATATATGTGGAGGAAATAAATGGTTCATATATTTGGAGGATCGATGTTTGGGGTGAATTTATAACCTCTTAAAAGCATATTATAATATGTTTGAAAATTTATAAGATGTTAAAAATTACCGGTTTTTAAAGTATTTCATTAAAAATGCTTATAAAATTTTAAAATAAGATGTTATGAGATTTTTAAGTGTTTTTAGAGAAAAAGGGGCTCTCCTGACATACTTTTCAAATTTTAACAAGTTTTTTTTTAATTTGATCATATTAATTACAAAATTATTGTAATTAATCAATTTTATTTCTTCTGATCACCGTCATGGCCTAGATGAGAAATAGGACTTTACAATATGTATGTGTGCGTACGATTTTTCAAATAGTTAGTCTGCAATTTCAGTATTAGAATCTGTATGCAGATTATTAGCTTGAGTGCTTCTGCAAATAAGCTGTCAAATATCCAGAAGCAGGCTGATGAATATGCAAGACTGATAATGGAAGAACTAGACCCCGACAAGCTTGGTTACATAATGGTAAAATCCAACAACTTTAAATAAGCCATCAATGATTATATAAGCTGTAAGTTTCTGAAATTGATGCCAATGTACTGCACAGATAGAGAACTTGGAGGTGCTTCTGCTGCAAGGTCCGAGCCAGACGAGAGGCGAAAGCCGGAACCTGAGCAAAATGCTGAGCGAGAAGCTTAAGCCGACGCAAGACCATCCTCTCAAGAGGTGGTACAGAGATTTTCACTACTCTTTGCTGGATAATTGGCAGAGGGTTTGGGTGATGGGTGTGTGGATTGGAGCTATGGTTGGGCTCTTTGCTTACAAGTATGTGGAGTACAGAAATCGGGCCGTTTTTGGTGTGATGGGGCACTGTGTATGCATGGCGAAGGGCGCTGCCGAGACGCTGAAGCTGAACATGGCGCTGATTTTGCTGCCGGTGTGCCGGAACACCATCACCTGGCTGAGGAACATGACCAGGCTTGGAGTGGCTGTTCCCTTTGATGATAATCTTAACTTCCATAAAGTGAGTTGACCCATTCTTGACTTTTTTGAATAGTTACGGTTGGGAGCTGGTTTAGGTGATCTCCATTCATGGTGGACAGTAAAGATGGTATCAAATTACTTGTTGGTTCAAACAACGGCCAATATATTCTGTTCCACTAACTATGCTGGTTTGCAATTAGGTGATTGCCATTGCAATAGCCATTGGGGTTGGAATACACGGGATTAGCCATCTAGCTTGCGACTTCCCCCGCCTCCTCAAAGCTAGGCCGGAGAAATATAGGCCGATGGAGGCCTACTTCGGCCACCAGCCAACAAGCTATTGGCATTTTGTGAAGGGATGCGAAGGTTGGACAGGAATCGCGATGGTGGTTCTAATGGCTATAGCCTTCACACTCGCGTCGCCCTGGTTTAGGAGAAACAAAGTGAATCTACCAAAACCACTGAAAAAACTCGCGGGGTTCAACGCCTTTTGGTACTCACATCAGTACTTATTCCTCGTCGTATATGCCCTCCTCCTTGTTCATAGCATCAAACTCTATTTGACCCATAAATGGTACAAGAAAACGGTTCGTACAAATTAACTCTATCCATATACATATCACACATGACAATCTGTTCGAAACATCATTGTTTGATCAACAGACATGGATGTATCTCGCAATTCCTATCTTGCTCTATGCTGGCGAAAGACTGATCAGGGCGTTCAGGTCCAGCATCAAGCCCGTCAAGATTCTTAAGGTAAAATATTATTTTTTAGAATTACTCAACATATATATATATATATATATATAACTATAGTAATTGGAATAATAATATGTATATATATATAATATGATGAATTTGAACATATATAATAAAATATATTAGTGTTTATAAGAATAATTGCGTGCATGTGTCCTAACAAATTAAAGCACAAATTATATGGGAATGAAGGTGGCAGTGTACCCTGGAAATGTGCTAGCACTGCACATGTCAAAGCCTCAAGGATTCAAATACAAAAGTGGTCAATACATTTTTGTCAACTGCGCAGCTGTTTCTCCATTCGAATGGTAACATATTTTTGCCAACAACCATCATCATCATAATTAAATATTAATTCTTTTCTATTGTTATTACATTATTATCATTATCATTAATTAATAATATAATATCATAATAATAAGATGTTGGAAAATGGATGGATTGCAGGCACCCTTTTTCAATAACTTCAGCACCTATGGATGATTATGTGAGTGTTCACATTCGGACACTTGGTGATTGGACTAGACAACTTAAACTTGTTTTCTCACAGGTCTATTTTCTTTTCCAAATTAATTATCTTTATTGTTCTTCATTATTGTAATTAAGAGAGATAAGGAGTATATATTCTGGTTAAATTTGTCAAGAAAATCTTATTATAAGATATTTTTAGAACATTAATTAAGTTTTTTTTCTAATGAAATAGGATTAATGAAGCTTATAAAATATATATAATTACATGAAATTTTAATTAATATGATCATATCTAAAGAAAAAGAATAAGTACACTTCTTATTCTTCTTCAAGAAAAATTTGGAAGTCCCTAATATTTTCTTTTTAAATTTTATAAAATCATATTCTTTTAAAAAAAATATGATATACTTTTCAGCATTGTATAAGATATTCTGAAAAAAAAATATAATTAAGTTCACCGGAATATCTTCTTAGCGACCTAACATAATTTACTTTAATTGATATGATAATTATATATTGATAGGTCCCACTCAAATATATATATATGTATATATATAGGTGGATTTTTTCAAAGATATGAACTTTGAGAAAATAACATGATATGGTTGACAATAATCAACTTTATCACATTACGATCCATTGATAATGTGTAATGTCCCCACAATCCATCAACATATATTACATTATAAATATATAGAATTTTGTCTTATTTTTGTTGTCCTAAAACACCCAAATAATTTTATTATTATTTATTATTATTTTAATCATTGCGACAATAATCCTACGCAAATGCAAGCTGGTTGGATCTATTTGAATTTTTTTTTTCACATTTTAATATTACACACTGGTGTCAATTCAATACGTAATTAATACATACATATTTTCAGTTAAAAAAATAATAATTAAAATATAATTTAAAATTAAAGTCATATATAATACACATATATAAATATAATATCAACACGTATTTTCCAAAAGTGTGATAAAAAATACTTGGTGTGATTTACGTGTGGGGTTATGGTTTTGGGCGTTTGGTAGGTTTGTCAGCCGCCGCCTACCGGAAAAAGTGGTCTCCTCAGAGCTGACTGTTTGCAAGAAGAGAATAATCCCAAGTAAGTCCATTTCCAACTTCTATGCATTAATTCATTTTTAAGGGAGTTTTTTAGTAAAACTTTGTGCTTTTGAAAGAGGAATAATTACATTTACACACCTAATATATAATTTGATAAAATAAATTATTTTTATTTTCTTTTGTATAATTGTAAAAACTATTCTTATAATAAAAAAAATAAGTAATTTGGGTAATAATGTTGACATTTCTTAGAGTGTATATACAATTTTTCAAAAAGTATGAGTGATTTACAATAAATGATCTAGACCTTTTTTGCAGTGTATATGTAATTTCTAAAAGCTAGGGGTTGTTAAGTAAATAGAGCATATATTAGGGATGTAAATATAATATTCTCTTTAAAAATGATTAAATAGAAAAAAAAAATGACGTTGGGAGCATCCTTAAATATTTGTTATAAGTATGGAAAAAGAAATTGGTGTATCATCGATTTATTTGTTAAATAAGTCAATGAAATTTAATTTGGTTGATGACGTTGAGGCTCCACCACTATAAGTTCATACGTTAAAGTGCTATCTTTAACCGTTTTGAAAAGCAAAAATTGTCTTCTCAAACACCTCAAAAGTGATTTTTTTAATCTAAAAGTTGAAAAACACTTCTAAGAAGCTCGCGCAAACACTCCCTGATTAATTCAACTAAAAGCTCTTAAACATTTAAAATAATTTTTACGAATGACATGTTAGCTAAGTTGGATTTATTTTAGTAGAATCAATTAAATGGTAATTGATACGTCATTAACGTGGCTGGTGAAAACTACCTAATATATGTGAGGGTTGAATGGTAAATATTAAAAAATTGAAGGACCTTAAGTAATTAAATATATTCTTACATTGTATCTTGCGTAGGCTGTTTAATGAATTATTGGATGTTCCTTAAAGAATGCTAGAAAACTGACAACAAATTCGGAGAAAAATCATTGATCATAATCATTTTTGGTCTCGTTTAGAAATGGACGTTTAACAAGCAGTGAAAACTGACCCCTATGACTATATTTCAAGAATACTTAGGATTAAATTCAGAGGTGTTTATAAAATAGTTATTAGAGCCTATAAAATTTTAAATCTTTTTAATTAAGAATCATTTTTTTATATAGCAATAAAGATTTGAAGTTTATTCAAAAATAAGTTTTGAATTATTTAATAAAATAAGATGATGGAAGTTTATAAAACGTCTAGTATTGTAGATGTTGTAATTAATATGATTAAAATTGGATGATCTTATTAAGATCTTACTTGTTAAAAAAAAATATTGTAAGTTCCTATGATCTTAATTATCTTATAAATCTTATAATCTATTGTTCTATTAAAATTATGAAATATCTCATAAAAATATCCTAAAGAGTTTACTGAACACCCTGTTGTTTTGATCAAAACTCAAATATCATAGTGAAAATATGTGATTAGACACTATATTACAAATGAAAACATTTAATGTTCATTTGTATACCTATTACATAGCTTCCCTAGGGTTTTGATTGACGGTCCGTATGGAGCACCAACACAAGACTACAAGGACTACGATGTGGTCCTACTAGTAGGGCTAGGCATTGGTGCAACGCCGATGATCAGTGTCGTCAAGGACATCGTCAACAACATTAAGGCAATGGAGGAGGATGAAAATGCAGTGGAGGGAGTTGGAGGTGGCAACGGCCCTCCTTCAACCCATTTAACGCCTAAACGAAAAACTGGATCAGGGAGTGGTCGGCAGGACTTTAGGACGAGGAGGGCGTACTTCTATTGGGTGACAAGGGAACAAGGTTCATTTGAATGGTTTAAGGGAGTTATGAACGAGGTTGCTGAAATGGATCACAAAAGAGTCATTGAAATGCACAACTATTGCACTAGCGTCTATGAAGAAGGAGATGCCCGTTCTGCTTTGATTGCTATGCTTCAATCAATCAACCATGCCAAGAATGGAGTCGACATCGTCTCTGGGACGAGGGTTATGTCCCACTTTGCGAAGCCTAACTGGAAATCGGTCTACAAAGGAATTGCCCTTAATCATCCTAATGCAAGAGTTGGTAAGTTTCTAATCAAAACTTTCATATAAAATATCTTTTAATAATATATAGGACAAAATTTTTATTTTTCTTTTCAATTTTATCCTTACTGATCAAGAAAATGATTTGCAGGAGTGTTTTACTGTGGGGCACCACCACCAGTGAAGGAGCTAAAACAGCTAGCTTATGATTTTTCACACAAGACCTCCACCAAATTTGAGTTCCACAAAGAGAACTTTTGATCTCATCAAGAATCTTGATGACAAGATTTTCTTGATGAATGTGATGGGATTAAAGGTGTGAGCTCCACAGACCCTAGATTTCTAATATGCTCCCCTTCCGTACAGTTATTGTTGTCACATTAAGTTGATCACATTTGGATGGACCACCAACATTAGTTACCAACCCACCATCAATAGTGGAGATTAAGTCAGATAATTCAAGTTTTTTAATTTATTTTTTAAATATTTTAAAGATTTTAATTTTTTTTTTTAGAATTAACATAAAGTATGGGTGGAGCAACAAAATTTGACACATATCCCTAAATGATGTGTCATTCATTACAACTAATGAACAAAGCACATGATGCAGATTAGAGAATCTCCAAAGTTTAAGAGATTTTGACTTTCATCATTACTATATATTGGAACGGGTTTTGAAAATTATAGATCGCTTACAAAAATCTCTACAAACTACCCATTAATATAACTTTTACATCAATAAAAACAAAAAAAATCAAATATATAATTTTTTGAAGGGGATAAAAACAATATGCTATTACTTAGTGACTCAACATGTATCAGTAAGTGTTTTGGTAAGCATATATGCATAGGGAAGATGGAAATTTCCAAGAGTGATCTCACAAAGGAATCATGCTTGAATCAGCTAAAGACAAGTTGTGGGTGGTCCAATTTTTTTAATTCATTGAAGATAGTAAGTAGATGATGATGGTGAAGTAGTGGGATGGGGAATATATAATTTACAAAACAACACGCTAATTTATACATGGACCCATATAAATGTATGTACATATATGTGCACGCGCGATGTGCTTCTTTCTTTATTTCTAAAGAAAAGGCCTTTTGCACATGTCTAATCAGGTTTGTTAGATCGCATTTGATCTCACTCACATGTGGACTCTATAAATCAATGATTGGGATATTGACTAACCAGCAAATCCAAATGCACCCTTAAGAATTTTCAATATTCTTTTCAAAACTTTATCTGTACAAATGATCCACCAACGCTTCACACATTACTAGTAACAATATCCATTTTTAACCAACACTTGAGTTTCTTAACAATCTTTAATTTTTAGGACAATCTGAATCTTATATTACAAATTATTGTTATATCTCATATTTATAACATCAAATATATTAAAAAAGCCCGACCAACTAAATCTTAGGTAAAAATGCAATGTCATCGCATCATGTCAACTTTTGTCTACCAATCAAATCAAAGCACATCTCAACTAATGGGACCAGACAAATAAAACGAGTTGGAACCACAATATGTTTTGTTTTACCAATTACGGACGCGTTAGTGTATTGTATATAAATTAATGTTCAGTAGTATAATATTATAAAGTCTATTTTCGCAATATGATAAAAAGCGATTAGGTGTTATTCAAATGATAAAATTTTATAGCATTATGAATTCAATTCTCATGAATATATATATATATATGTAAGTATAACAACTTTTATTCTTTTGGATGCATTTTTTAGTTTTAAACAATTGATGTATTTAATCAGCATTTAATGTCTAAATGTACCTTAATGTAATCAATCTTATCTAATAAAAGAAAAAACACACAGAGGGCAATTTGAATCTTGGAGCCTAAATCCAATTGATTCTGCTTACTACTGAAGTCGCATGTTTAAACTATTTCACAAAACAATAGTGTACATTCACATGTTCTAGTTTAAGAAATAAAATGAAATGTCATCGAAATTTTATTCGAGTTGTGGTGATGGTGTTTAAAGAAACCTCATAGGCTACATAAACTGTATGTTTTAATCTCAGCACTCTATACATGAGGTGGAGTAACTAAACACTAAAGCGAAGAGTTAATAAGATGAAAGATAATCCTAAAGAAGAAGTATAAATGTTCGTATAATTTTACCCACACCAGTAGCTATATTAAGGAATGAAGATGTTGAACAACCTCAGTCTTGTTTGACTATGAAACAAAACCATACTTGTTAAGTGCAACTTATACTGTTCTAGCAAAAAAAGTTATCTTTTAATGCAAATGAAAGTTACCCAAAGAACATTATCCCACAATATCTTTTGCATGGTGAGTGTGTACGATATCTATCCCAAGAGGACATAGAACATGCAATAATTTGGCATATATTGATAGTAAATGAAGTAGAAGATTTACCGCATATGATTTGTTTTGCTATCTCTTCCCTTCTTTATCCTCTGGAAATTGGGCTTTATTGGTTGGCTTAATATTGGGCCTTGATCTGCAGTGTCGGTGGACTTATACGGTATCAGGGGCTTCTTTGCCGGTGCAGAAAGAGTGATTGACATTGTTGGTGAAACTGCTTTTCTTTTTAGCTGCCTAGGGAGTTCCAGCCTCTCAAGGATTCTTGAAGTTTTCTCATCCACTTGCCTGTTACTTTGTGATGGTGACATAACCACTTGATCTAGCTTTAAGTTGGAAATGCATGTTGGAGAATGTATGCCTTTAAGTTCGGTGACGACAAGTTGTTCCCATTCTTCTGTAAGACATGGTCCAGCTTTCTTTTCTTCAGGTTTAGGATCAAAGTGTGACAATTCATCTACTGGGATGACAACTGTGCCTGCTGCTTGTATTGGCGGTTGAGCTTCAGGACTCCGGAGGTTGGAGTTTGATGATGAGATTACTTCTTTGCTTTTAGGAAGTATAGCCCTGCAACACAAAGATGGTGACTAATGCTTGATATGCTTCGAGATGGTAACAACAAAAGGCATCACTGTTAACCCAGAAATCATTGAAGAACTAAAACCTACTGTTTTATTATTATATTACTTGTAGTATGATTCAAGTTCAGCTCCTAAGTCTACTCACCACCAACAATAATAGCATTGTCAATGCTTTAAGAAATCTGCAACAAGTAAATTCATTCTAATAAGCATTTTTTCTAGAATCTTATTTGCTTGTAGACTTTTCTGTCAGTTCATTAAAAATGGAGTTGAATGATGAGGCAGATGACTGAATTTGTTTCTCTATGGCACGCCTGCCAACTCTCAGTGAGTATCGGTTTAACCACTGCAGACTTGGAGCTAATCTTGTAAACATAATCTGGGACCTGTAACCGTTAGTTTGGCATTAAACTTGGGCATACTTGTTCTCTTGCAAAGTTATTATTTCAATAACTGGCAGTAGTTCTTCCCTTTCAGAAGAGTTTGGAATTAAACATGGGCATACTTGTACTTTTGCTGACAGAAATTTAAATACAAGAGTCACGAGATAATTACCCAAATTGCAGGCTTTCTTTAACAAGCAAGTTCAGTTTTTGATGAAGACCTCTGTCATGCTGGATTGGATTATAGTCACTTACCCCCAACTGGGAATAAGAAAACATTGCAGTTTATTATGAGAGCGAAAAGAAAGAGAAGTTGTTATGGGCTAAAACGATCATGAATATCACCAAAATAATGAGCTAAATTATCAACTTCTGCCTGTGCAATTATCAAAGAAAAGAACTTCAGTCTTTGCACCTTAATACTGTCACGTAGCTTCAGAAATAGAAATTAGAAACCAAAAATGCAATTGCACATGTTAAAAGAGTAATCCTAAAGAACATAGAAATAGTAGGATTCAACCTTCAGCAAAGAGGCTTGAACTGTGTTTTCAATCTCTTCAACTGCAATGGAGCTAATGAATTGGCTGACATCAGGGATAGGCAAAAATTCCTCTGATGCGGAAAGCCTCTGAAAAATTTACATATTTGATACAGATATTGATTAAAAATTGACAAGAAGGAAATGGGAAGGAACTTGGGTGAAGTTTCTGAGAGAAACAATGATACTGTTACAATGGAAACAAGAAAAAAGAAGTTGACTTGTAAATTTAACAGAATGACAAAAGGTCCTAATCACATCAACCACAATTTCTTTCCTATCAAAAGTTCCTTCAGTAACTAGTGTGGTAATAAGCATTTCAACCCTTTTTTCTGTTAATTCTTTCAGTAGTTTAAAATTTGAATTAGAAGCGAAACAAAATTCTGAAAAGGTGAAGAAATAATCAAGACTTTGAAGGCTCAAAGTAAAAGAAAAAAAGAGTTTCTCTTAAAGGATATGCACACAGAGTACACAATCCACAGAGATGGGAAGAGAGACTCAGAAAGCAATTACCCTGAGAAGCATCAGCCCTTTGTCTGAAGGTAAAAGAATATAATAGCACCGGAATGAAATCTCCATTGCAGTTTCAATGTTACAATTAGAAGAGCAAACCAAACCCTGATCAAGTGAATTTAAGACACTGCATACCGCCTGAAAGACTGCAAACCAGAATACATGAAAGATGAAATCAGTTTCAGCTCATGAGAAATAGTATACTACAATACCGACAAAGAAAAATATGAACACAAGATTAAGAGAGCTATCCACACACGTTGGTTGTTTTGCTCTGATTTGTCATTCTCATCTGAATCATGCAAAGTTGATGGAGTAACAAAGTAGGTGGGACCCATTATTAGCCCTGTCGAGACCCGATCAACAGATATAAATATAAGAGAACGTAAAATAAAGAATTATTTGCAGCTAAAATTCCTAGGTATAAAACTGTCTAGTTAAGGGGAGATCTACTATCTTCGCAACAATGAAAGACAACAACTACAACAAGAGGGGATTCGGCAACATCATTGCACACACATAAATTTCACCCGACCTTACCTTTGCCACAAACAAAAGGAAACGGAAATTCTGTTTGTCCGAGCATAAACTTAACCCAGTGGAGCCTTATTTGTTTGGGGGAAAATGCAATAGGATAAGGTAACTTAACTTCAGACATGCAAATAAAGCACAAAGTGAATCCTGCCAAAACAAATCCGCCTTCTTTCAGAGATGTACCTTCACTTAGAGATCCTAAGTTGGTTCTCTGAATGACAATGAAGTTAATACGTGAAGAAACTTGCTTTAGCTTTGGACTGCCACGGAATGAGGGCATATATAGTGTTGTTTGTTCACCAACCCTGACAGAGTTCTCAATTATATCTAAAGCTCCAAGATCATCATTGGTTACTGGACAAGAAGAAGACCTCTTGGTCTCATTCACATTTGCGTTGTCCAATGGAATGCCATGGCATCTGCATGTCTGCTTAAATAGAATACTACTGTGATGCACATTTCATAATCACAGTTAACACACTGCCCCATTGGAAGCAAGTGAAATGGAGGTAAAGTAATGATTCTTCATTCAAGAGAAGAATACTGATTGGTGCACCAGATGCATTATCTCAAACATGAATATTTTAGCAGTTTTGCAGTTCTTAACCCAAAATAATTCAACACTATGGAAAAGTAATCTTTACATTATGACAGGAACGGGCAATGTAAAAAATGCTTGGTAAAAGCCAACTCAGAATATTTTGCTTCCGAGCTCCTAAATAGTGACGATTCTGATTACTAGCACTTCAAGCTAGTTTAACCTCCATAAGCAGATGTTCAACGTATATATCACTCGAAGTAAATGGATTTTTAGCTGTCCCAATAACATAATAGTACTTAAACTTTATAGTTCTGTCTCAGATATTTTAATTAGTGCAAATTTGAGGTATTACATAAGTGTATACATGTTATGTGTATAGCATAGAATTAAGCAATAGTTTAAGCATGTATGCTATGCTGGAATAGTGTACAGATCTCAGGATCTTAGGAGAAAACATCCAGAATTCCAGAATCAATAAAATTCTCATGCAACATTTTTCGTTTCCATGAAAGATATAAAGATACCTGACAAAAAATGAACTCATCAACTATGGGATTGAAAGATGTGCACAAGTTGCAGGATATCTGGTTCAGAGTGCTTATTAAATTGGTTTTGAAGATAAAATGAGCTTGTAATGGTTCTTCCTTGTCATCCTTTAACTCCTGAAACCATCTTTTTGCAAAGCCATGCAGTACCTGTTGATCTGAAAATTTAATTTCCATAAACGTCTCAAATGAAAATTTCTTGCACATCAATACAATTCTGGGTAACAAGATTGTGGACTCTTAACATTCACTCTGTCTCTAATCTGATAGATAGAGTACTCTCACCTTACCTAACTCAAGACAATGAAAATTCTCATTTTTCCTTGGCTCGTAAAGTTAAAGAAACACCCTACCAGATCTTGAACATTGGCCCAGGTATGGCAGGTAAACCACAAAGGTAATTTCTTCCTCCCCAACCAGAAAAATTATTATTTCTTTCCAGGCAATCCATCATTTATGCTGAGCTGATATAATGATCCTAAAGAGTGGACAATTATAACTCAAGAAAGAAAAATCCCAATCAAAGATTTGGTGCAACACCATGGCCATAATGTGGCATTCTCATTGCAGAAATTTTAGAAGAATGCAACAACTTTGACCTTTTCTATTACAAATAAAGAGGGGTGTACAGTCAAAACTATTCTGTGTTTAATATATAGTGATATTAAAACAAGAAGTTATCATCCATAAATAGTAAAAATCTAAGATTTAAAACTTGTTAAACAAGTGCTTAACTTGGAACACATGTCTGAAATGAGCAGTTTTTCAGAGAACCAATTTGCTTCACTAAGTGGTTGATATTTTCAGTGAAATCACCAAGGTAGCTTGATGTTTGCTCCAACAAAATAAATTCCATAGAAATACGCTTGTCAACCGCATCCTGTCAAAAAAGTCTTTGATTATTAAATATAATCGCTAACATTGTGAACTGAATAGACGGGTGAAAATTGGCTCACTGTCAGAGCTTTCATTGTCACGGAGTCCAGGGTATCAACAAGACAAGAACTTATAAAGATCACTTTTCTTGCAACATTTTTATCATGATCTCCCCAAGCGTAAATAGTTTTTGCACTCAGAACATCTGCCAGCTTCAGGTCTGCTACAAATCATAATAAAATATAAAAAATTGAGCCATAAGAACTATGGTCAAAATTAATAGTTTGTTTCCCACAAATACAGCTGCATGTGATTATCATAAGAAGTTCTAGCACAATGAAGGAACAGAAAAGATATTACCCTTATATATGCATACAGAATTACTGTATTCAGGCAAGAAAGCATCAGTGGGCAGATTGTTCAGAGCATGGTGAAGATCACGCAGATTGAAGTTTCCATGTGGAGCATATGCAATCTTCAGCTGTACACAGTAAAATTTCCCATCTCTTAAATTCTATCATCAGTCAATTTACTCTTTGAATGAAAAATTTGAGAAGAAATACTATTTCTCATGCACAGAAAATAAAATTAGGGAACAAATAAGACCATCATATTTTGGCATACAGGAAAGTACAAAAAGTATTTCAACTTTTTGACTAAAATAACTCAACATTGCATACAGTTCCTGAAATTGTGTAACGCACAGAAAGAAAAACCATGATAATCCAAAAGCTGATGTAAGGCACATACAGAGAGGAAGGAAGTACAGCAGTAGTGTGAGTAAAACATTTTAGAAATTTCCATTAAGAATTTACTCCAATGATAAGTTGAAGCATTAACATGTATACATGCAATATAATTTTGCTTTTCTCAGAGCATCAACCTCTAGACCATCAACCTCTAGACAGTTAATTATTATTTCGCTCAAGAATAGAAAATTATTGCTCGCATTGAATGACCAAAAACCTAAGTTGAATGTTTCGTTTAGTGAAGAACCAAAAGGATAGCTTAAACTATATTATAATCAGCTTTAGAAAAACGGAAATAATATAAAAATAAGTTATACAGGCACAGCACCGAGTTTAAGAGTTGGTACAATAGTTGAACGGAAATACCTCATCAGAACAAGAAGTTCGATTCCGCAAGACATAGCATAGTCCAATGCAATCAAGCAGAGGCTTCGAAGTCGAATGAACGCTATCAGAACTATTGTTAATCTTCCGGCACGAAACTGCATAGTAATTTGCAAGCTGCAACAACGACTGGTACAGTAGAAAAAATCAAGTGAAAATCGAAATCAAATCCAATTTCATCTACGAAATAATTCTGAGTTTATCTGATCTTATCGAGAAAATGAATTTCACACTGCAATCGATAAAATTGACTTGTTCGAGAACAATTCATGTGTATAACTTAGGTTAGTGTGCATACCTGCTTCAGATCTCGAAGAACAGGAGGCGACAAGCTCCGCAAGTCCAACACGAACCAAAGCAACATCATTTTTATGCTCTTCTTTTCGCTTTTAAGAAAATTCTTCGCTATGGAGAAATGTAAGAGTGAGTTTTTTCCGGTTTGTATGCTCCAGAGGAGTCTTGAGTCTCAGGTTTTGGCGCGTAATATTCTGCTTTTATTAGCAGAATCAATCGCCTCCTTGTTTTGTTTTAATTCCATCTTTCACCTTTTTGCTCTTAGTTGTAATTTCTTTTTTTTTTTTTTTTGTTAAATTACTGTCAATATTTTTTAAAATTTGATTTAATTATAAATATTTTATTATTATTTAAAAAATTATAAATATCCTCATAATATTTTATAAAATTATATAATATTAAATAAAAATTTGAAATTATCAATTAATATGACAAAATATCAAATCTAGTGCACTTTTTTGTTGTAAACATAACTTTCAACTCTTAAAACTCTATATTTTCATAGCAATTTAAATTATTCTAATATCATATTCACTTAATAAAGTAGTTAGGAAATACAAATACATATTTCTCAATCCGAATGTAATTATAAATTATTTGGAATTTTCACTACAACTCAATATTTTATCTTACATTTTTTTAAATACACCAAATTATGTGTATAAAATTGAATTTTATATATATAATAAGGTGTATTAATCCAAGCCCTTAGAAATATGAAATTACACTTCGCACGGACAAGTTCTAAAATTGCACTTACAATCTCTCAGAAGAAATTACTGTTTACACATAATCTTTTTTCATTAGGATTTGGACGAAAGACACCAGCGTTAGTAAAACCAATTACATGGATTTTTAATTTTATATCTCATTGAACATTTTCATGTAATAATTTTATACTTATAAAAGAAAAAATGTAATGATTTTAACCTCACTTCATATACATGTATATTACATTTATCATTTTATAGTGCAAAAATATATATATAAATGTTAAACAAGGGGCAAATTGAAAATTTATATAACGTTTTGTTTATTAGGGTCAGTATTTTCCGTTCAAACCCTAATGAAATGAGGTCGGGTGTAAATAAGGAATTTTTAGAGGGAGTGCAGGAGGAAAGTGTAGTTTTATATTTTTAATTGGGTTTTAAATATAATTAACTCTATATTATATATATATATATATATATATACATTTATCAAATAAAATACCAAATGCGGTACTATTTTACAATAACGTATCAATAAATTTGCAGACAAATAAGGGGAGAATCAAAAGACCTACTCAATTATTTGTGGAATCTCATAATCAGATGTACATGTACACATGTTGAATAATAACACAAATCCTCAATCCAAAGATAACAAAAAATTCAAACTTCAACATCTAAACGCATAGCAATTGCGCACACATGCATTTGTCAAGAAACAAGTCCGAACAGAGGAAACTCTCTCCAACAGCCCAATCTCACACCCCTGCTCTACCCAAACAAATCCACACTACTAACCCCATTCAAATCCCCTTTGGACTTCAGCTTCTCCATCAGCATCACCTTTGCATCTGCACCATTACTCCCAAACATTGCACCTGCAATGCTGGCAAGCCCCGGGTTCTGGCTGTTCAGAACCGAGAAAAGGGTGGCCTGCTCGAAACCAGCGTTGAAGCAGTAATGCAGCAGCCCTTTTGGGAACACAAACACCCCTCCTTCGTCGAGACGTGTCTGAAACACCTGGTTATTGGAGTCGACGAATCCAGCCACCACAACTCCGGCCCTGACGAAGATCATCTCCGTTGCCCTCGGGTGAGCGTGTGGCATCACCGTGCCATCGACTTCTATGTCTATCCGGGCAGCTGAGAGGCCAAGGGTGTTGAGCCCCGGGAACTCGGCGGCAGTGGCGAAGGTCATAGACGAGCGGTAGAAGTTGTCCGTGTCGCCAGCTTCGTTAAGCAGCGAGGACTTGAAGTCTGAGGCCGTCACGTTTAGAGGGTCCTTGCAGGGAAAGCCGTTGATGAAGATCTTCCGGTGCGTCGTGTCGGTAGGGCAGACGTCGTAGAGGTTATCGCTGTCTCCTGCCGAGCAGAATAGGATGGAGGTCGAGAAACATGTCAGCAAGGCCAAGACAGTATTCAGATTGATGCTTTCAGCCATTCTGATGATAAACAACATGTTCTCTTTTAGCAACTTTCAACATATATATTTAGAGGGGTTCAAGGTTTGCAACTAGTGCAAGTAAAATATCCTTAAACCTTGGAGTTCACTTCACTCCACTGCAGTATTGTGTTTAGAGGTTGCTTATGCTGTAGAAAGCGTACTTGCTTGAAAGAAAGATGGGCTAGACTTATCTGTGAGGTCGGCTGTCCTTTTGCCGGAGTTAATCACAGACTCCAAGTGGTGCTTCCAATTCTTGACTTAGGCAATAGGTTCCATAGACAGTGGCTCCACCACTCCATTATGTCATTTTATGATTCTGAAGAATAAAACACTGAGTAAGCGACGTAAACCATAGTTTACGGATTGTTTCCACTGAAACGCCTAAGCAACTCACAATTCCTGGAGCAGGAATGCAGTCAGTTTCAATTGCTAATAATCTGTATATTTCTCATGTTTCTCTAGCATTTTGGTTGCAAATGTCTGGTTACAGCAGTTGTTGCCAAATTGCACTTGTGGGGCTGCACACGATTTCCTTCGCCACAGGGGCGAGTGCGTTACACACCTCCGAGTAAATTGCTTCAATTTTATTTAGACAATGAGATAATTTGATAATTTTTTTTTCACATGGTATTTTGCACATTATCAATATTATACGGTAGCATGTAATTTTTCTTATTTTTATTTTTATATACAAAAAAAGATTGTTTTTTTCTTTTTTTTTTATTAAAATAAGATGAACTTGTTTGTCCCACCAATTAATTCCAACTTCATAAAGGCGAGAGAGAGGAGAGGAGTAAATAAAACCACTACGATCCGACCAAATACCAACAAAAAAGCCGACCCCCACTTTTGTTTTTTCCCTTTGTTGTTAATTTATGGGTTCATTCATAAATGGGCTTTCATTCTCTTGTGCAGCTTGCACGTGAAAGAGAAGGGAAATATCGTTTCTGGTTCCTTCCAACTAAGATTCAGTTCTTTCTACATGTTTGAGGATGTAAGGAAGTCAGTCAAGTCATTGTTCAAACTCATAAAAATCTACATATCAAGTTTGGAAAAATCACATGTGTTTATTATTTTTTCACCAATCAAATTAAATTCGAATCGAGTATTAAATACAATCAAACGAAAAAAAATTTGTGTGAATTTTCATTTGTTGACTTATGTTTCATAAATATGAGTTGAAACAAATCAACTTTCAGCAGTTGATTGCAAATTCAGTAAATTAAACCGAAAATATACAAATACTTCATGCCCGTTTACGACATTGCAAGTACTTCCCTTAATGTTGTGACTGTAGTTACAAGTACATCTACTATTCAGTACAAAAAATTACACAAACTCCCTTCTTGAAGTTTACATATAATTTGCAAAAGGTAAAAATTGTTTATGCATGTGGATCTAACTTGAACAAGTATAAATATAACTTATCCTAATATTTATTTTCAAATTAGTAGAACATCATATCTAATATAGCATCAATGATACAAGTCCTGATTTGATGAAATAGTCACCTACATTCAGCCATTGGGCTTGAAGGTGCATTATCAATTCTTAGGTTGCTCTAAAAATAAATAAATAAATTATTAGCTTTGACTGACAAATATTGAAATAAAATAATATATAATTCTCTTACACTAACAGTTTTATTCAAGATCGATTTCTATTAAAATTTTTAAATGCGCTCTGACTAGTATAAATAATTGACGAGCAATCTTTTCAGTAATTTATTCGGAACATACCCCAACACCCATATTTCGATACAATTATTGGAACAAATTATACATTCCAACTTAAACAAGAGTGAAGAATTATCAATGGGCTGTTGTCCTTATTTGGTATATATTCTTAAAATTTGCAAATTTGTACCAAGTTAGAGAATCACTTTATGATGACCTTTATCTCATCCACAGTTGGAACTTTCAAGGAATCATCTGAAAGAAAGTTTGTTCACTTTCAAGAAAAGAAATTGGCCCTTGACATGGCACATACTTAAGGCCATTTTATTAATACACACATATGTCCTTATTTGTAGAATGAATCTATTTATAGGCATCATGATTTTATAGTAGCAAAGCCGATTGAGAGGAATTTATTTTTATAGTTGGGTAGTTATCTTCCTAACTCATGTTGCTGGTTAGCGTTTCTATAGACAATTATCTACGCCTCTTAATTTATAGTTTATTATAAATATTAATTTCAATAGAAATGACAACATTATTTATATAAAGTCATCCATATTTTTTAGAAAATTCCATGTATCGCCCCAAAAAATATGAATATCATTACACAAACTACTCTTGCCTTTTACCTGTCAAAAGTAATTTACGTAATTATACAAAAGATAGGGATGGTTTGAATAAATGAATCATAGATTAGGGTTGTAAATATAATTATCCTTTTCTATATTTTAGGAATTTAATTTCATAGTTTTAGCCTAATATTTATACCATCATTAATACACCAAAACTATCCAAACTAAAAAATACGTAGACTTGTGTATTATCGACGCAACGAAGAGTTCTGTACTTTTCAACTTGTAATTTTTTTAAATAACAAGGGGGTATTTGTAAATGTGACAAACATCAATGGAGGACATTGTCATTTACCAAAAAATTTAATATGTATGCTTTTTATTAGTAAGATGCAAAAATTGGAGCGAAGAAAGCTTATGTTGCATTTGGATTGAATAATTTGAAGTAGTGGATTTTAAATTTTTAATAATAAATTTTCTATATATATTTGGATAATTCTAAATTTAAAAAATTTTAAATCCTTATATTCTAATTTTGAATTATGTTAATTTGATTAATATGGATGGATTTCTAATTTTTTTTCAAATGAAGTCATTTAAAATTCTTATTTCAAAATTTTCTTAAATTTAAATTTAAATGAGCTTAGTTTAAGTAATTCAAGAGTATAAATTATAATAATTTTTTTCATATACCAAAAAAATATTTCAACAAAAATATAATAAACACTTAACTAAACAATCCTAAACGCGCCTAAAATTTGCGTGACGAACGTGTCTTCCTACGCTCCAAACCAACGCACTTTAACCATCTCATGGCTCATATACAAACTCTCAAAATATTCATATAAACTAATCATATTTGTTGAGCACTATTATCAACAAAAATATTTCAGCAAACAAAATCTTCATTGATTGCAGTAGCGGTTCTGGTGAAATAAGTTGTGCCTTTTTGTAAGGAACATTACGTGAGCTGAATTGATTTAAACACGACACCAATTTATTTGTAAAAACAGATTTACGATTAGATTATAAGGGATTGTCGTAGTTCACTTTGTGCCTCAGTAGCTTTGTGATTACGGACTCAACATTTAAGTAGCAAATTAGGTTCAAGCGAGACGTTGTAATAAATTCTCAAAGTGTATATTTAGCTTTATGATTGGACATGTCAAATTTGTATTTTGAACGCAGATGCCAATCTATTATGCTGTTTGTTTGGCCTTTTCCAACTATCACTTTTAGGATTAAATTGCATTAAGATAATATTTTGGTAGCAGAATTTAGTTCCACCAAAATTATTTGTCATCTAATTGTTCAGCTTACCTAGAAATAATTCTCTAATTTTTTTAAGTTTGGCTATAATATGCATTTGCACAATTAATTATGAATTTAAATGGCATAATTATTTTTTTACTCAAATTAGTTGTTTTAAAATCAATGTTGATAATGAAATATGCAAATTGCATGTCAAATTGAGGCAAAGTTAAATTTCCTTTTGCCACATACATAATAATAAGATAGTTTCTGTAATCATTTAAATTTAGATTATTATATGATTGTTTATCAATTTTTTTTGTTGGGTATATGAGTTAATAATATAATTCAAATTTTACCTAATTTTTTAGATAAATATAGTTTGTGAAATGAACAAAATTGACTTGTATTTTTAATATATCTCTGTATTATATAGTTATTAGTTATTTTAATTTAAAAATTGTAATTGAAAATGATGAGTATAGAAATAGAATTGTGTGGTATGTGGAGAGGGAGTAGTGAGGAGTAGAATTGAGGATAAATTCCAAAGAATATTAATCACTCATTAGTTTCCTACAACAACAGCAACTCTAATGCCAATCCATCTCTTTTTCACAATTTTTACTATTTTAAAGAAAAACCAATAAAATTAACTAAAAGTTGGGATGGGAAGAAACCTCCCACAAAACACAAAAGGCACTAGCGTGGACTCCTACGTGCAAATTGACACTCATCTCCACATGGCGCGTCCCCATTGGCCGGCTCATCCACCTGGCAGCCTAGACTCGTCACTCCAACTAAAATCTCATGTCCTTATCGCTTAACTATTAATTGCTTCATATATTGTAACCAATCAGAATTCAGAGAAATTCTAAATCGGGAAAATAATGTAATTTTTAGGTAGATTTGGAGCAGAATAAAATCGTAGGAATCCGATGGCATTTCTGTAATTCTGTTCGAAACACGAGGCGAGTTTCAGTTATGTGTCTCTACCCCTTACTCGGCTATAAAAGACCAGTCTTTACATACACATCCGTATATATGCACATTCCGATCCGCCGTCCAGGGCCTTTTCTCTCACAAACACACCCTCTCGATTTTCGCTCCGAGTTAAGAGAAAGAGAAGGAAACTCAATTGAGTTTTGGTTTCCTACTTTTTTCTTTTTATTTTTCTCAAGTAATAATAATTTGATTTGGTTTTGATGAATTCGTTGTAATAGAAAAGGAAATCGGATCGGTTTGATCTTATTTCGCCTCTCAATCTCTTCCTGCCTTTGATTTAATCGCAACTTTTTGGTGATTTTAAAGGTATATTTTCCAGATCTCAGTTATTTGAAGCTGTTTTTGGTAATGCATGCGTTTTTGTTTGGTGAATTGAGATGTTTTGATTCGTTTCATGTTCTTGTGTGTGTTTTTGTGCTGATCGTTGAGGTTTGAGTTTCAGATCTCTCGCTTTTCTCAGCTAATATGTGTGTCTGTGTTTTTGCATGTGCTCGTTTAGATGTAATACTGAATTTTGCTTGTATGCTTTTGGTGATGTGTGTGTGTGTGTAATTTTGCATACCTGCATCGGGTTAAAGCTGCTGGATAATAATTAATCACTTGATCGATTTTTTGTTGAATCACGGATTGATTCGGTTTTGAGTATGTCGTATGTTTGTCTTAGTTGACTTGATTTACTTATGTGATGTATCGTTAGTTATGAGTAGGTTATAGAGTGTTGTGATTTCACATTATATGGATCTGTGAATTTGTGCAGACTGTTTGGTGTATTTGATATTGCATATGGATCTTGAGATTTCTCATGTTTAAAAAATGATTAAATTCTATCAGAAATTTGTTAATGATTCAAACTAACATGGATTTTTGTCTGCGTAGTTTAGTTGTTTGTTTTTCTACCTAACTTGTACTCAAGTTGGTTTCATAAATAAAGGTTTGATCTTTTTGCCACGTTGATGTTTCACTCAATGTTAAAATTGAAGATTGTAGAAGTATGAGAAGTTGGACTTTTTTAGTCTTTATGGGGTGCTATTATTAGATGGTTAGGGCAATTAAAGCTCAGGATAATTGGAACTATCCATTGTTGTCGTGAATATAATATCTGTCACAAAACTAAAAGGAAAAACATGATAATCAATAGAAAAGGAGATATGATGTGGTTGAAGAAGAAATGGAATAGGAGGCAGAATTTATCTTTTTTCAATTGTATGTTTTTCTGGTTTTCATATGTAATGTTATTAATAGGTGTGAAATTCGCCATTGGAATGATTCTAATTTTCATTGTTTGGTTGAAATTTGCGTTTTGCAGCCTTTGCTGTTGAAATGGCATCAACAGCTGGAGCTACAGGATGGTTGAGGGGGATCGTTAAAGCTGTTCCATCTGGTGACTGCTTGGTGATAATGGGGAACACCAAGGCTGAGATTCCGCCAGAGAAGACTGTCACTTTGTCTTCACTAATGGCTCCTAAGCTGGTATGCTGGCAGTATGTACAAAGTTGTTTGATTTACTTTTGGTGGGACTGAACATGTGTGAGGTTAACCAAGTGCATGAAATTATAGTTCTTTACAGGTTTTGTCTTTTTACATTCTGAAATATGGGGTTTTACATATTGAATCTTTTATTGCTTTTGTTTTTCATGCTTGAAGCTAGTCGATACCTGATTGATTATGTCTTAGCGCCTCACATGTATTTGCATGTATACAGACCTATTCTGGTTCGAAACATGGTTGAACTTGTTACAATTTTCTGTACTTAGTTTTATGTTTCCAGTTAGCCTGCTGTTTCCAGAACATTTGTGTTAAAAGTGTGAACCCCTTTTATTTATTCAGTAGATGTACTCCTTAGTTGTCTTGATAGTTTTGCTTTTATAGATGATCCTCTGGTCTGTTCAATTCTGTGTGATATGATGTGTAGGATGGTACAGTAAGTTTGTGATCTACTCTTTGGATGGTGGTGTTTATGTTCTCTTTTCTATTTATAGGCCCCCCGGAGAGGTGGCGTTGATGAGCCGTTTGCATGGGACAGCAGAGAATTTTTAAGGAAGCTTTGTATTGGAAAGGTAAGAATCACTTTTTCTATTCATCAAAAAGAATTCCTCTTTTGTTCTTTCACATAAAATGTCTGAAAAATTATGGAATAAAATTATCTGGTCCTTGCATTTTTAGGAGGTCACATTCAGAGTGGACTACACTGTACCGTCCATAAACAGGGAATTTGGCTCTGTTTTCCTGGGGGACAAGAATCTGGCCTTGATTGTGGTTGCTGCAGGCTGGGCAAAGGTTTTATATGTTGCACTTGGTTCTTATTTGAAGTGTTGATGTTTCCATTTGGTTTATGCTTTACACCACACGCCCTTTTTCCTTTGTCTAATGCAGGTTAGACAACAAGGTCAACAGAAAGGGGAAGTAAGTCCTTTCATAGCAGAGTTGCTGCGTCTTGAAGAACAGGCCAAGGATCAAGGTTTAGGTTGTTGGAACAGGGTCGGTATATGTTTTGTTATTTATGATTATTCATTTACCTACCGAGTTATGTGGCATTAAACTTTATCACTTCTTGTGCCTCCAGAAAGATGACAATTCTGTTTGGGTCTTCTGGATGTTTTGATGGTGTTGTATTCTATTATAAGTTTTTTTGTACAGAAGAGATTAGAATTATAATCCTGGCTTATTGTTGCTGCATTCAGACACCAGGTGCTGCTGAGGCCTCCATTAGAGACCTGCCTCCTTCAGCCCTTAGTGATCCTAGTAACTTCGATGCTATGGGTTTATTGGCCACTAAGAAAGGTAGTCCTTTGGAGGCTATTGTGGACCAGGTTCGTGATGGGAGTACAGTTCGTGTTTATTTGCTGCCAGAATTTCAGTATGTCCAAGTGTTTGTAGCAGGAGTTCAGGTATATTAAATGCCTATGTTCTATGAACAGAGTTTTTGTATTTAACTTGTACTCTTCACTTACTATATCTTAATGTTATACATTTGAATTTTTCAATCAGGCGCCTTCTCCGGGTAGAAGGGCTGCACCAGAACCTGTTGTTGGAGCCGAGGTGTCCTCTAATGAACAAAATGGAGATTCTGCAGCTGAAGCTCGTGCTCCACTGACGTCAGCACAGAGAATTGCTGCTGCCAATGCATCTGCAGCTATGGTTGAAGTTCCTGCGGATCCATTTGGCAAAGAAGCTAAACATTTCACAGAGATTCGTGTCTTGCACAGAGATGTGAGTATATTTTTAAAGCACTGAGATTCTATCTAAAAATGGTTAGACGGTCAGGTCCTGGTGACATGCTTGTCATATTGTCGGTTACAGGTTAGGATTGTGTTGGAGGGTGTTGACAAATTCAGTAATTTGACTGGTTCAGTATATTATTCTGATGGTGAAACAGCAAAGGACCTGGCACTGGAGCTTGTTGAAAATGTAAGTAGTTTGTTTGCTTTCAAAGAGTGTTGAAAACATGATAAATTAAATTCTTGTTTTGCCATTTGATTTGAAATTTTGTTGGCATTTTCAATTATGTCTGTGGCTTGTTGCTGTATTCTTTCTGTTATTAGTTCAATTAATGTTTGTGCTGCTGTAGCTGTAAAGTACTGTATGATGCCTATTCGGCTGGTTTGTGTGTTGATATCATCCCAGAGTTAATTCTTACACCATTCCTCAATGTGACGATGCTGTAGGGTTTGGCTAAATATGTGGAATGGAGCGCTAGCTTGCTAGAGGATGATGTTAGGCGGAGGTTGAAGAATGCCGAACTTCATGCAAAGAAGACCCGGTTAAGAATCTGGACTAATTATGTCCCCCCTGCAACCAACTCAAAGGCCATTCATGACCAGAACTTCACAGGAAAAGTGAGTTTGTCTGGTGTTAATCTTCATTGGTCTTCTGTTTTTTCGAACTCTTCATTCTCATGGAAACTTACTTTATGCAGGTCATTGAAGTTGTAAGTGGAGACTGTATCATTGTTGCCGATGATTCCTTGCCATTTGGAGATCCTTCTGCAGAGCGACGAGTAAATCTCTCAAGTATAAGGGGCCCTAAAATGGGTAATCCTCGTCGAGATCAAAAACCTGATCCCTATGCTCGTGATGCTAAGGAGTTTCTCAGAACCCGCTTAATTGGCCGTCAAGTATGGTTCTTGATTTTTTTCATATGTTATTTCCTGTACTCAAATATTATGATGCTGACATCACGTGCATCTTTTAGGTGAATGTTTCAATGGAGTATTCCAGGAAGGTTAACTTGCTAGATGGAGCACCTGCTGCATCTGCGTCTACTGATACAAGGGTGATGGATTTTGGATCTGTCTTCCTTGTTAATCCCCCTAAGGATGGAGACGATGCAGCCTCTGGAGCAGGCAGCCAACAGGTGGGGACAAATATCGCTGAGCTATTGGTTGCTCGTGGTTATGCCACTGTTGTTAGACACCGAGATTTTGAGGAGAGATCAAACTACTATGATGCTCTCCTGTCTGCTGAATCACGTGCAATTGCTGGAAAGAAGGGCATGCATTCTGCAAAGGATCCTCCTGTGCGGCATGTAACTGACCTGCTAGCGGTAAGAAATGCTACAATGGATAAACCTTTTCATTTGGTAGTTACTTTGTGGTTAATAAATGTAAAATGACTGATGCATGTGAGTTTACTGCTACTGGATTTTAAACATCTATTAGGCTAATGCAAAGAAAGCAAAGGACTTCTTGCCATTTTTGCAACGCAGTAGGAGGATGTCAGCCATTGTTGAATATGTGCTCAGTGGACATCGTTACAAAATAGATATTCCTAAGGCAACATGCAGTGTTGCTTTCTCATTATCTGGAGTTCGATGTCCTGGCCGTGATGAGCCCTACTCTGATGAAGCCATTTCATTTATGAGGAGAAAAATAATGCAGAGGGATGTCGAGGTAGTATTATGGTTGTCTCTCATCCTAATCATCTATTATTTTTGCTTCTGTGTCTTACTGTTAGATTGATCCTCTTGCATACAGATTGAAGTAGAGACTGTTGACAGAACTGGAACTTTCTTGGGAACCTTGTGGGAATCCAAAACCAATGTGGCGATACCACTTCTGGAAGCTGGCTTGGCCAAGCTTCAAACTTCCTTTGGCCTTGACAGGATTCCAGATGCTCATCTTCTGGTTCAAGCTGAGCAGTCAGCAAAACAGAAGAAGTTGAAGGTGAATAAATATTTTTATTTTAAAAGTCCTTTTATGTGCACTTCTTCTAATGTTTTCTATTACAGATATGGGAGAACTATGTCGAGGGAGAGGAAGTTTCTAATGGTTCAACTGCTGAAAGAAGACAGAAAGAGGAGTTTAAGGTAGGTGGATCATATCGGTAATCTTAACTCTGTACGCCTCATTCATTCTATTTCGGTATGATAATCATGTATAACTATGTTCTTTCAGGTTGTGGTTACCGAAGTCCTGGGAGGTGGTAAATTTTATGTTCAGTCAGTTGCTGATCAGAAAGTGGCCTCTATTCAGAAGCAACTCTCTTCATTGAACCTTCAAGAAGGTCCTGTAATTGGTGCCTTCAATCCTAAGAAGGGGGATATTGTTCTGGCTCAGTTTAGTGCAGACAACTCTTGGAACCGTGCAATGGTAAGATGTTAAGATGCGATGCATTTTCAGTCTTTATATTTGTTGAAGATTTACAACTTAAAATAGGTCATCCTGTAAATTTCATATGACATGAGTTTGCAATTGTTTTTTGAAAGTAAGTTTTGTGGATGCCCTGTGTTGAAGTTGAAGTGTGTTGGTGTAGCATTATATAATAGCTGCATTATGCATCCTGCTCTGTGTCCCATCTGATTGACTTGGTAATAGAAATGACTGGTCATGTAGTTCCATTAAGTTTGATAAATGTTAACTCCTATATTCTTCTCATCTTTTCTCATTTTCATTCCGAAGATTGTCAACACCCCTCGTGGTGCTGTGGAATCTGCAAATGACAAGTTTGAGGTGTTTTACATCGACTATGGAAATCAAGAGTTTGTTCCCTACAGCCAATTGCGTCCTCTTGATCCTTCGGTCTCCTCTACCCCTGGCCTTGCTCAGCTTTGCAGTCTGGCCTTTGTCAAGGTCCCAGGCTTGGAGGACGATTACGGTCAAGAAGCAGCTATTCGCCTGAGCGAACACCTATTAAGTTCTCCAAAAGAATTTAGGGCTGTGATAGAAGAAAGGGACACATCAGCTGGAAAAGTTAAAGGACAAGGAACTGGTACCGTATTTTTGGTAACTCTGATTGATGCTGAAACTGATACCAGCATAAATGCAACTATGCTACAGGTACAAGTTATTCCCGTCATAGGAAATGATAGTATAGTTTGCATCCATTTTATCATCCAATGAATTGTTTCCTTCCATTACTATATTCTTGTTATGACCCAACATCATCTTTTCAGGACGGACTTGCTAGGTTGGAGAAGAGGCGAAGATGGGAACCCAAGGACAGGCAGCAGGCTCTTGATGAACTGGAAAAATTCCAGGCAGAAGCTCAACAGAAGAGACTTGGTATGTGGGAGTATGGAGACATTGCCTCAGATGACGAGGATGTGGCACCTCCGGCAAGGAAAGCTGCCGGAAAGCGGTGAAAACTTGCTTTTTCCCGCAGCCTGTACCAAATACACTAGTATTAACTGACGGACCAATCGAGGTCTGATTACTAGCTGGTCTGAGTCCCTACTACAGGCACACATGATGATATTTTGTTATAGAGGAACATAAAGGAAGGAAGTGAGGCTGATACTGTTCCAAGTTTTAGTTTGTAACTTATAAGAACTCGGCCATATGGTTGTTGGTAGGTGAGCAAACAATTTTGTTTACTTTATTTTTCTTATTTTTTTGTTTAATAGACTCTTAATAAGGCGTGTCCGTGTCCGAGACCTTTTGTCTTGAACTGTTTTGTTTCCCCCGTCAGGAAAGAATTTTTGCTTAATTTGCACTTGTTAACGTTTCATTTTTTGCTGGTCCAGCTATACTTCTTTAGGCTTTCTTATTGAGCCGACATCTCTTTCTTCTCCTCTATTTGCTCTATGTTTTCTTTCTCCTTTGACTCTTGGATAGGCTTTTATTATGTCATGTTTATAATGTCTTAGAAGTGGGAAATATTAGTTGGTTCACAAGTCAATCTCTCTTGTGATTCTGAATGAGTTTGTAGGTTGAATGCCATGGTGAGGGAAGCAGCTCTGTGAAGTCATCCAACGGGCGATCCCTCCTGAAAGCGTGGTGGTATTTAAACACACTCACAAATGGGAATAGAACCCAATTCTTGTGGTTGGTGGGTAAAGGTTATGTAACGATGTTGGATGTACATACCGATCTGTTTCTGCAACTGGGTTGGCGACTTTGATTGTTTTTCTCTCAAGTCCTAAGGGGTCAGAATCATAGTTTCTATGGGGTTGTCATGTGATGAAGTGGCGAGCATTGCCCCTCGTATAATAGGACCCTGAGTTCCTGCTAATAGAGCCTACACTGATTTAGGAACAAGATGATCGAGTGTTTGTAGTTCTCAATAAAATAAAAATTAAAAATTTATTATGCCTTCTTATATATAGATATCTCTACAATTAATCTCCTGCGTCCTCAATATAATTTCTTAAAAAGGCTAAGACTATAATTTCATTGAAAATGTCGCGAGTCTCCCAATAAATGTTCGTTTTTCAAATATGTAAATGGACAATTACCATAAAATAGAAGATGTCTAAAGAGCAGGTTAAAAGCAATTTACCCGTTTGTGAAGGTGGAAATATGTAAGAAAATCCCCCATAACAATAATAATAATAATAAGCCCAAAGACCTCATTGTGAAAAAAAGAAAGCAAAAAACCTCGTAATGCCAGAGGTGCAGCAGTCCGTATTCGTGTAGAAATTCGAGGAGAGCCGTGGTTTTGTCTTAGGTTCATTCTTTGACTGCTTTGCTCCCCAAACCAAAAAAAAAAGACTATGCTATCCCAATTCAGGAATCGCCTTGGTCCAACCAAGAAAGCACGAAACTCAAGAAGCCTGTTAATATTTTAAAAATAAATTAGACACTAATTACTTTTTTTAAAGTAGTTATAAGCTCAATATTTTTTCAAAAATGTTGTAAATGATTTTTTTAATCTTACAAGTACTAGTTTGACGTTTTGGAAAACTAAGTTGGCCCCAACTCCCTCTTGATCAGTAGCACGTAGGTTTTGTTTGAACATGGAAATAGAGAAGTTGAAACAATTAATAGGAAGACTACAGTATTTTCTCTTTTAAGTTGAAACTTCACCGTTTCTAGAAGAACGAATATTTTCCAGAAATCACTCTTGTATGATTCCAATCATGCGGCGCTCCAGTCCATGAAAAACTTTCATGGCAAAACTTCCTCAATTTAAATGTATGAAAAATACCACATTTCAATTGATGGTCACGTTAACATTGTCATACAAACCTAATTCAGGAAAAAGCTGCGGACCTGATGATTATAAAGTGAAAAATTCAACTTGGATACAACTCCCAAAAAAAGAACCAAACGGTCTGAGTCTGGTTTGAAGAGCAATTTTTCCCTCATTTCCTAATTTTCGTGGCTAAGCAGCCTAATGATTTTCTGTCGTGGTTTTTCCTTCAATTGTCCCGCCTTGTGTTCCTTCGGCGAGGAGCAGCAGCTGCATCTTCGTTCTGCTCTTCCTTCTCCTCAGTGCTTCCCTGGTTTGAAGTCTCAGCAACATCTGGTTTCTTGGTCGCTGCAGTTACGGCAGCCTGAATTCAATAACAAAATGGAATTAGGCACACTGAGTTTGTAAACTTTAACGGGCGTCGAGCTTAAAGCAAATCATAATAAGTAATTGCGCAGAAAGATATTTCCGTGTACTCACAGGCTTCTTTCCACCAAAGATGAGCTTAAAGAAGATGGAGAAGATAACTACTACAACAGAGACAAGGATTCCAATTGTGAGGTTTGGTTGTTTCTCAGCCTTTTCAATCAAGTCCTACAAGAAATACACCCAAACATGAGCTAGATTGCAATAAAGCCAAGAACCAACAGATGTCCAAGAGAGCAAGCAAACTACTTACCAACACTTTGGCTTTGTGCTCGCCCAAGAATGGGAGATCTGCTACTTTGTAAAGGTAGTCAAACACCACTTTCTGATTCCATTAACAAGAAAGTTCAGTTTTAGAACAAGCAAACATAAAAGCAAAATATAATACATAAGAAGGGAATACATTATTCTGTAATTAATTACCTGGACGCCCTTAAGCCCATCAGATTCCTTTGCTTCTTCCTCCTTTTGTTTCTCTTTCTCTACCTCAAATTTTGGCTTCCATGCAGTTTGGCGGTAGGATTCAGCAACTTTCTCACTGGAAGCTATCAAAATATTGTCAAACAGTATGCCATCTTGCATTGTCCAGATTTCAATGCCAAGAGCTGCAATGGGCTCAATGTTTGGTCTGTCGAGTTCAAAGTACTCTGGATTTGGAATCTCCTGTGGCTTCCAAATACCCTTGTAGTTGGGGTTATCAATGAGCGGAGGCTGCCATTTTCCCTTGTAAGCAGGATTCCTCTTCGTTGGTCTCTTCCACTCCCCACATCCAGGAGCCTCTTGGCATTTGGGGTTATCTATTTTCGGTGCCTCCCATTCACCATCCTCTTCATCATCCCAGTCCTCTGGTTTTGTTGCCTCAGGATCATCAATCTCCTCTGGCTCATCATCCAACCAACCTTCAGGCTTCACAGCATCTTCATCTTCAATTTCCATTGGAGCATCCTCATCCCAGTCATCAGGTTTTTTCGCAGCTGGATCTGGAATTTTTGCCCTCTCATCCCAATCCTCAGGTTTCTTATCATCTGGATCGGGGATAGTCTTAGGGGGGATGAGTGGAGGATCAAAGTCATCAACTCCAAGGAAGTTAGCCTTCTTTTTCTCTTCCCCGTCAACCAAGATCCTCAACTCGTTGTCTGGTTTCAAGATGGCAGTATAAACATGGGTCAACTTGTCCAACGGAACTGATGGTGGGAACTTCAGATGGTGTTCAATAAACTTTCCAGTCTTGGGGTTTTCATGCTTCAGAATGAAGTGAACCTTGTTGGTGACTCCACATTTATCAGGACCAAACATTATTGTGTAAGGCGACTCATTATCAAATTCCTTTGGGGCCCATCCAGCATCCTGGGGACGGAGGTACTTGATATAAGCACCACCACATTCGAGCCCATTTTGGAGGCGGACCTCATACTGAAGGACAATAGTTCCATCCTTGAGTTTCACAGGCTCATCAAGTTCCTTAACGATGGCATATTTGCGGGCTTTCTCACTAACAAGAAGTCCGTGGTCATCATGTCCTTCACTCTTCTCATGTTTCCACACACCTGAGATCACAAATATGCACAAGTACATTTTCAAAACCCGATTGAATATAAATGCTGTTATACTCCATGAATGCTCATCTTCATAACCTCAAAATTACTTATGCAAGATGTACTAAAGGTCTGAAAATTTAGATGCACAAACTCAACATGTAACTACAGATATGTGCCCTGTTGGCCAAAACACAGAATCAAGCTAGATAATTTAATCCATCAGGAAACAGTAATATCAATCCCCACTTTAACCATCCAATCAATAATCCACAGAACAATGAACTACTCTACGCATTATTGAAGCACCGCAGACAGAGAGCTTAATGGATTTCAATCCTCCTAGTATTCACGAAAATATAGAGCAGTTTAATCTACAGACAGTTCTAGAATGTCAATCATAAGGAGCATTTTCCCAATTTTGTACAACCATACAAAGATTCAGAACAGATAGCGGATAAGTGCAGCATTTTGTATCAAAAATCAATTCCAAAGTCAATACACTGAGTGAACTCAACTCACCCTACTATAGTACAACCACCATTTCTAAACCACAATACTTGTAAACATACAGAACACAAAGCCCTAACCACAACAAGCAAAATTATAAACACAATGACCAGACCTAGGTTTAAATCCAAGAAAACACTACCACTAAATCGAAACAAAAATCCATAAACAACAAGCCCACTGCAGATACAATAACAACCGACCTGTATAATCCGACTTCTCAGACACAATCCATCTCCCGTCGAATTTCTCATCGAACGGCTCGTAGAATTTCTATAAACACCAAACCCATACAACAAAACATTAAATTCAGAAAAAATCAAAGCAGATCTAAGACAACTTCAATCAAAGCCGCAAAAAAGAACACCAATAGATTCCACAAAATTCAACATCCTCATACCACATCGTCCGAAGCGTAGAGCTGAACAACAAAGCACGCGATCGACAACAGCAACAAACACTGCATTATCCAAATCTTCCGATTCGGATCCTCCATTTACACAATCACAACTCAGAGATTCAATCACAATAAAGAAAAAAATCCAAATCGATGGATCTAAGAGGAGAAGAAGTCTCTAGAGAAAAGAGAGTGGAGTTGATACTTTCTCCCTATCATATCGTAAGAGCGTACAAGTAGCTCGTATATATAGATCCGGGGAGCAACGCCAGTCGAGTTGTCTCGACCAATCAGAGTTAACGCCACGTGAAGTGGACCAATGGGAATTCGACACGTTGCAGCAAGTGACGAGCTCCAGGGAAAAGATCCGTATTGGCTGTGACGCTAATGCGTAGTGATGATCCGGCTTCCGGGTTGACCCATTTACGTTGACCGGATCTTTTCATATTTTCCTTCTTTCCTTTTTTTTTAAAAAAGAACAATTTATACATTGCGAAAAATTTACAAATGTAAACTTTTATATTAGAATTCTAAAAATATTCATTTAACACTGTGTTGATCATTATTTTAAATTAAAATTTTATTTATTTTACATTCTTATTAATTAAATAAAAAATTTTAAATACATTTTTTTAAAAAAATTCTAAATATGACTAAATACGTAGAAAATCATGAACGATACTTCTTAGGTGGCAGTATTATAGGTTTATTTTGACTCGATATATTTAGATATAGATTAATAAATATTTTTTTTAATATCACATTTAAAATTAATGGTCAAAAGTCAATGACGTCGGATGCATAACAAAAATAGTTTTATTTTCTCTTTTTAAAGAAATAGAAACTCTATTTTTAACAACCAAAACATTTATTAATGATATTTCAAAAAATAAATATGGTAAAATCAAATACCATAAATTTGGTAATATTTGTTATTTTTAAAATTCTATGGGCATTTCTTCCACGGGACCAAGTAAAAGTGCATTTTTAAGAAAAATTAATTTAATTATCATAAAAGACATTAAATCAAATAATTTAAATTGAAATTACATCAATCAAGAGTAAATTCTCTATCGTCTATTTCAACTTTTATAACGTTGATCCGAAAGATCAACACTTTCTCTTTTTTTTTTTACTAACAATCATGACACATTGTTTCTATATGCATATAATAAATAATATTTTATATTTTAAAATATATTATGAATAAAAATATGCATTATACTTCTAAAGAAAACAAAAAGAATCTAAGCAGAGTAAAAAAAAAAAATCAACTTAGGCGTATTATCGACATAACAATAAAATTGGTGTTGGTGTCATAAACAGCGTTTGTAAGAGAAAAAATATTTTTTTTTTATATAGTATAGATACATGACTATACAATATGAGATTTTGCTCTTACGGCATTTTTGAAGTGATATATAATTAATATTATCATGATTCGCTATCACGCGAACTTCACTATGGTTAAAATTGACTAATTCAGAAAGTATTGTTAAAATTCACATTAAACGGTGAGATGGAGAACACGTTTCGCACCCAAAAATGATTAGAAAAGCTCCCAAAGATCATTTAATTAGCTTACATGACACTAGATTTATGTATCTTTCAGATTGTATTGATTTAGATCAATTGTTTCGTGAATTGTACAACTCAATAAAGCCTAGCTTGTGAAAACACAATTTCTATATGTTAGGTACAACTTTTCTGTTGTGAATGTGTGTGATTTGTGTTTAGTTATCTTTTATATATGTCTCTCAATATAAAATATCAGTAATAAATTATCATAATTCATATAGTAATGAAATATCAAAGAAAAGCTTGAGAAATTAGAAAGTTGTACCGATTGAGAGTCACAACACTTGTTGTTGTCCTATATTCATATAGCATCCCTATATTCAGGTACTGACAGTTGATCATGACTATAGGATAAAACTCATTAGCTATTTGCAAGGTCTCATCACATGCACATGACTACGAGGAGATTATGAATCAGTCCAAAACTCTCAAAACTTGTGGGAGTAATAAGTATTTCTACAAATCATGACATAATGTGCCAAATGAAAAAGGTGATGACCCCTTAAATAATTTAAAGAAATTGACCGTTACAAAAAATTAAATAGCCTACTTAGAATTCATAGTATTATAATAAATTACAAATAGACCACATAAATATATAAAATGTATAGGTTAAGTACTTATTAACCTCGTAACATCACAATTAAATGTTTATAATAATGGGATCATAAAACTTAAATAAAGACCGGCGCTTAAACTAAAATAAAGATAGAAATAATTTGACAATTTTAAAACTTTTAAAATTTATTTTCAAATCTTTTCTGCCTTCACTATTCTTTTCACCCAGAGTCAACCTTATCGACTTAACTAAGAATTTAACTAAAGGTTTCATGTGTTGTCCTCACCAAGCTTGTGGGTTCAAATAAACTTAGGGGCTTGCGACCTGAGATCGAAGCAAGAAGACACCTAATATATAACCTAAATTCAGACTTTATATTAAAAGAATGAAAAGTTTATTAAAAGTAAAAAGATCAAATCAATCAATTAGTAGCATTGTTGTTATTGTTATTATTGCATTTGTCACGCACACACTCATATTTATAGAACTCAAATCCATAATATTTCAATTATAAGGTCTCAACTTTACCATATGAGCAACTTACCTATACATGAATTAGTTAATAAATTCCATGCCCATGCACTAGTGAAGCCCAACAGGCTGACAAGACTGTCAGTTTCCGAACTCTCACACCTCAATGGCTCCTCCTCTTAAACCAAATAATTAACTGAAATGCTGAAAAAAATGGTCGGATTTATTCCACTAATATATATTTTCATATTTACATATAATTCTGTTTACTTTGTGGAGATTAAAATCCTGAATGGATTGGCCAACATGAAACAATCAGTGTAATTACACATTATTATGTGGTTAATTATTTTTCCGTAAATTATACATCGATTACATAATATGTGTGTTGTAATATTCAAGCTTAGTCCGCGTAGATCTTGGTTAGAATTTGAGAAACTTACATTTTAGTTATGTAATTATTACTTGCATTTATAGTAATTATAAATTCAATCCTGCAATATATCCCCTCACACATTTGATACTAGGTGTAGTTCATTCAGCCTTTTGTAAATTTTTTTGACAAAATGTGTTGTCGAAAAAAGAAGTGGCAACGGTGTGTCAACACATGGCACATGACAATGATGTGTTGATGCACGTGGCAATAACATGTCTTATTCTGACATCAAATTTATGGAAAAACCAAATTTGACAATTCAGGATCAATTTTGTCAATTCAAGACCTGTCACCATATATGTGATGTCTTGTACTAAATGTATCAAAATTAAGACCAAATGTTTTAATATGGGTATAATTTACAATACTAAAATTATAATTACTAAAACTACAGGACTGAATGTGTCATATCCCATAATTACAGATAATTTTGCCTTAACATTTTCTGTCTCAATACATTTTTTCTTTAAAATATTGTGAAAACCCCCATGAATTTTTCTTTGAGATCACTCTGAAAAGTAATCTACTAAGACATTTTCATTATTCAGCCAAACAAAACTTATCTTGATTCAAGATATGTGAATCAAAATACAATCTGTTGTATACAGATAATCCATAATGTATAGATATACTCGACTCGTTCTGTGTATTCTTATGCATGGTGCTCTAAGTCTCTCAACAAGCTACATTCACTGAAGCAGTTCGAATCTTCTAATACAAAATAATATTACATCTTAGGGGTAATTACATATACACGTTTTGATTTATGGTCTGTTTACACAAATTGTCCCCGCTTGTTGCATAATTTTAAAAACCACTCCTAACAGCTAAAACACAATAGTAGTTTGTGTAATAATGTTGACATTTTTTAAGGGTGCATATGAAAATTTTCAAAAAATATAGGTAGTTTGTGTAAATATTGTTGACGTTTTAGGTGTGTATGTGTGTGTGTGTGTGTGTAATTATCTAAAAAGCAAAGACGGTTTGTATAAATAGACCATAGGTTAGGGGATGTCAATGAAATTATCCCTATATCCAATAATGTAGATTAAATAAACACAATGTATATGTATTAATGTATTAAATAAAATACAAAACATAATATCAATTCACAATCGAAAATCCAGACTGAAAAATCAAAGGAGCCATTGAGGGAGAGAGTTCAGAAAAAGACAACTTGCCTCCATTCCACTTCTTGCTTCGATGCAAAAAATATCGAAATGTCTTCATGAACAACTTATGATGATTGGAGTCGAAATCACCAAAGCTTTTTTTTGTAGGAAGAAATTAAAGATGAAGTTGTATTTATAGTAATAAGTTTAGAGGTATGAGCATTGCTCTTTCCTCAAAAACATGGTTAATAGCTAGGAATAAAATGATACAATATATGAATAGCAAACAATGCGTCTTTGATATCTCAAGGAAAATGAGAGACAAGTACAAAGAAATTTTAGCCTTGTTTTCCCTTTCTGTCTTCCAAGTTGTACTAAGCTCGAGACGTGGTGCATAGTAATCTTTGCCTCTCGGTTCTGCAGTTTTGTTGTACTTCAGATTTTTAAATAGGTTGGTGAGTGGTAGAAGTGCGCAAGAATTATTCTATTACTTGGAAATTGTCGTTGCTGCAGTTATTTGTTCTATGTGACATTGTAAATGTATAAATTATCTCTTTATAAAAGAAAATTTAGTAATTAATCCCCTATATTTGTTAAAATGTAGCAATTTATAATTTATTCCCTTATATTTTTTAAAATTTAGCATTTTACCTCCCTAAACAAGGGAGTAAATTATTTCATTTTAAAAAATATAGGAGGAGTAAATTACTATTTTTTTTACAGGAGATAATTTACTCATTTACAATATTATAATAGAAAAAATTACATTAGACCCTTTGTGGGTAGATTGTTGTTGGTTTTGTTTTCTCCAAGTAATGGAGAATAAATTGATAATATATAGAATTTAAATAAAGAAACTGAGAATTCAATGTGAGTGAGGTCGACGTTGAGCTGGTAGATTTTTATGGTCATGCCTTGGAGGCTTGGTCTCAGGGTGTTAGGTCAGATGTCGTAATCCTAGGTAAATTACAATGATTTTTCCTGAAATTTGGCATAATTACGAATACTTTCTCGTTGTTTGAAAAATTACAAATACCCCCTGATATTTGATAAAATTATGTAATTCTTGAATGAATATATGAAATTATCAACTTTGCCCTTATTATATTTTTTTAAAAAAAATTAAAAAACTTATAAAAGAAATAGAATGGAGTGCATGAAAAAATTTTAAAAATTATAAAAAACTTATCGACTTATTCCATTAAAAAAATTTTAAAAATTTAAAAAATAAATAAAACTAATATTTTTAATCCATAAGGGCATTTTGGTCAGTTCATTATAAAAAATGGATGAAAATCTAACGGGTCACCTAATTGTTAGACGTCTGTTAAAATTAAGAAGGTATTGATAACTCTCTACACAATAAAAAAAATATTCGTAATTATGCCAAATTTCAGAAGAGGCTTTGTAATTTACCCTCGCAACCCTATGTAGTCATATATATTGATTTGAAAAATATTGAGTAGGTCTAAGTTATACTTGTTTGATATTTAAAATAAGTAAGAGCAACACGAGGATAGTTTTAATAGCACCATATGCATTAGATAGAATATACTTGAATTCTATATAGCTATTTGCAACAATGACGTGTTAATCAATTGAGATACATTGATCATTAGTGATCATACGGTCGTCACGAATGATGATGTCATTGGGTTGGTTTGAAAAGAATCGAGTTGAGTAAAAAATGAGCAGATCCTTAAAGGTATTTTGAGGTTATTTCTGGGGGATGCAAGATTAGGAAGCAGCAATAGTGTGCTTAGAGAGGGCTGGAGCAGATTGGTGGATGGAGGTCCATGCATTAACATGACTCAGGCAGGCACATTGGAGGCTACATAACATGACTTTCATCTGCAGTCTCTTCTTACAGCTGAATTTCATTCTCAAACAGGTCTAAGTATATAACATTCTTTACAATTATGAAAATAAGCTGCTTAGAAGCACAAGAGTCTCCTGGTACGAACTGAAGAAATCATATAGAGAGAACTTATAGGGGATTATTATTGACACCCGCAAAATGACTAGTTCCGCAAATTTGGCATTTGTTGTGCATGCACTTTGTGTGACCGAAGTCTACAACAATCACCTAGTATTACTCAACACGTACGACACAACGGCATGTATCTGTATGTCTCAAAGCAGTTAGTCAGTCAGTTCCCAGAGGATAACTATACTGCCACTCCTATTTAAGCTATCCAAGGGACAATCAAAATCTAATGTGTAACCCCCAAGAATGGTCACCAAGTTCGACAAATAATTTTATTCACCTATTATCATCATCATCAACAGCTGCAGCAGCAGTTGTTTCCCAGATATCAGCTAGTCAAGGTCTAGACTCTTTTTCATGGCTTCATAAACCAGATATGTAATGCTTGCTGCAGGTACAACTTTAAGAAGATTCGGGAAAAGCCCTTTGTAGAAGCCCCGCAAACCTTCATGATTATACGTTCTCCAGAATACATCTGACATACTACTGTAAGGAGCTCCTGAAGTGGTATGTTGAGCTTGCATTCTGAAAATCAGCTCTTATTAGTATGATAATGTGAGATAATGGTGGAAACTTTTTACATGGAGAAAACTAACTGATAGAGAAGTAGTCATTAAGGGTATGCATCACTTACCTTGTTCTTACCACCTGAAGTGGGTAAACACATGTTGCTCCAAGGGCTCCTGAAATTGTCCCACAACTCAGTTGCACAAGCGGACCGGGTTCTGCATAACATCTACGTATATAACTGATTCTAGTAATCATGATTAATCTGATGTACTGAAGGACAAACATTAAAAACAGACATGAGATGAAGAAGAATTTAAGTCATACCTCCATCATGAAGAATATATTTTCTGGACATATCTTTCAAGGCCTCATAGGCAGCTAAGTCGATGCCTGCATAAGGGATAATTCCAAGAAGAGAAGGAACCAACCCTCTATAAAAGGCCCGAGGTCCCTCCTGAATCAATATATCTTTTGATAATTTCCCCAGTTTCGGAACATTTCCTTTTTCACATGAATAAGTTTGTAACCGAGTTTTGACAAGATCCATTGGATAAATTGCGGTCTGTGCCACAGCTCCTGCCAATCCACCAGCCACAAGACGGCCCGGAGTACCAATATCCCCGCTATCTCCAATAAAATTTTTCAACAATTCGTAAGTGTAAAACTTGATGGCACTTTCAGGTGCAACCTTCAAGACATTTATCCCATTACCTCGGAAAAAACCTAGAAGACCACCTTCCTTCCAAATGTTTTTAACTGCAGGGCCGATGGAAGCTTGTGTAGTCTGCACTTGCAAAATCACCTTTAGACGGTCAAGAGGTGCAGTTGCAGTGCGAGAAGCCGCTCCAGCAACTCCACCAGCGATTAAGTATTTTGTTGCATGAACATGCTTGCTGATGCCTTCAGGAATCACGGCATGTTCACCAATGTCTACAAGATAAACCCTTTCCCAGTACCGGTAGATGTTTTCAATGGTGGCCTCGTGTGGGTAGAGCAACAGAAAATCTCTCCACTCCTCAAAAGTTATAATTCCATTATTGTCTTTATCAACATGTTCAACAAAACTAGCAAGTTCATCATCATCAATTTCTATCCCTGAAAAAACAAACTGCCCTGACTTATAAGATGAAGACAACTTGTATTCCAAAAAAAATCAACGAAATAAATCATTCTACCCAAAAGCTGAACACAAGAGATCATTATGCAGGCATAAAGGAAATAATAAATAGCATCCAGCGCTACTCATAAAGAATTGGGAAAAAATACAGGTAAAATAAATTTAAGTAAAGAAATATGCATACCGACTTTTTGGAAATTGGACAATCTACTAATTACTAAGATATAATCCAATAAATTGAAAATCAGGAGAGGCAGAGCATTCAGTTGCTGGTCAACCAAAGGAGGGAACCATACAAACATATATAGGAAATTTTAATAACTATATTAACTGTAACCTAAATCACCTTGTGTAAAATCAAGTAAACATTTAACTGTAATCTGCTTATACTACTCCATGTGAGGAAAAGATGAGATATTCTAATATTATATGTAAAAGAGACCTATACAGTATCATCTCCCATAAAGGCACAAACTAACTTCAGGAACTATATACGAAATCAACTTTGGCCTAAACGAACTAAGAATTCCAAGTCCAGCAGTGCTATGCAATCCCCATTGTCTTTATAAAAAATCAAGAGGGAATTATGTCAGTATACAAAGTAGTTGGACAAGTAAATATATATCACGTACTTTTTCTGCAATCATCTTGGTTTAACATTCTCAATTCAATTAAGTCTGTAAGCATCAGAAGATTCAGAACTACATTCGGTGTTCTTGAAGAAACATCGCACGGGCCAGTGGAATTCTACCATAGCTACAGTCGGACGTCTGCCAGTACTTCTATAAACAAACTTCCATAATATCCCTATGCAAAGATCAAATGTAGAAGAAGGCATACACATCCACTAAAGAGAATACATGGCAAAATGTGTGCAAGACTAACACTTGTTTGGCTTAAACAGTAGCAGACCACAGTAGTGATTCTCAAGTCATCATCACCATAGAGAAACTTAATACCCTTCAATATCCAACAGTGAATTTCTCCTAGGCCTAACTTGTCTCTATATTACTGTCAAGGAAAACAACTGCTCTCCATAAGCTACTGAAAATTCAACACACATTTTGCAGTTTTACCACAAAACCATATGACCACCCTACCGCAACCCCCAAAAGAAATTAAAATTCAACCAACAAGCCGTAAAGCAACCATCAAGAAATACAATATAAACACGAAAATCAAAGTACTGACAACATACCAGACTTGACAAGAGCATCCCATAACTCCTCGGGCATAATGCATCCGTTGTGCTCCACATCAATAGCTTGGAAAATCCTGTACAATTCCAGCTCCTTGTCGTCCATATACTTCCTGAACTCCTGGTAATCAACCCTCCCATCTTGATTCGAATCGCAAACTTCCAAAAGCTCCTTGGCGAACTTGTAGTCCGCGGGGATTTGCATTGCCGACAGCCCTTTCTCGATTAGGGCATAATCCAAGTACCCTACGTTATTGGAGTCAAAGAAACTGAACAAACTCCGGATTCTCATGTCCCGCTCTTCCTTAGTCTCCCGCAAGGCGGACAACACGTGGTCCAGTGATATGGGCCCAGGTTTCTTAACCGGGTTGCAGCATCCGGGTCTAGCCTGCGTGTCTTTCGCCTCGGACGCCATTGTTGCAGCAGCTGGTGCTGGGAAATTCGCATGCCTCTCCACTCCCGTAGACATAAATAATCAAGAAAAGCAATCGGGTCGTCAGAATCTCGGATTTTATCCTCACCACATGATGATAGAGAAAAACAGCACTATGATCTTGGGGTTTTCAGATCTGTAAACAGAGAAGGTTTTGGTAGAATGGAGAAGAATGGGTGGGGTTGTTGGAGGAGGAAAGAAGAATATTGGAATTTTTGGGAAGGATCTTCCTGCCGGGGAGATGACCCGAATTGTTTAATTGGAGCTCCTTTTTCTGTTCCTTTTTCGGGTCAAGAATGGGGACTCACAGTTTCAACCTTCAACAGCACAGGATTCTTACTCATTTCTTATGTGTTATTGTATTTGTGTATTATATATATATTATATATATGTTTGAATCTGTAAAGGAAAGAATAATATACATAAAGAAGCGTGCTTATTACGAGGCCGGTTGTTCTCATTCTAGACCACGCTTTTACTTTACTCAAATATTTATGTGATAGTTGGGGGGAAAAAAAATTAAAATTCTCTTTATACATAATTTAATTATTTTAAAAGTAGTGATTAAGATGTTAATGTTTGTTCATTAGTTAATGGAAAATGTTAGTTTAATTTATTATAAGAAATAAATTTTTATTTCATATGAATAACAATAACAATAATAATATTTGTTCCATCCTACAATAAAATATTTTAATTTATAATGTCGGGAACATATTTAGACACGTGGATGATATGAATATCCTCAATTATGTTATAAATACCCAAATGGACCTCAAATCCACGTCTAAAGCATCCGAGCCATACTGACATGACTCCAACTCGATCCACATCCGAATATGTATAGCACATTACGACTATACATTAAAAATTGTATCAATACTCCATGTATGACCATACAACTGGATCATATATATAGATATTTGCTTTGTTTCAGATACAACTTTTGATACCGAACTATTATTATGAGTTTAACATCGCAACAATCTTATTGAATAATTATAACAGGCCTTCTCGATTTTGTTCTCATATCCCTAGTCTTGTAAGTTCTAGGGGTTTATTTAAGAATTTCTTGATTTGTTTTTGAATTATTTAGAGCTTAAAAACTTTATAAAATTTGAATTCAAATCAATTCATAAGAAATATAATTTGATACTACAGTAAATACTTATTTATTAATGCACCTTATATCTTCCAACTTTATAATTAATAAATGCCTAATCAAATTGAATTTAAATTAAAATTTCAATTCTACGCCATTTTTTTAATATATCTATGTACGTTCTGATATTTCGTGTCTGTGATATAAATAAAAAATATCAGCATATATATAGAGGGAGAGAAGAATTTGTCACAAAAATAATATAAAGGGCATTTTCCCTATGATTATTTGATCCACAATCTATAGTCCTAATATATTTATTTTCTTGAAATAGTGCTACTTAAATTATTAAAGCCATGAGTTGACAAGTCATCTTTATTTGGTTGTGGTTGCATATGAGCGGTGAAAAGGACTTGGAAAGAAACGTTTTTCACGCTTATGATCTCGATGCGCCAAGTGTCCAAACCTTTATCTATTTATTTTAGACTCAATTTTGACTTTGCCCTCTCAAATATGCGTATATTCACTTTGCCCCCTCAAATATGCGCATATCAGTGCATGTCCGCGAAAAGAGGGATTTAGGTGATATAATTAGGTCCAAAATGTAATTATTCAAAAATATTAATAGGAATAAGGAAATAAAATGCTCGCCCCCGGGATGGTGAGGGGTGTTATTGGGCGGAGCTACGCGGCGGCCGTCGGTTGAGACACTGCCGACTGTAAAGATTTCCAGCTTAGGCGAAGAGAGAGAGAGAGAGAGCAAAATAGTTGAAGAGTTCCATATATCAGAATTGAAACGGGGAACCGTTGTAAATTACTGATATGAACAGGAAGCAGAGGGCGAAAGAAAGGAGGGAGAAGAGGCGCGAAGATATCTCTCTCCTTCGTACAATTCCATATTCTGATCACGAGAGGTAACACAGAGCTCCAGTTATGTTGTTTACTATTGAATATATTTTTACTATTTTCCCGTGTATTCCTATAAATGTTTTGGCTGGAATCAGTAGTTCGCAATCAGGGCAACTTCAAAGTTGTTGTTTTTTTTCCTTTTTCTAAGTGGTCTATGTGTTGTCGTATTAGTTGTTTGAATCTTGAGATGGTGCCTAGAAACGTATGTGTCGAGTATTTTCTGGAGAAGTAATTCCTGATTTCTGAATCTGCTAATTGTTACTGAGAGTGTATTTTGTATTTCAGTAGGATTCTTCTTCAAGACGGTTGTAGCAAAAGGGGGGATTAGATTTCCAGATTTGATCATACGAATTTCACAGTAAAGTGCGGTTTACAGCTTATGCACACTGAATTTAATTCTGTTTCAGTGGCAGGAAATGGCTAACATTTAATTTTGTAAGTCTGTGTATTATAAACTAAGCAAACAAAGTCACCCGATTTCTTTTCTTAATCGAGTATTTTACCCCTGTTTATCAAGAAACGTCTCCAAGTACAAATTCTCATAATAAAAGCAGAGCTATAGTTGTGACTAATATATTCTATTTATATAACTCGATAGTTTCTATGTAATCAAATCAAATTCTGGACACAGTTTTTCTTCTTGAAGTACTCCAGTTCCCTCCTTCACTGGCCGGCAGCTTTTGCTTGCAGTGCTGTTAGGTTTGCCAAAATACAAAGCATGGGTACCTGTACAGTATATTGCTGTAGATACCCCTTGGATGTTTGTTGATTATTATGCACCAGAACGGTAGAGTGAGCATTTGAATATAAGACAATTAGAAGTATAACCTATGAATAAGTATTATCTACTTACCTTTAGATAACTATGTTTTCAATTTTGTGTTTGGTTGATAACGTGTCTTTGAGATATTTGCTTTTGTGTGGAGTTATTTTTCGGGAAGTTGGCTGTTCTGAGTCTTTGAATGCTGGAACTGTCTGAATGTTGTTCAACGAGTCTAAAACAAGGCACAAGGTAGAAGCCATGCAACAAGTATAGTATTAGGATAGTCAGTGGTCTTCATTGTGATAAACTCTTCTCAAAATTCACCTTTTGCTTCAACTTTCTTGAGATGGAAATGATGCAAATAAAATGACTGAAGTTGCAAAGTTCATTATTGTTCTAGGGGCTCTGTTTGTGCTGACAGTTCTCTTAACGAAATTGACTAAGTCTTTGTTAATCATGAATACTTCTTCAGATGGTGGACTTCCGACACTGTTGCAGTGGTGACTGGTGCAAATAGGGGAATCGGGTTTGAGATTGCGCACCAACTTGCATTTCATGGATTGACAGTTATTCTCACCTCGCGAGTGACTGGTGTTGGAGAAGAAGCAGCAAAAGTATTACAAGAAGGAGGTCTGAGTGTGGTGTTCCACCAACTAGATATTGTGGATCCTTCATCAATTGAAGCATTTTCTAAATGGATAAAGGAAACTTATGGTGGTATAGATATAGTGGTAGAGTGGCCTATCCCTTGACTTTGGCTAGGATCAGTTTTCTGGATCAAATTAATTAAATTCCCTTTGTGATGCTTACTATAGACAGTTCTTGCTTCTGAAAAGAGAAAATTAAGACAGACATAGGTCATAGATGTATGGCCTTGGATTCCTTATCTTTTCTTGGTACTTAAATATCAGTATCATAAGTCAAATTTGTTGCTTATCTTAAATAAGATAAGGTGCTAATGGGCTCTACTGTTCCAAATGTATGGTAATTTTTGTTAAAAGACGACATTTTCTTTTTCTTTCTGGGGAAGTTTATTAGAAAATGACGGTTAAACACAATCACATGATTTTTTTGGAACTTTTGTTGTCACAAGTTCTCAAGAGTTTTTAGAAGGTGAGATTATAAAAAGACATGTTCAATATTATAGGAAATTTTTACTTTCACCTTTTTGGTACAACTATGTGATACTATCTGTTAATGGATTGAAATAATTAAATGTAGCACCAAAATTTGTCACTTTTTCAGTGAGAGTTGGGACTTTTATTGACTCTAAACAAATTTCTAGGTAAACAACGCAGGAGTGAACTTCAATGCCGGGTCAGACAATTCAGTGGAATTTGCTGAAAAAGTTATTGCCACCAACTACTATGGGACAAAAAACATGATCAAAGCCATGATCCCTCTAATGAGACCTTCAGATTCAGGTGCTCGTATTGTTAACGTGAGTTCAAGATTGGGAAGATTGAATGGGCGCCGGAATGTAAGAGGGTTACTTTTCCTGTTCTTATGAGTCTTTTTTCAGCTTATGAGGGTGATTAGTTTTTGATCTTATTTTCCTTGGGTCTATTCTGTTATCTCCAAATTCCTTTATAAAGATACTTCTCTGTTTAAGTGACAGCATTATACAATACCATCTATTTTTGTGTCCATGTGCCTATATGACCTCTGTCTGGAAATTTCAGAATAACAAGAGGATCAGATGATAGTTACCATGATTTTTGCTATTGCTAAGGTATTTTCTGAATACAACCTATGCAACCGGATAGGCCCATGCAACTGTTAGCTGTTTTGCCTGTCGTTCACTGGGAGACTGCATGTTGTGTATGCAAAATTTCAACTTATCTTACTGTTAATTGTAAACATTACTCATCATATATATGTATGTTGAAAATTTTAGGAACCCTGTGACTGATCAGGGTTTTGATTAGAGATGATGGTTGCACATTGGTTTTTATTTGACCATCTTAGCCGGGGATTTAACATCAGAGGTTCTCATAAACTTATGACAAACTTAAGAGGTTAAATGAAGACCACGACTATCTCATATGGCATTGATATTGCTTGCGCACTGAATGCTTGTCTGTCACAATATGAACTTGTACAATATCCATGAAGTATGTTCCATACAATAGCAGTGATGACCAAATTTTGTTGAATATGCAGAGAATTGGAAATATAGATTTGAGAAAGAAGCTGGAAGATGATGAATCGCTATCTGAGGAGTTGATCGACCAGACAATGAATACATTCTTAGAACAAGTAAAAGACGGCAGTTGGAAAGAGGGTGGATGGCCCCAAGTTTTTACAGACTATTCTTTGTCAAAATTAGCAGTTAACGCTTACACAAGGCTGATGTGGAGGACACTCTCGGAGCGGCCAGAAGGCCACAAGATCTATGTCACCTGCTGCTGTCCCGGTTGGGTGAAGACCGCTATGACTGGGTGGGCAGGGCATACTAACCCTGAGGAAGGGGCTGATACTGCAGTGTGGCTTGCCCTGCTTCCAGGTCCATCCATAAGCGGCAAGTTTTTTGCTGAGAGGCGTGAGATAAATTTCTAAATCAGGAGCTGATACATTCCGGTTGCATTTCATCATCGACAGAATGGACAAGAGATGAAGAAAATCTGCTTGCAGCAAACTTATTCAACATGCTTTAACTTTTCAGCAATTAGCTGCTCAGCTGATCTGCTGAAGGAAGTGAGGAATTGGTGGTTGGGAAGATGACTTGTGCCGACTTCTGACTTAATATAGTCTCACAAGGGATGCGAGTAATGGTCAGCTATTTGCATTACATCCTATAAGGCCTAAAATTTGGCATCCCTCTCGTGTTTGCTTCAGGAACACAAAGCAATGCGTTAGGACAGACCGACAACTTTTTGGGTGCTTTTTGGTATTTTGAAACTTACATTTGCTTTGGCATTACATTAACGAATTCGATGCAAGTCTTGCAGTATCACTTATTGGCAAAACTTCACCTCTTAAAACAATGATTTTCCCCTTGTGTGATGATTCAATCAGAACACGATGATTTTGTAAAGTGAAATGAGTAACACGTTGTCATGTATGATATAACTGTTGGGTTGACCCGCGAGTGGCATTGTCTTCTAGTTGTCATGCAGCTTGGAGTTTGCAGTATTCTACATCCTTGCAAGACCTGGGATTTCAACAATTAAGGTTACATCATTATCACTATGTTATTACTTTTTCTTCATATTCTTGATTATGACTGTGATAGAATCGAGTCTAGTTGAACACATTGTTATTCAAATTTATTTGAGTTTTCATTGGGTCTGAAGAATGATATCCGAATCTTATTCTATTAATAAATAAATTGAGTTTAAGTGAATTTTAGTTAAACCAAACATGCACGGAGTTCAACTAGTTTAATATTTTGAAAACACATTATATTTTTCTTTATTAACTGAACAGTGTTGAAATTTAGCCTGTTGGTTTCTATAACAGTAATTAAAGTGAAGACATGTTTGATTTTTTGTATTTTTATTGAAAGTATAATCATTTAACAATACAGCAATGTAAAAACACTATTTTATTAATTACTTCAAACATAATCTTGTTTCACAAAAGAAATTATACAAAATTAAAAATACATATTTTAGATCTGAGAAAAGAAATAAAAACTAGATAGTCTCCTATCACTAGGCTCACCAACCAACCTGGACTTTTGGCATCCGAACGGCTTTAATACAGTGTTCGAAAAAGTGACTGACTGCTTAGTTGGCAGGTTGGTAAACTTGAATATTTGGTAAGAATGAAAATGGACATTAAATTGGAAATGGAACTAGATTTGTCTTTAGGCATAAGTCTGTCAGATCTTACTCAAACCCAGGACCAAAGAAAGGCCAAATTTAATTTATACCCAGGTCCTACCCAATATATCGAACCCAATTCAAGACTCATGAATTTCTAGACCCGACTTGAACTGATTTTCTGGGTCGAGATCAAAGAAAAGATTGGACCTGCCCATATCAAAGAAACAACATCAAAGTAGAAAAATAAAGCAGAAACCCACATCCACCTGCTTTAGTTGTAGAAGGCTACAAGCAAAAAACAGCAGTCACTTGATGATTGGACCAACCGGCAAGCAAAGCAACAAGTTTGCTTTATTGAGCAACAAACGAAAGAGACGACAGAGATGGCGTAAGCGACGACGGAGATGGGTTAGCGCCAAAGGCGATGGCCATGACGGGAGGTGACGAGAGAAAAGATTGAGAAAGCATGTCGATGTGAGGTTGGGAAGAGATTTGGGGATGGGTCTGAGCGGGTAGAAGTGGGTATATTACCCAACTCAGACCCAATCATTCTAATTTATTGGGTGTTCTAGATTTGGGCCTAATTTAAAATGAAGGATTGGGCATTGGGGCCTGGCCTGGACTCATTGTGATGGGTCCGGGTTTGAGCCTATTAACATACTTATTTAGGAATAATTATATTTTCACTTACGTCCCTTAATTCATGACATGTTTATATATATTACTTTATCTTTTAAATAATTACACATATATTTATCAAAATATTTTTATCACTTACACAAACATCTTTTACTTTATCAAAAAATTACACACTCTCTCTATATGTTATTAGCATTACACAATCTCTTATTTTTTAACTGTGAGAAGTAATTTTTATAATTATACAAAGATAAAAATTATTCCATACTCCATAGATCAAAGTATGCATGTAATTATCGCTTCCTTTAATAATGACAATGCGACATGACATGACATTCTTAAATAGTCATGACCTCACACTCATAACCCATCTTAATTGTAGTAATCTCACTTTTGATTGGCCTTATGTCTGATTTATACTGCAGCCTACCGCAGGCTATTACCGCAAGTGATTCCGATTGCAAAGAACACCTCGCCACCACCTTCGCCGCCTATTCAGCCCATCGACAACCATTTGAGCGAAACTACACTTCCTTCCTAGTTCAAACGTAACAAAATGGCGAGTTTCAGGAGAGCCCTCTTCTCCACCGTCCCTCGTATTCTCAGCTCCAGTCGGACCTCCGCCGTCGCCGCTCTTCACAGGTCAATTTTCAGCTCCGTCCGCGAGCTGTTTGTGAAATTTGATGATGATTCCTTTTTAGAAGAAATTCTGATAATGATTTGATGGGGTTATATAGGCCGGTATTGGGTTCTTTCTGGCGTTTCTATTCTTCGAATGAGAGCAACCAGTCCGTTGATATCGACCTCTCCAATGAGGAAAGCAAGAGGCGCTTGTTTAACAGGTTCTTGATTTAGCAACCTGTAATTAGGCGTTATTTATTTGGAAATGTCTTCTTTTTCTTCTAATCATTTCTGTTTTTATCTAATTTGTTTCTCTTGTGTGATTTATTTGGTGTGGGAAATTTTTAGGTTGTTGTATAGGAGTAAGCAAAGGGGTTTCCTGGAGCTGGACTTGATTTTGGGGAAATGGGTGGAGGATCACATTCATTCTATGGATGAAAGCGGAATTAGATCCCTTGTTCATGTCCTTGACCTGGTAAATTTACTTTTGATTATCTCCAAATCTTGATTATTGCTGCTTTTCTTGCCCCAGATGTTCCAAGAATTCTGTACTTTCTGCTACAAAATGCACCAACAAAATGAGAATATTTTTCTTAATTACAGAAACTGGACTCTTGTTTAGGATTTTTTTCCTGGAAAATGATACTTCTTACGAGTTAACATCCAGGGAAATAGTTGTCTGGACATGGTTTCTTGCTGGCAGCTAGCTGTCTTTCTATCATGAACTTTTCTAACATGGATGATTGCTCTGGGGCTAATGTCAACAATGCGCAATTGCAAATAGCTTTTTCCTGTGAAAACTTGGTGGGTTGATACAACTTGAAGCTGTTTGGGTAAAACATTATGTGATTTAGATGCCAGCGGCTTGTTCCTGATCACCTATAAATCTCAGTTCCTATAAGCAAGATTCATACTATGTTTGTGGAGATGTTTGGTAATGGAAGATTCATACTATGTTTGTGGAGATGTTTGGTAATGAAGATTCATACTATGTTTATAGATCGTTCATAATGAAGCTTAACATGGTTTTCATATTGCTTTGATCTCTCATAAAAAGGAAAGAATTTGCAATATCATTGATGTTTGTATCATCTTGTCAAAGCTTCTTGAATCGGCTTAATATACTTTTCTCTTTAAGCCCCTTCCCTCTTATCAACTGCCAGGAAAATCCAGACCTATGGAAATGGCTGACCTGTCAGGGTCAACCCCCGGAGGCTGTGAAGAAAAATCTGGTAAGACAAGAATCTAGAAGACTGCTTCTTGGTTTATGGTTGCCGAGTTAATTATTTTTTAATTATAAAAAAAAAAAAAATTATTTTTTCATAATTTTTTTTAAATATATAACAAAAACATGACGAGTCGCGATTTGAAATCGCGACTCGTCATTAAATTAATGCCGAAAAATCAAAAATTTCCCAAGTCGGGAAACAAAATCCCGACTTCAAGTCGGGATTTTGAATCTCGACTTGAAGTCGGGATCCTGAATCCCGACTTCAAGTCGGGATCCTGAATCCCGACTTGAAGTCGGGATTTTGTTTCCCGACTTGACAATTTTGCTTTTTTTTTTTTTTTTTTTTCGTTTAAATTATTATTATATAATTTAATTTATATATAATTAATTTTAACAATATACTAAAATCCAAAATTAATAAAATTAACATTGCATTAACATAAAAAATTACAATTAAGGGTACAAATGTAATGGTTATTTATTTTGTATAATTGTAAAAAATTACATTAAATACAAAAAATATTTTGTACAATTGTGAAAAAATCAAAAAATATACAATTAATCCTGGCTACCCGGTACTGGCACATCCGATTGTGTTGAAGAATTTCTTTGTTGTGCTTGTTGTCGTGCACGCCTTTGCGCCCAATCCATCTCGTTGTGAATACGTGTTGTTTGATTTCGACCAGGGCGCGAAGAGATGCGAATAGTAGGATCGTGGACCAACTCAAATCCCGGTACATCCCAATAATCTTCGGAATGTACAGGTTCAAATGACTTAGAATATGTATTCTTATAAGTCATTATATCGTAATAATCCTTCACCATTGATGCAGCATTAATCATGAATGCAGCGCATACCTTTTGAGCGTGACTGCAAGGTATACCAAATTGACTCCATTTGCCGCAAGAACATTCTCGGTTCGCAATTTTGACAACATGGGTGTTGACTCCATGTCCATCGTGACGTCTTGTAACAACCGAGGCGGACTGTTGGAACTGATGGAATTTGGTGACGGTATGTTCAACAGAATTTTGATGCCAACGTGTGAACATCTTATATGCAAAATCCGTCCACAGTTGGTTGTTGGTCAACATTACAGTACTTCTTGCTAACCTCTCACGGAAATAATGGACACTTCGCTGAAACGTCATCTCAGCAATTGCTGTCAACGGTAGGCGGCGAGCCCCTTTCAATACTCCATTTATGCATTCCGACATATTTGTCGTCAGAATTCCGCATCGCCATCCACCGTCATGTGATGCTGTCCATTTTTCCTTGTCGATCCTATCTAACCACTGAAACGCCTCGAGGGACTGTTTCTTTATCTCCTCCATAGTGCGATTGAATTTTCTGATCTGATATTCAGAGCCAGCTCTCCAACAAAGATCCTTCAACACGACATTTTTGTATTTACTGTTGAAATTGGAACACACGTGCCGCAAGCAATATCGGTGCACGCCGTTAGGTGGCACGAAATCCGGACATTCACGTACAGCTCTTGTGATACCAGCATGGCGGTCAGAAATAAGGCAGATACCCCGTCGCCCTCGTATAATGTGTCTGCTCAATTGTCTAAGAAACCACTTCCAAGATAAAAGTGATTCTTCATCGACAACAGCAAAAGCAAGAGGAAGTACCTGTTGATTTCCATCCATGGCAGCAGCAATCAACATCTTGTGCTTGTACTTTGTGTATAGATGGGTCCCATCTACACTGATAAGGTTGCGACAGTGTTGGAACCCTTCAATGCACGGCTTGAACGCCCAGAATACGTACCCTATCACATATGCACCGGTTGATGTGTCGCGGGCTTTATGTTGCCATTCAACAATCGTTCCTGGATTATATTTTTGGAGAGCTCCCAAGTATTTGGGTAGCTTTTGAACGGAGCTCTCCCATGTGCCATAAACCATCTCACGTGCCATTTTCAAACTGTACCATGCCTTTTGATATGCTATATCGTATCCGGTATGGTCTTTCACAGTCTGGATGACATGCTTGATTCCGTACGACGGGTTGCATTTTACATGTCCTAACAATAAAGAAGCAACATATACTCTATCTAAATTACCGTGTTCGAGGGACATTTGATTCAATATACATGTATGGTCCCCTCCGTATTTTGTTATTGACCACCTTCCCATTTTTGGTTTGTAAATGCCTCGCAGCTCCCATCTACACCGCATAGCTGCAAAAAATAAAGACGAATCAGTTGAATAATTTTGTATGTTTAGACATATACGACAAAAAAATATATATATTTATACCTTCGGTGGTATGCCTACACAATACTTTCCACTTGGTCTTTGAACTCTCAGGTACCCAATACTCGCGTCGGGCATGTCGTATTGAGTGATCTTTCACCGCCTCGATTAAAGCTTCTTTATTTTTGAAAAGCATTCCCACATCAAGTCTGCCTTCGTTTTTGTCATAAAATTTTGCATACCTTAAGTTCGGTACATCAATGGAATCCACTGGTACCTCCGGGAATGTTTGTTCAAAAAATGGTATGGAGCGGTAAAATGTTTCCTGAGAAGTTCGTTGTGCCGTAACCGGCTGAGAGGATGTTGACGTACCTTGTGCAACATTTTCGGCGACAACATTTATGTCAACATCTTCGTTTCCATCCTCAGGTGGAATTGGATAATCCACTTCATCCGGTTCGGAAGCTGCATCTGATTCATTAGCCAGGCTGTCCGCAATAGGGTCTTCTGGCTCGGCAATGTGTTGTGCAGAAGTTGGTATAAAATGGGAGGTGGATGGAGTATGTGAGTGGGTGGGCTCTGTGTAATTAAGTTCAATATTATCGAGCCCTTGTGTGACAGACACCACATTCGGAGTATAACAATCTGTATCATAATGTGATGTGCCTGCACCAAAATCGGGGTTAGAAGTACCTGCATCGAAATTAGAGTTATAGGTACCAGTGAAATTTTCGTAGTTGGAGGAAGACGGAAATCCTTGATTGGATAACATCGCCATGTATTCCCCCCATTGTTGACTCATTTGTGAGTTGTCATCCACCAACTGCCGGGAATCGAAAGCTCCCCAACCTCGGCCAATTTGTGGAGAATCATCGTGCTGGATTTCCACCGTTTCGACGAAAATTTCCATTAGTGGAAATCCAGCTGTAGGATCAGTAAAGAATGACAATGTATCGTCATCCTTTATTGGTATCAGTGTTTCCTTAATTCGCCCTAGGTATTGGCACGAATGTTTTGCAGAAATATTCAACGAAAATCGGGAGCTATCAACACCAATTTTTTTGTAGATTTTTGATAAAAATTGATCATAACTGGATGAACGGGGGATCCTCATTGCTGCAATGGGCGTCTGATCATATGTAACAGACCATCCATCGCTCGATAATTCACCACCAAAATACAGAAAAATCTCAATGCGAGAAGATGAAGAAGCCATTTTGTTGCAAGTTTCTACGTAAAAATGAGGAACAAGATATTAATATGATGTAAGAAAAATCTCAAAGGCTGGTATGCAAATGACGAAAACAAGGATGGACGCATATATATAGGCGAGTAGTGCTGCGTTTATTGAGTTGGTCGCGACCATTATGGAGGGCAAAGGCTGGTACGTACCTGCCTGATTGAAAGGCTGGTACGTACCTGCCTGATTGAAAGGCTGGTACGTACCTGCCTGATTGAAAGGCTGGCACGTACCAGCCTTATTCAAAGGCTGGTACGTACCAGCCTTTGAATAAGGCTGGTAGCTATCAGCCTTATTCAAAGGCTGGTACCTACCAGCCTTTGAATAGGCCATGTATATATGTACATATATAAGTACATATTATATAATTATATTATATATAAATATTATATATATAAATATATATTATACAAATAAATATATATATAATATATAATATATAAAAAATATATATATATATAATATAAATATAATATTATATATATAATATATATATATAATATATATATATATATGTTATATATATTATATATATATATATTATATATATAATATATATATAATATATATATATATATATGTTATATATAATATATATATATTATATATATAATATATATAATATATATATTATATATATATATTATAATATAATATTATATATATTATAATATAATATTATATATATTATAATATATAATATATATATATTATATATATATTATATATATAATATATATAATATATATATATAATATATATAACATATATATATATATATATTATATATATATATATAATATATATATATATACATTAAAGGGGGCTGGCCCGCGCGGGCCAGCCCCCTTTAATGGAGGGCTGGCGCTGCCAGCCCTCCAATAATGGAGGGCTGGCGCTGCCAGCCCTCATTAATGAGGGCTGGCCCGCGCGGCCAGCCCTCTTTAATGAGGGCTGGCAGCGGCCAGCCCTCCATTATTGGCTGGCAGCGCCAGCCTTTGACCAAGGCTGGCGCTGCCAGCCTTTGATTAAGGCTGGCCGCTGGCCAGCCTTAATCAAAGGCTGACCGCGGCCAGCCTTAAAATCAAGGCTGGCGCTGCCAGCCATTGATTAAGGCTGGCCGCGGCCAGCCTTTTAATTTTTTTATAATTTTTTTTTTTTAAAAAATTACCATCCCCCACCCTCATCCACCATTATAAATTGGACGGATGAAGGTGGGTGGAAATTCACTTCATCCACCAGCAAAAGTTTTCAAATTTTCACCCACCTTCATCTCGTGCCGTGAGTTTGTATTCAATTTTTTTTTTCCACACAAATGGATAGACGATCAGTCTACGGTCCTCGTGATAGTACTGTATTATCACAACAAGCCCAACATAGGTCTGACGATATTCCAGATGGTGACCTAGACGCCGTACTCATTTCACGGCGTGCGGATGGTACCTTTTGGAGCTACTTTAACCAAAATAATATGTCCGAGCGTGTACAAGAAATCCTACACCAAATAGGATTTTATGGAGTTTATAGATGCGGACGACTTCAGTTAAATCAACACCTCATCACTGCATTAGTGGAGAGGTGGCGATCGGAGACGCACACTTTCCATTTTCGTGTAGGGGAAGCCACAATTACCCTACAAGATGTACAAATAATTTGGGCACTCCCAATAGACGGCGAGCCGGTGACTGGAATTGATTTCGACCGCACAACACAACAATGGCAAGAATATTGCCTGACTTACATAGGCTTTAGCCCGGATGCAAATGTGTTGAAGGGCTCGAGATTACAGACATCGGCAATTACATCTCATTTGTCGGCGGTCGAAATTACATATAATACTCCCCAGGCTGTCGTCGTCCAGTACGCACGTGCCGTTGCATTACTTTTATTTGGGGGATTGATGTGCCCAGATTCCTCAGGTAACTATGTCTCATTACTATATCTTTCAAAATTAGAAGATATAGAAACCGCGAGGAACTACAGTTGGGGGAGTGCTGTGCTGGCATTTTTATATCGCGAATTGTGCAATGCCAGCACAAAAGGCAAAGCGGCAATTGGTGGAGCGCTGCAATTGCTACAGGTAAAATTTACTTAAAAAGTCTTACACATTTTTATTTTTTTTTTTTGCTATTGATATTCATTAATAACACATATTTGTATTGTTCGTGTAGATTTGGGCGTGGTCACGGATTACGCCCCTTTGTCCTGGACTTGGTGCCCAACGACTATTTATGGGCCAAGTGCAAATGGACAATAATCGCTGGCTCCCAGCAGCACCATATGGTGCTACTTGGAATTGTCAGCACACTTTCACCACTACAGTTCGGGGAACTGTACGAGTAATACGAGAAATTTTGGATGAGATGCAGGCGGATCAGGTAACTAAATTTTAATATTATTCGTATATTTATACCGTTTCCTTAAATTCATGTTAATTTACATCTTTGTTTTTATTACAGTTCATATGGCAGCCGTATGACATGGACTCGGATGTCATTATGGCTTACGCCGATGAATTGAACCCCCAGTTGTGGAGGTCATCTGTTCCGTTAATATTCTACGCAATAGTTGAAATGCATCGTCCCGAACGAGTTGTTCGCCAATTCGGGATGAGGCAGAATGTACCAGAATCGACGGATACCCGTGATATGAGCCTCCATCAGATTTCCCGTAAAAATCACGCGGGCGCAGATTGGTCTCTGCAACACATACAATACATCAATAGATGGCAAAGACGATATGACACGGTTGTACATAGGCCACTCATTTCTAATAGAAGGGAAACAGAACGAGGTTATTGGGAGTGGTACTACAACATAACAAGAAATTTCGTGTCGTCATCTACTGATAGACGTGTGGAAAGCGGGTACCAACCTGGAGAAGCACCTATGTTGCAAGTTGTGGTACGTTATTATATACTATTACATGTTTTATTTTATTTATATTTTTAACAACACAAGGCTAATTATTTTTCTACACTTTTCAGGCAAATGAGGTGAATGCCCTTGAAACTTTATGTCGATCTAGACCACCAAATATCGAAGGATATAGTCAATTGGTGGATAGATTTGAACATGGGTTACATATTATCAGGGAGGCTATAACCCAACAGCCACAACAAATTGCTTCTCCATCCGATGATGCTCCCACAACATCCCACAGGCAAAGAAGAAGTCCGAGCCGAATGTCAACTGGTTCAGTTGAACGTCGTGATTTTGGGGTGGATATAGCTGGTCCTTCTACAGTATATCCACCTCAAGATTATTACGTACCTCAACCGCCTCAAGATTATTATATGCCTCAACCATCTCAAGGTGATTGGTTTCAATCTACTCCATATATGTCAAATCAAACACAAGATTTTTCTCTTGACCTTGGTCTTGGTTTTAATCAACCATATACACAAGGATATAATATTTCACCAGTTCCATTTCCATCATTTGGTGCATATCGTGACAATGTGGAGTCAAGTTCTGAAACATCAAGTCGGTTTGTTGGGGAAGAAAATGAGGCGCAAAATGAGCCAGTTCAAAATGTGGGCGAGGAAATTAGAAGACCACGACGTCAACGCCACAGACGACATTGTGGAACGGGTGGACATTTTTGATATTTGTAATTGTATAATTTAATGTAATTTTTTACAATTATAAAAAATAAATAACCATTACATTTGTACCCTTAATTGTAATTTTTTATGTTAATGCAATGTTAATTTTATTAATTTTGGATTTTAGTATATTGTTAAAATTAATTATATATAAATTAAATTATATAATAATAATTTAAACGAAAAAAAAAAAAAAAAAAGCAAAATTGTCAAGTCGGGAAACAAAATCCCGACTTCAAGTCGGGATTCAGGATCCCGACTTGAAGTCGGGATTCAGGATCCCGACTCCAAGTCGGGATTCAAAATCCCGACTTGAAGTCGGGATTTTGTTTCCCGACTTGGGAAATTTTTGATTTTTCCGCATTAATTTAATGACGAGTCGCGATTTCAAATCGCGACTCGTCATGTTTTTGTTATATATTTAAAAAAAATTATGAAAAAATAATTTTTTTTTTTTTTTATAATTAAAAAATAATTAACTCTATGGTTGCCTCTGAAACTCCGATTTTTGTCAGGTTTTCATGGCATTGCGGGCAAAGGTCGTTAGCAATCTGGACAACCATGCTGCTCCTGAAACTAGAGCAACTCCTGGGCAGCCATGGGTTAGAGGTTGGGATGACTTCAAAAAGGGTCGAGACGGTCCAATCACTGGGAACCAGTAGTCTTTTTGATAGTAACATGTTCATTTGTAGCATGTACAAATTATATTATTAGAAATATTGTCAAGATCAGTATACTGTGGGCTTTTGTGCATGCAAATAATGTTGCCAATGGCAAAAAATATCAGTAAACGAGTGTGCTCTTTGATTTTTCAATAAATGAGAATCAAGATGGTATTTTTCAATAAAGGGTAGTATTTTTCATACCACCTTTTCCCCCTTTTTGGGCCCTTATCTCTCCCTCTTTTCGTAGTCCAAATCTATCCAGAAACCTGTCAGCATTTTGTCCGACAAACTTGGCCACTCCTCATCGGTCTGAGAAATCCTCGTCCATCCAAAAACAAGAAAACCCATCACGCCCAAAGCACAGAGGAAAACATTTTCCTCCCCAAGAACAGGATAAAGATGAAGGAAAACATTTCCCTTCCCCCAAAACCCACTTCTATTTCCTTTTCCCTTTCACTTCTCTTCCTCCCTTTACTCGCAGCCGCAACCGACCCGGTGCCTACCCCATGGCCGCTCCAATTCCACTCAATTCTCTTAATGAACAACACCAAAGGGCTCCTCCAAGTAGTGGACCTCTGGTACGACTGGCCCAACGGCAGAAACTTCAACATTATCCAACACCAACTGGGCAAAAAGCTCTATGATTTGGAGTGGGATAACGGGACTTCCTATTATTACACATTGGACGCCAATAAGGAGTGCAAGATCAGGCATTTTCCAGTGGGAATTCTGAGGCCGAATTGGCTTGACGGGGCAAAATACCTTGGCCAGGTTTATAGGGATGGGTTTCTCTGCAATGTGTGGGAGAAGGTTGATTTCATTTGGTATTATGAGGATGTTGCTACTAAGAGGCCTGTTTCCTGGGCTTTCTTTTCAGGTACCTCAACTTTTAGCATTTCAATTCAAAGGCTTTATATTACTTGATTTATTGTATTTGGTAATCTTCTCTTACCAGCATTAAAGGATGGTTTCATGTTCTTCAAACCTGTGTAAAACGCATTGGATCTGAGTATCATGGAATGATGGTTTCATGACAGTCGACTTTTGAGATTCTTAGCTCTTTCTCTTTTATGGATTGCCGGTGCTTTTATCCTCAACTTATTATCAATTGGAACTGTGTGAATTGCAGGGATGATTGGACATGTGATGACCTTTGAGGTTGGGCAAGTTCTTGATGACCCCAACTGGCAAGCCCCTGTGTACTGTTTTGAGGGAGCTAAGCAGGAACACAAGGCTGTGCTTGAATTACCATTTGAGTACAGGGGTTTGGTGAGAGAGTTCCTCAGTATTCCTATGGTCATTTGATTGTCTTTGGTTTATACTCTGGGTGCTTTACTTATTTCTGTAGCTAGAGGGCTCTGATGCTTCTCTTCATCTTGTTATCTGTTGATGTTCAACTTGAATATATTCCCACAGGGCAATAAATTTTGCTCGAGTGTCATGGAGAATGCCCCAAAATAATTTATTAAGATTTATTTAAGCAAATTATCTTCATTCTGAAATATTAAAAAGAGTACTAATAATTTCCCCATCCTGGACATTGATCTTGGCTAAAGGAGTACAACGCAAACTGAACTCGCATTCCCAGAAAAAAAAAAAAAAAAAACTAAGTTCCAGCTACATACACATGCTGAATTCAGCATTGAAAGATGAAGTAACATTTTGTTCTTGCTACAAAAATCAAGTGGCACAGTAACTCGACCATGAAAGACTCATAACTGTTTCCAGATCAATCACAATCTCTATTGTCTAACTACAACCAGAGGCTAGAGCTGCAAAAGGGTTCTCAGTTTTCATATTTCAAATGTACACTTTGTAGAATGATAGATACTTTCAGAACAAGCATGGGTCTGATACAGGTGAGCTCGACCCTTTTCGGCTTACCAGGGTTTTAGGTCACCCACCGGACCAGCAGTCCAGTTCAAGGCCTTCTCACCCGGTTTCAAGTAAACACTCGCATCGTGGGGCAACTTACGAGCAAGTCCATTCAAGATTTGATGGAAAGCATCCCCAGGCTGAGCAGGTTGTGGAAATAACATGGCCTGCTTCATCGACGGGTTGGCGAGTAATCTTTGCTTTCTTAGTATTTCTTCTATTGGAATTGAGGTGAGAATTGTATCCAGCTTTGGAACATCTTTTTCTGCTACAAAAACACCAATTTCTTCCCATGGAATAGCATCGGCAAATGGTAAGACGATGTCATCGGCTATAATAACAGGAATACAACCGAAGATGACGGCTTCAACTAGTCTGGGACTCCATGGAGCCCATCCAAGTGGACACAAGCAAAAAACAGCTCTCTGCATGTCTTCATAGTAGGTCGTTGGGTGCTCGGTTGAGATATCAAAGAGAGGGTTATCCTTAAAGTTCTCCCACACTGATGCCCGTGCACCTCTGTAAAATTTGACATTGATGTTAGAGTTTGTAGTGAAAATCAACTACATTTTCACGGGGGCAATTTTTCGTTTGTTTTCCCCCTTGGAAAGAATGGACCTAACTCCCCATAAAATACATATACTTTATTTGGGTTATTCAGACAAAAAAAAAAAAAAAAGTAGCCATGAGCTTCAGAGAAGAAGTTGAAGCAAATAATTTATGTTGAGAAAAGAATAGCTTTGTTTCAGTCGACAGCGTAAACATCCACAAGATTAGGTCAACAAGACATACCTCGCGTAATAACCACCTTCAGGGTCATTTCCGACATCATAAAACAAACCTCGGAAGTAAACGAAGATGGACCGAGGAGTGCTAGGAGGAATCAAATGGGCCTGCATTTTCTGTGGAGGCGCATATGGAGGAATTGTAATTGAACCATCCTTTAAGCAAACGTGATTTCGCTGTCCAAACGTTTGAACCAAAGTAGCACGCTGGAGTAATGGAAGAATTCCTCTCTCAATAGCTTTCTCTTCCTGCAATAAGTACGTTACATTCAGTTAAACTTCACGTCAGCCAACATTAACCTTATCAATCAATGTTCAGCGTTAAGGAATGGATACAAACTTTGAAAGTCCATTCGGAAGATGAGACTTCTTACTTGATAGTGAAAGCATGCGCCAAAATCATGAGGCACGATGAAGAAGTGATCAGCCCCTTCAGTTCTATTCCAGTAAGGCCAGTTGGAAGAGATTAGTTGTATAGCGCTCCTCATCATACGTGGTGATTTGAATGGCAACGGGAGGCCATTCGGCGTTAGGTCACAAGTAGTATAGACGGGTGTGTAAAACCAATCGGCTTCTTCAGGATTAAGAGTACGAACAGCGCTCGATAAAAGGAAGCGGTGCATGTAAATCTCTGCTGCAAACATATGGGTGAGGCATCTTGGGTCCTTCTGTAAAATTTTTTTGTTGTACTTGCTAGGAAGTTCATAAACGAAAACTTTTAACCTTCCAACAGGATCATCTTCCAAGACATCACCAGCACTACCTGAAATTTGAAGTGCAATTAAAATATATAAGCAGGATTTGTAACTTTAAGAAAATTTTCTCAAAACAAGTGAAAAATGATAACTCATTAAGTTCTAGAAGTTTTGAGAATAGTAACCTTAACTATCATGCCATATACAGATTTTGCACTTACCCGCACTTATCAAACCACCTTCCCGTATTAAAAAATGGCATTCCAAGTCTAATGATGCATTCAGAACCAAAACTCCTCACAGATTTTAGATTTTGAATATTTTGGTTGACAAGCCCATTTGACTACATCGCACGATTTGAGTGGCCATCTTTGGGTTCGGTATTCAAAGAGATACCAGTTAACTTAGCACCTCAATCCACAGAATACATCAATAATGTAGCTTCATTTAGGCTAATGAAGGCAAGTATCCTCAGACCTTTATGCATCAATTTTGGGAAGTTAAACTTCAAAATAAGAAGAATGGTAACTGGTAAGACAGATGATATAGTTTGTCCAACCAACAAACCAGCTGGTTCCACTTTCTATATCGCGCCACCTTGTGACATGTGATTAATTTGGCCCTAAATTGTTCAATTTAAGTAGAGAAGTAAAACTCTGGTTTTGCAATAAAATGAGGAAAACATATCTTCCACTCAATGAGTTGCCCTAGTAGGATACTAAATCTCACATTAAGATTCATGTTTCCAGGGAGTGGAGGAACAATCTCGTGATCGTCTATAGTACTCCTAAACCAGCAACCTAAGCTAGAAAGTTTTCAAATCTCAGAAATAAACAGTATAAATCAACCATTTTTACTCAGAAAACAATTGTACAATTCTAGAAATTGCTACAGCTAAATCGGCAGTTGAAATTAAACCAGCTGCCAACCAACACAGCAGGCTAAAAGTAATTGTAGTTGACAGCAAACTGAGGAAAACATTTTCCTTTTCTTTCCTAGCCAAGAACTACAACACAAACTAAAAGTTGAGAATGTGAAGAATCGTACAAAAGTGTCATTCAAGAGAGAACAACCAATTTTTCACAATAAGTTCATTGTACAACCAACCAAATCTCATAAAAGATAATCTACATCAAAATGAGCCCAACCTGGCATTTCTAAATCAAACCACAGATGTAAATCCAACATCAAAACCAAACCTTCTCAAATCAATTAAATTAATTAAAATGAACCCACAATCAACCGTCAAATTTCCAGCCCAAGTAACTAAGAGAACAGAAATCCAAAATCAAACTGAGCTGAAGAAAAGCAAAAATAAAAGATTCTTACCGGAGATTCTCTCAGTTCGCTGAGTTCTATGGAATTTGAAAGCTTCAATCCTCAAACACAATGCAAGAAACAAAAGCACAGCAAAAACCCATCTCCGATTCCTCATTTCTCCACAGCTCCCAACACCCACTTCTCCACTGAATCCAATTTATCAAGAAAAGCCCAATTCTTTTCCAGAAACAAGTATGGAAACTTATATCTACTTAATAACAATAATGCTAAAATGGGTAGGAGGAGAGGGCACTGATTGTTGGGACGTCGTTGCACAGAGTAGTTGCAAGAAAGACTTTCCTTGCAAACTGGGATTTTGCAAAGAAAATGAAATTTTAATCACTCTCTAAGAACAGAGCAAACATAAACAAAATGAGGGGGTGTGCGTAGGTGTGAGAATAGAAATGAATTGCTTGAAGAAACAGGGAAAGCTCAAGAGCAAGGAGGAGGACAGGATTCGGATACGGATTCGAACAGGAAGGAAGGTGTGGTTTGGTCTTGGTTAGCTGTCAAGCAGCTGTTCTATGAATATTTTTCAGGCAAACTTTTGTGTAATAATATATTTGTTGTTACTTTAATAGTTAAATGGAAACTTATGACCATAAACAGATTAAGTTAATAGTGTTTTATGAAAATGAAGAATTGCAAAAAGGGAAATCAGAATTAGGGCTTTCTGATATGTAATCCAAGTAGGTATTATTCAGGTGGAATTGAAGATTACAAATTAGGGTTTATTCCATTTAGACTTTCCTTAAAAATATGTAAATTACATTTTCTTTTAATTTTTTTTGGAATTATACTTATGCAATCGAAAATTATTTATTTATATTTGACTCACTCCCGTTAGAATTTGAATTTAAAATACTGATTTAAGTAAAAAATACTTTTTTATATTTTCTCAAACTATTAAAACTTTTTCTAACAATATATTTTTTTATATTTTCAAAATTGATCTAAATATTATTACCTCTAAAAAATATTTAGGAGATTGTCCTACATGAATAAATATTGATTTTTTAATTCAAATCAAGTTTAATTGAATCGAATCAATCACATAATAAACTAATACACTTATAATTATCATTGAGCCAAAACGTATCCCTACAAATCTCTGGATCATCTGATTTTTAAATTGTATGCTAATTACATTAAATTTGGTCAGATCGATCTACATTTTCTCAAATATTAAAGACTCCAATAACTTTTAAATTAAATGAACGTTATGCAAAAAGTTGTATCAATAATAACATAAAAATACTAAATTTCAACTTTGACTCAACCGATGTAGAAAATTGATTTTTTTTTTACGAACAAAATAAGTGGAAAAATGAAATAATGGCTTGAAATGTTTTTTTTTTTAATTATTATATCATTTTTTAGTTAAAGACTTTATAAAGTCTAACAATTTTTAGTTAGTTTTCTAAATTTCAAATTTTATTTTTTTTCTTTTTCCCAATTACTTCTAAGAAGAATGGTAGAAGAGATTTAAAATTAAAAAAGAAGAAATATAAAATAAAATAGAAATAGTGAGTTTATTTAAGTAATTAAGCGTCATTATGCGCATAATGAGATAATCTATTTGCTGTTTTAACACATATCACATCATTTTTTAAAAAATTAAAAATAGTTTTAGATAAGTTTATGACCTTTATCCAAAAGATTCATCTTTACTTTTTTTATTTAAATATAAATAAGTGTATAATTATTTATCTTTGTTTACAGTTTTTTTGAGATAAATTAATTAGAATACTTTAATTTATTTTTATATTTATAATACTTTTATTATTAATTATTTTCATACTAAGCTTTACATTATTTATCAGTTACTTATTTTTATATTATAGCATTTGAATTATTATATGTTTTATTAATTACTTTTTGTAAAATCATATTTTTCTTATGATTTGTCGCGGGATACTAAGCGAATGTTTGCAAATGCTTGGAAAAAGTGCTTTTCAGCTTGTGACCTTTTATAAGTATCTTTTAAAGTATTTGTAATATCAGTTTCTACTTCTGAAATGATTAAAAAAAACGATTTTAGACCAAAAGATAAAAGCACCTTTGGGGGTACTTTTTAGCTGCTTTGGCTTTTTTGTAAATAGATTCAACTTTATATTTTACTATTTTACCCTTATTATAATAATTTTAATTAATTTTATTTTTTTAATTTATTTTTTAAAATTGTATATTTAAAAATTGATATAAGAGTTTTTAAATAATTTAAATGTTAACAATAATTAAATTTACACTTTCATATATTTAATATTTTAAATTTTTTTATATTTGATGTATTATATCAAATAATTATATTATTTCGTGCACATATTATTATTTGATTAATTAATAAAATAACTATTCTTTTGAATCATGTAAATTTAATTACTGTGTATGAATAAACAATGATATTACTTAGTGAGAGTATTATTAAATTAAGTGTATTTTTAATATTTTCAAAAATATAAATATGAAATACTAATCGAAATAAAGTGTATGACTTTTTGTGAAAAAATAATTATCAGTTACAAAGAACAAGTGAAATAATAAGGAAAAAAATAATATCTTTTTAACACATAGGGACAACACAATCTTTCATAAATTAAGTATATTTAAGAAGTGATTTTTCTCGATATTATTTAATTTAACTTTTATCTGCTTTTAAATTTTTCTACAAATACTATTCACTTTTTATTCTACTACAACTTTCAATTTTTTCTATAAAAAATCACTTCTCTAAAAATAAATTTTTTTACCAACACTCCCTAACTAGTATATGCAATTGAGTGTGATTGATACAGTTGAGATTATTAGATATTTGGGGAACTAAAATTAGATGTTCGGCCAAACCTAACATGAGTATTGTATTTTCAAATGACATCATGTGAATTCCTTAATTACAACCAAACAAGCCCTAAATGTAGTGGATGTTATGGTAAGCCATGATTCTTCGAAAACTTGTTAATGGATAACGGTATAGATATACTTGAGAAAGAACTGTGCCAATCATATAAAGACCATCTAAGCATTATATATATATATATATATATATATATATTTTGTAGCATGTGAGTCATTATATTATTTAATACGTATATTCAAATTAAAAAATTGATTCAATACAACAACAATTCAAATCAATAAATACGTCGAATAAAATAAAAAATAATTATTATAAAAGTAGACATATACATGTATTCGTAAAACTCGAAATCAGAACCTTTTTATAATTATTTGTATTAGGAATATAATCGATTATAAAATAAAATATAAAAATTGCCCTTAGTTGTTGACACGCATGCATGTTCATTTAAGATATCTTGAGAAAATTAGTTATTTGAATCAACATGAAACTTTTGCTCTAATTTTGATAAATAAATTTAGCCAAACACCAATAATCAAACTTGAAGAAATTTGTTAAGATTGAAAAAATAAGTTGGGAATTTCGTACTTTTTGAATGCTCATAACATCTTATTTTTGGAGGTTTATAAGCCTATTTTCTGAAATACACTTTTCAACATCTTATAAGATGTTTTACAAAATTTATAAATTCACCCAAACACCCTCTAAACAATGGGTATCTGTGCGTGTGTGGTGTGTTTGGTTGATCATAAGAACAGCTTCCAAGAAGTCACTTTCAAAATAAATACTCAAAACCCCAATAAGAAGAAGACTAAGACCAACACCAAGACAAGACCATATTATTAGGTGGTAATAAAGAGTGTGCCTGCCCACATTCATTTCCATCAACCTCTACATCTATTCTTTAAACTAGTCTTGAAATCTCTTAAAGACATAGAGAAAATACAGTTGAAGTTGGCAGCTTCTGCCTGACTACTAGAGCTATAAAACTAGAGAAAGTTCATGCTATTTTTGTTGCTTCAAGATTATAAATCCCAAATGGAGGGAATGATGAGAAAAGAAGAAGAAGAAGAAGAAATCTTTTATTCTCCTGAGAAAATGGAAGAGAGAAATGGGATGCACACCGTTGATGAGAAGGAGAAGAAAAGGCTTGGATATATGAGAGGCATTGTTGAAAATCAAGATCCATCTTGCAAGGTACCTACATACATCCTTCATTGTTTTTATGTTTATGCTAATATAATTCAAAATTTATGGTTTACGATATGATATTATTGATCACTTGCCCGAGAAATTCCAGTTGATGAAATGCTGGTGATTCTTAATTTCAATGCTATCACAATTTTTGATACACGTGTTGTTCACTGCACATAGATGGTTGTGATTCTTGCAGACAGTTTCAGGACTTCCTAAGAGTTATAATACATAGAAGAACTTAAAATGCTATGTGTGTAGCTATGGTTTGAACCTTCAACCGATCTAGTTATGATTGAAATGGTTGGCAGGAAACGGATGATCTGACACTGAGACGGTTCCTTATTGCGCGTGATCTGGATGTTGAGAAAGCTTCAGCCATGTTCATTAAATACTTCAAGTGGAGGCGAACATTCGTTCCAAAGGGTTTCATTTCAACATCGGAGGTCACAAATCAACTAGCACCAAAGAAGGTGTGCATCCAAGGAACAGATAAGAGAGGATGTCCCGTCTCAGTTTTGTTTGGCGCTAGACATTTTCCCTGCAAAGGTGGCACGGACGAGCTGAAACGTACGTGCTCTTTGCATGAAACGACTTTCTTGAAGTTTTTGATTTGCTCGTTTCATACACGTTCTGCATAATATTTCAGGTTTTATAGTGTTTGTTCTGGACAAACTATGTTCAAGGTACCATCCTCTGTCCCCATGTATGTTTCAAAAACTAATGCATACAGAAGCGCATAACAGTCAAAACTAGTTTTCAACACATGAGCTGCAAAAAAATACTATGCAGTATTTTCAGTACTAAGTTCAGTATTTCTGGACATATCAGGATCCCTGATGGACAGGAAAAGTTGACAATTATTGCAGATCTTCAAGGATATGGCTATTCTAACAGCGACTTGCGTGGATATCTTGCAATCTTTACCATTTTACAGGTTCAAACTTTTGTCAAAATTTGAGAAGCCATCAAAGAAGAAGAATACATAATCCTAATGTAATAATCCACCTCATAAATTATTTCATCACAGGATTACTACCCAGAAAGACTTGGGAAAATGTTAGTTATCCACGTACCTTACATTTTCATGACACTGTGGAAGATTATTTACCCATTCATCGATGAAAATACCAGGAAGAAGGTAAGGATGTTTTCCATTTTCTTGATTTTCTAAATATGTGTTTGTGCTACTGTATGTGATCAATGTTTTGGTCATGCACAGATCATATTTGTGGAAAACAAGAAGTTGCAGGCCACTCTATTGGAAGAGATAGATGAAAGCCAGCTTCCAGAGATTTATGGAGGCAAAATGCAGCTAGTTCCTATTCAAGATGCCTAGCTGATGATCCTGTCTCAAAGTATTAATAAAACCCGAGAATTTAACTTACTGGAATAAGAGATGTAACAATGCAGCTTCCTTTTCCATGTCTGGATACTATGGAAATGGGGTTGGTATCACCTAGATCTTGGGTTAGAAGGGTGAAAGTCGTACTAGTACACATCAATCAAATGTTTGATAATTGTTTCTGTGAAATCGATGCCGGTAGAGGAAAGAAAGACACTTCAAGGAGACATTACTAACCAAGATAAGATTCGAACAATTCAGCATTTGCTCGGCTTGTTGAGCGCATCCTTAGAAATATTTCAAAATGGTCTGAAAATTGCAGTAAAATTCAAATTGTGTCAGAAAGAATACATACTCTTCTTAGTTCAGAGAGGATTGTGATTCCAAGAGTTCATCTGACGTCATCACTATCTTCAGTAGGCAGTTGTCATTAGCTACCTCAATGGCAGAGTTCTGTCACAAAGTAGGAAAATCAGTAGGTAGAATTTGTTTTTGGGTATATACAGATTGAAGACAAGAAACATACCTGTGGAATTGCCACAAGAGAAGTAGTGTACTCAACAAGGAACCCAAGTAACTTAATAGTTTAACAGAAATTATATTATAGAGGAAATCTTCACAAAGAAGGCGCGGCATTCTTGTCAGGCTGCTGCTATTCAATACATAAAAGAGGCTCAAAATGACGTCGTTTGACAGGAATTGTGTGGTAAGCCAATCTAAACTCCAGTTACTGCTGGTCGAGATGAATGAATAGGGTATCTCAACAATATGTTGGGCCATTTGCTCACACCATCAGTTAACTCTTTAATCACAGATGCCACCTCATCCACATTAACACGAATTTGCTGCTTGCTATCTCTTTCTCGGAGAGTAACTGAGGATGCAGAATCAACTGTAATGGCAAAAGGAACTCCGAGTTCATCAGTTCTTGCATATCTCTTTCCTATTGAGGTACCTAGACAATATCACCCATATGAATAGCTTTTACCTATGTTGCTTATCAAATTAATAAAGTAATAAGTATATCTAGACATGCATTTATTTAAGCACAAACATATTAATACATATAAGGTAGATAACATTTCCCAAGGTGCATACCTGTTATGTCAATCTTGTGGGAAATCCCAACAGTGGTTAATGACTTGGCAATCCTTTTGGCAACTTCCTTGTATTGTTGATTCTGAACAAGAGGAAATACTGTACACTTTATTGGAGCTACCAGTGGAGGGAAACGGAAGATGTTCAATTGTTCATCTCCATCTTTACTAGCCCTTGTATAAAATGAATGTTCATAGAGACAGTATATTATCCTTCCAATGCCAAATGATGGTTCAATTACTGACGGTGTGAAAAGCCTTTGATGTTCCTTTTTCTTCTCTTTGGAGATCGATAACATATCTTTCTTTATGATCACTTCTTTGTCAATAGTGCAAATGCGGAACTTTGCCTCTCCCTCAGCTTCCAAAGTTGCTTTCAACTCCATAGCTTCCTTTTCCCCCATAGCCTGTTTACAGAGGGAAAGAAGAAAATTTCACAAATATTGTAAGCATAATAGTTGGATATACAAATTTATATGCAAATATGGACAGCGCCCTGATCATAATATGGGCATGGCTATCACAGATAGAGAATACAAAGATCTATCGCACTATTCCATGAAGCCCTCAACCAACATTGCACCAACCATTGGAACATGTAACACGGCAGTTTTCACTGCTTTCTAAAGGAAAAACAGCACACCGTAAATCTAAGTAACCAGCACCTGGTATTCTTCTGGAACTCTAAACGTGGATAGTAGTTAAGAGGAGAAACCAATATTTCCCAAGCCACCAGCAGAGCAAAAGCGTAAAAGGATAAAGCAAAAAAGGAAGTGATGCCTTCTGGAGTGAATAAAAAAGATTAGCACAAAGGTTATAATAACAATTTTATAATAGTATACCTCCAATGCTTCAGCCACCATCTTCTGGTTGCCCTTGAAAGCAAGACCCAGCTGTTTCTTAGATGGGACTATTACAAGTTTCTGAATAAGACCAGATAACATTAGAGATAGAGTTTCACACCTAATCATAATACAAATGCCATTAAAATGAATAAGTTCCTACATGGCGAAAGAGAGAGGGAGAGGGTGAGATAAAGGGGTCAACCCATGCTACTTCAGGAGTATTACTCCAGTTATGGAGATCAAAAACTTGCACATAGATGATGTTAACACCCTCCAGTTCATACACATAATGGGTTTCTTCACATGAACATGATGTTCCCAAAACTTTCATGTTGTGATCTCAATAACAGTGGAGTGTGCTCAGAACGGCATTGAGTATAAAAGTGAGGGAGAGTGAAGAAGAGACCTCCACTTCTCTAGGTTCTGGATACTTCTCATATGCCACCAGGGGCATACCACTTTTATCCTGCAAAATGGGAAGTAAAAAAACTTCACACTCTCACTTGTTGCATATAATGTAGTGAAACAATCTCTCTCTCAGCAAAATCCTAATTGTATATTATACTGCAAAAATCACCACTATCAGTTAACAGAACATAAAACTCAGGTCATGGAAATGGACCCAGGAGACCCTTACAGAAAGGAATGAAACGTCTACACTCCAATAAATAGCATAAGCCCACGCAAATATGCAAATTCAACAGAACAGTTACCGCATGAGCTCGCAAATCATATGCTGATCTATCGGCAATACCAACACACTCAATCCAACCATAAGAGCATTCAATTTCAGCATCCCAACAGTCTGCAGCATAGTGTGCCATCTCATTTGCTAGATGTTGGCGGAAACGTAGACGGTCTTTATGAATCCCAAGATGGGTTAAAAACAAGTATACTCTCCCAATGAAATAACCAAGTGATTCGTTATTGACAATCCCCTGAGATAAGGATCGGAATTGGTGTCACAAAGAGAACAAAGTTTCAGGCGACGCAGCAGGAAACAGCTAAATGACTGGCATCAATAGACCAACCTGAGAAACTGCTTGGCCAATAGTTATGATCCTTGCTGATCGTCCAGACACCTGGTCTTCCCTTGGGAACATGAAAATTTCCAAATTTGAAATTTCAGAAAATTTAGGGTGTGACTTGTCCTCAGGATCCAAAAAATGTTCAATCTCAGCTAGCGTAAATTCACGGACCCTTAAAAGACCTTGCCGTGGAGATATCTGCAAAGTTCAAGTGCTTCATAAAGCACTGATATATCAATGTGCTGAATTTAAAAAGGAAAATTGAAGTGTGTTTAGCATATAAATCATAGGAGCTTCTTCATTTGCTAGCATTTCATAGAAAATCAATAAACTAAAAAGAAAATAATTGTGCTCTAATGTATGTAAATTTTCTAGGGGCAAACTTTCTCTTGTTGTCATGATAACTGAACTGTTTCATCCACACCATTGCTTTTTTGCCTTTAGTTGTTACCTGACAAAAACTAAATCTTTTCTTCAATTACACCAACGCCAGCTGACATTGGTTTTTCTTCAAGAACTTATGCATGCATTTGTTACTAAAATGGTTGGAAGAAACATTTCCAACAGATTTTTTTTTTAATATATTTATGCAAAGAGTTTTAAGCAAAATAGAAAAGAACAAAAAGTAATTTGCATGTAGTGAGATAAAAGGTACATTTAACATATTCTGTTGTCAATTTATAGACATAAATTACATGTATACCTATTGAATTTCTAGAACTTTTAATATCAATTTTCTTCTAAATCGATGCTGTTGCTACCACTCACACTCATTTCACTATATGAATATTGCTAACATAGATGAACATTGAAACATCTTTTTTCCAGAGCCAACATAGGAGATCGACAACCATTTTGACCCCTTTTGCTGCTATATTTTACATTCCCCAGCTTCCTGTTAATACTGCAACAATATATTTTAGTGTATTATTCTACCTTCTATCTTTCAAGGCAGACTACTAGGTCCTACAGCCATCTTAGTTCAGATTGTTTCCTGGGTTTTGTTGAATACTTTAACTTCTGAAAGCATACAACAAAGCGATCATTATGACAGCATACTAGACCTCATTCCGGAAAGCTTGGCCAATCTGTGCAGCTGCAAAAGGAAGCTTGTTGCCATTATAGTAATATAACTCCTTAAAATTCACAAAAATGCCTTGAGCAGTCTCAGGACGCATGTACCTGCAGCAATTAGACGATAAGAATGTATTGAAGCTAACATATCCATATGGAGGAGATTATGAAATAAATGGTAAAGTAAAAAATTGTACTTCTAACCACAGAAGGCAGTCTCACCCGGGGCTTGATCCAGATGGCCCAATTGATGTCTGAAACATTAGATTGAAAGGATACGGATTGGAGAGATTGTTCTTTGTATCTGGAGCAGTAATGCCATATTCCTTGATCTTGGCAGCAACCTCCTCTACAGATAGGTCATCCAGAACAGCAAGAACATGTCTCAGATTAGCTGCCTTCTCTGCACTAAGGTTAGGGTCTTTCTGAAGCTTGTCTGTGCAATAATCCTTGAGTAAGTGATCTGCTCGGTAACAAGTTCCACTCTTTTCATCATTAACCATAAGGTCAGTGAACTTATCAACATGGCCCGATGCCTTCAGGACAATTTCTGGTGTAACACAGGGACAATCAACTTCTAACATGTTTTCTTCGAGGACAAAATGCTGAAACATTGAAACAATTTTTGAACAGAGACATCAATTGTGGACAGGGAGCAAGACATGCAATTAAATTAATACAGAAAAGGAAATACACGAACAAACATTGACGAAAAGACGAAAGAATTAATATCTCAGAACAGGATCATAATTATAACATATGCTGCAAGTAAAGTATTTTATAAGTCTGCAAATGGCTGCAGCAATAATATCAATTCAATTAGCTTCAATCCCTGTAAGAACATCCAATACCACATGTCGAACAGATAAACCAAGTATACTGATGCAACTATTAAATCATCACACTTCACATACATCCCAAGCAATAACAAATGGAATAACCACATCTAAAAAGGAAAAATCCACCCAAATTCACTCTGCCATCCTAGATTAAACAACTGGGCTCAAAATAGAGGCTATCGTAGAAAGTAAATAGTCTCATAGCTATTGAAACCAAAACAAGGATCACAAGCAAAACCACCAGTTGTAGCATCTCCAAGATTATATGAATATGAAATGACAATATTCTCTAGCAATTATCTAAGGAAAACACTATTTTGCAACTAAAAACATAAAAATATGACCAATCAGCATAAAAAGAAACAACAAAATTCCATTCGTAATTCCGGGCTGTAAAGAACTTAACAATAGGAAAGATTTAAATTTGCAGACCTGACGCCAGAAAGCAAGGACGTTGGCTTTTATGGCGCAACCAGGAGGCCCATAGTCGTAAAGTCCAGCAATGCCACCATAGATTTTGTAGGAAGGGATGTAAAAGAGACGGCGCTCAAGGGTGTTAAGGACAGCTTGTCGGAATGCCTCCTTCTTCTGGGATTCTTGTACAAAACACAGAAGGCAAAAATAAATAAATAAATAAAAAGAAGAAGAAAGAATCTGAAGCCCTCAGCTTCCAAGTTTTCATCAAGATAATTCTTGATACTAGAAGGATTAAGTTGAGACTTGATCTGACACTATGTGTAACACATGGAAAAATGCAATAGTACAAATTTTCATAAACTTACCAAAATGTAAAAGTTAAAATCATAGTGCATTATGAGTAAGATATAAACAAACGTATGACAAATGAAACGACACATCATCCCATATTCTCCAGCCAGGTGCAAAAATTGATTATTGATCAGCATAACAGTCTTTTCTCTTACTCCACCAGAAAATGTCCATCAACCAAACAACAGAAAGATGAGAACATTTAAATCCAAAACGAACGCATGAACACAACAACCAAAAGAAAAGAAAGGAAATTCAGTAAAGGAGAGGCAAATAACCTGTTACTGAGCAAGGGGCTCGCAGTGAAGAAACAGTTGACTGAGGTTTCGTGGTGAAAAGCGCAGTGCAGCTCCGACGAAATGGCTGCCATATAGAGAATGCTCTCCTCTTCAAGACTCCCATTTCTTTACCATTTACTTCTTATTTTATCACATAATCAGGCTTTCCTCCCCCTCTTCCGGCAACCCTTTGCAATTACAATTTATACAATGTTGTTTCAGTTTATCTCTGGCTTTGCATCAAACAGTTGGTGAGTGATGCAACAATTTGACTCCAAACGTGGCCTACCAATTCAACTCCTTCAAGTTCAAATTTTTGCATACCTTCTCTTCTTTCGTCTTTTCGTTTTCGTTTGTTTTCTGATTTTCTCTTTCAGGGTTTTACCCGGCTCGGCTACGGTGGCTCGATTCCATGGGCATCGGATTCATACGGGTGGTAAATGGGTGGCCCGGTAAACTTCAGTTGGATCGGATTCAAGCTACGCGTCTATAATTGGTCCGGGTCGGGTCCAATGCAAAAAATCCTTGGTAAAAGCCATTTATGCCCTTTAAGACTATTTTTGTCATTTATACGGATGCGAGTTATTTTTAGGTAGAAATTGAGTAAGAATAAAATTGGCATTCCCAACTCTCTTCCTATACATATAATTGGTATAACTGAGTGTATTTGGTTGGGGTGAAAAGTAGAACTATAAGAGAAGTGAAAGTGATAATGAACGTATAAGAAATAGTTTGGTATTTGGTTAAGAGGAAGAGATGAAATAAAATTTGATGTATATGAAATTTCTTTGAAATTCAATTTTCTTTCCCTTTGAAATTGGGCGAAAAAGTGAGTATAAACAAAAAAGATAAATTCGCTTTCTCACATCGTCTTTCAGTTTCTCTCATCTTCTTCTTTGTGATATTGCCTATGCATGATAATCTAAACGTGATATCATTTGATATTTAGTTTTAATTATTAATTATTTTTTAATCGAATATTGAGACAAAGTAGTAGATCTTTGTGATTAAATTATATATATTAATTAATTAATTTGATTTAATCAATATAATATCTTTTGCAGAAAAATATCTTTTATGTATTCTAAGTAAATAAATAAATTTTCTCATAACTATTTTTATTCACATATTAAACGTTTTATAAATGCATTTAATGTTACCAAAATAAAAATATATTAAATGGTAAATTTATCATAAAAATAATTTCATTTCATTATTAACCATTCCTTTCCTGATTACCAATCATGTTAATGGAATCAACTAAGGAATAATCTTTCAATTGCTTTATATTTCTTGTGTATAGTAATGGCAAGAATGTTATTCAAATATGATTCTTTTCCCATTTTTATTCCGTTTATAGCTTTATTTTATTCCTACACTATAATCATGCCCTTAATCTTAGCCTAAGAGGTAAGACAGTTAACAACGGGTGCGACTGACACTTGATACGTGTGCAAACAATACATAGTATGGCCGTGTTCTCAATATTACCCTTATGAAATATTTTTAGAATTTTCCATGTTTATATAGAATTTAAAATTTAGATACATTACAATTATTTTGCACGTCATATTCATCAAGATTGATAAATTTCAAATTAATTTTTTTTATCAATAATATAAATTCATTATATTAATCAAATAATTCTATATTATAAAGAATTTCAAATCATTCATTTTTATTTTGATTAAAACTCAAATAGTAATACAAAATAATGTACCATACACAGTCAATTTATAGCCTGAGCAAACGACTGACATGAAAATTTGAGTCAGATCAAAGCGATTCACGTGAAATTGCCGATCCGTCAAAAATGAACCGAATACATTTATGGAGAGTTTCTTCCTGATGATTAGTCTAGCTGACTGACCTGATCAGACTGTAAGAAAGAAGTTCAGAATAAGATTCAAACAAGAATTGTGTAGTAAAACTAATCTAAAATGCAGCAACTGCCGGTCAAGACGAATGAGTCGGGTATTTCCACTGTACGTCAGCCCATGTGGTAGTACCGTCGGTTACCTCCTTAACCAGAGACGCCACCTCTTCGACATTAACACGAATCTGATGTTTACTGTCCCTTTCTCGGATGGTAACTGAGGATGTAGAGTCGACTGTTATGGCAAAAGGAACTCCGAGTTCATCAGTTCTTGCATATCTCTTTCCAATAGACGTACCTGTGTAGTGTAGAACTTATGAATAGCTGATGACTAGGATGTCTCACGCTGATTTCCAAAATCCCGAGATAAGAGTATATCAATCTTGTAAGAAATACCAAGGTGCATACCTGTTATGTCAATCTTGTAAGAAATCCCGACAGCCGTTAATGACTTGGCGATCTTCTTGGCAACCTCCTCGTATTGTTGATTCTGAACAAGAGGAAATACAGTGCATTTGATCGGAGCTACCAGTGGAGGGAATCGGAACACGTTTAGTTGTTCATCCCCATCTTTACTGGCCCTCGTGTAAAACGAATGTTCATAGAGACAGTATATGATCCTCCCGATGCCAAACGATGGTTCGATCACTGAGGGTGTGAAAACCCTTTGATGTTCCTTTCTCTTCTCTTTGGAGATCGAAACCATATTTTTCTTTATGGTAACGTCTTTGTCGAGTGTACAAACGTGAAATTCCGCCTCTCCATTGGCTTCGAGAGTCGCTTTCAACTCCATAGCTTCCTTCTCCCCCATGGCCTGTATACAAATTGCAACAAATAAAATTTCAGAGACTTGTGGAAAAAAGAAGCATACATTAACTAAATGAATTTCTACCTCAACCAAAACAAGGATGGAAAAGATTGGTTCATCGGAAATTTCAAGATCTTCTGCATGTTTTATGAAGCTCAAAAACCAATATTCTACCATCAATAGGGACATAATGCAGCAATTCCCTACTCGAGAGCATGGTAGTTAATGGTGCATGGCACAACATGGCGCCAAGGGTTCCTAGAGCCATGGCGCACGGCGTGGCGCGCGCCTTTTTGAAGGACGGCTCAAATGTAAATAATAATCTTAATATTTATATATTTAGTATTTTCCAATTAGAGAAGCAATTTTAGAAATTAAAATTTAAAGAATATGTAGTAACTCAAAATATTGTACTGAAGTACTAAACTAAAGTATGTACTTGAATCAACTGCTCAAGCATAGCATACTTTAAAGTTTTAATCAATAAACAAAGAATAAACATATAAAAGTGATAAATTTGATTTACATTTACACTTTAAATTAAAAACATAGACTACATACTACATAGTTACATTACATAGTATCAAAATTAGAGACAATATAAGAGATGAAAAAACAGAAACAGATTAACAGAGTAAGTATATGATCATAAGAAACAGAAACAGAGTAGGATAATAAGAAACAGAATAGAAAAGAAAAAAAAGAAAAACGAGATTAAGGAATAGGAAGAAGGAGAAGACGAGAAACGGGAAGCATACTTGGTGGGCGATGGCTGTGGCAGGCAACTAACAGTCATGTCTGTCTTTTAACTCTTGATTCTCTCTTAAAATTTTAGAACCCAAGTTTTGAACTTGGGAGTTTGGAACATGCAGCAGCAGTCCAAAAGTCCATAGTGACTTTATGTCTCCTCTTTCCTCATTTTATAAGGTTATATTAGTTTTTTTTTTAAAAAAATTGATGGGCCCAGCTGCCCAGGCCTAAAAAGGCCTGGGTTCACAAAGGCGCGCTCCATAGGCCAACAATGGTCAGAGGCCAGCGCCTCTCACCATGGGGCACGCCATACTGCACCATTGACTACTATGCTCGAGAGAGAAGAAATATGTTCACGTTCTAGATAAAACAGCATGGTATATTCTCACAGATACTATTAAGACAGAGAAACGACCCTTTCGCCAGATCTCCCAGCAAAGCAAAAACAAGAGTAAAATGAAATAAAGCAAAATAAAAGGGATATCTCGAGACTAAGTAGAAAATAGAGTAACGAAAATAGGTATAGTAGTATACCTCTAATGCTTCAACCACCTTCTTTTGGTTACCCTTGAAAGCAAGGCCAAGCTCCTTCTTAACTGCAGTAATCACAAGTTTCTGAAGAAGACCAAATAACATTAAAAACGGCGTTTAGTTACTAACATACAAGAAAAAACATCATTGATGCGTCACAGCAGTGGAAAAAAGAGATGGGGGCAGGGATGAAGAAGGTTATTTTCTTGCTATTTTGGGAGAATAGCCAACTTATTGAAATCACAACACTTGCCTATCTATAAACCAATTGTCAGACTTGAAAACAAGGTGGGTGTATTCACATGAATATGACAATGTAATTACTTGTTTGTTGATTTCAAAATCTTGAAGGGTATACTTAGAGTTGGCGTAGATAAACTGAGAAAGGGAAAGAGGGAGAGACAAACCTCCACTTCTATAGGTTCTGAAAATTTTTCATGTGCCACAAGGGGTACCCCACTTTTATCCTGCAAAAGGAGAAGTAAAACTTCATGACACCATCAAAATTGTAGCATACAACATAGAGATCATTTAAGTCCTATCAACAAAAGTCTACTCGTATAGTAAAAGCACCAAAAAGATTTAACAACCATCACTAATGGAATATAACAACACAGCCAAAGAACCTTATGAACCAGAGCAACCATTTTAGAATGTCAATGAAACTTCTCCCCTCCAATAAATAGCATAATACAAATATGAGATTCAACAGACTCTTACCGTGTGAGCACGCAAATCATATGCTGATCTATCAGCAATACCAACACACTCAATCCATCCATAAGAGCATTCAATCTCAGCATCCCAACAATCTGCAGCATAGTGTGCCATCTCATTTGCCAGATGTTGGCGGAACCGTAGACGGTCTTTATCAATCCCAAGTTGGGTTAGAAACAAGTATACCCTCCCTATGAAATAGCCGAGTGTTTCATTGTTGACAATACCCTGAAACATAGAGGATACGAAATTGATGTTAACAAAGAGAACAAAATCTCAGACAGGTGATAGTAAGGGGCTATAGGATTGGCACCAATAGACCAACCTGAGAAACTGCTTCACCAATTTGTATTCTCCTTGCTTGTCGTCCAGAAACCTGGTCTTCTCTTGGGAACATAAAAAATTCCAACTTTGAAACTTCGGAAAATTTAGGATGGGACTTGTCTTCAGGATCCACAAAGTGTTCAATCTCAGCCAATGTAAATTCACGGACCCTTAGGAGACCTTGCCGTGGAGAGATCTACAAAGTTCATGTACGTTAAGCATACAAGGAGGGAAAGATAAAAGCTTGAAGGTTTTGAGGGTTAAAAGAATTTCTAATTTATGTTCTCCCAGAAGATTTCTACCAAAATTCACACTGTTTCTGAAAGAATGTTAAAAAAATTAAACTTGAACATGAAAGATGATGCCAATGCTTCCTCTCACACCCATTCAAACTAAACGAATCGGCTACCCATTAAACAAATACCAAGCATCAGTTTATTGGGGTAAAAGTAGACATCAAGCCATTTCTGTCATTTGCTCCCATATATGCATTCTCCAATTAACCATGAATACTGCAACAATGAGTTTTTTCAGTAGATTATCCAGCCTATATAATGGAGCAGATAGCAAGATGAGTGCTAGAAGCCACGAATACTCAAATGTACAAACTCATCCAACAAATCAATCAATATGATAGCATATAAAACCTCATTCCGGAAAGCTTGACCAATCTGTGCAGCTGCAAAAGGAAGCTTGTTGCCGTTGAAGTAGTACAAGTCCTTAAAGTTCACAAAAATACCTTGAGCTGTCTCAGGACGCATGTAACTGGAACAAATCAAACCAAAAATCAACTGAAGAAAAAAGGAAACCATATGGAGAGATCATTAATTCAGTGGTAAATGAAACTTTCATACTTCTACAATAAAACGCATTCTCACCCGGAGCTCAACCCAGAAGGCCCAATTGATGTCTGAAACATTAGATTGAACGGATAAGGATCAGAGAGGGTGTTCTTTGTATCTGGTGCGGTGATGCCATATCCTTTGATTTTGGCACCAAGCTCTTCAGGGGAGAGGTCATCCAGCATAGCAAGCACATGTTTCAGTTCCGCAGCCTTCTCTGCACTAAGATTAGGATCTTTCTCAAGTTTGTCTTTGCAATAATCTTTGAGCAAATGATCTGCTCGGTAACAGGTCCCCGTCTTTTCATCTTTAACCATAAGGTCAGTGAACTTCTCCACATGGCCCGATGCCTTCAGCACAATCTCTGGGGTAACACACGGGCAATCAATTTCTAACATGCTCTCTTCACGTACAAAATGCTGAAAGATTTAAACAAGGTCTTTAACAGAAAAATCAAGGCTAGATAGGCACAAAATGATGGGATTAAACTAACTATATCATACACAAATAACTGCGAATACATTCAAAAAAATAAGAACGAACGTTAACTAAAGCCGATCAGCTTCAATCCCCATTGACAATATCCAATAAAACAACTATCAGACTCAGCATATCCAAGTAGAAAAACTGAAAATCTTTACATATATTAAGTCATGTGGCACATTACTACGGTCTTGGGTGAGAGAAGCAACGCTTACTATAAAATCTTGTTCTTGCATATAACTCTGCATGCGCACTATATCACCAAACTGACAATAGCTAACTCAAATAAACCCCGTCATAAGACAAAATCACCTCACCCCTAGTTTTCAGACAACAAAGCACGAATACTACCATCTCAAAAATCAAGTAAACAAGAAAAATCAGTGTCTTTTGCACAGATTACTACAAACACCACTGGTAAGAAAACATAGAACGTAATCCTCAGCAAGAAAACAAACGAAACATCTGAATCCAAATTCCGGGCGCGCTGTAAGAATCTCAACAATAAGGAAAAGTCCAAATGTGCCCACCTGGCGCCAGAAAGCGAGGACGTTAGCCTTGACGGCGCAACCAGGGGGGCCATAATCGTAAAGCCCAGCAACGCCGCGGTAGATCTTGAAGGAAGGAATGTAAAACAAACGGCGTTCGAGTGTGTTGACGACTGCCTGCCGGAATGCCTCCCTCTTCTGAGCTTCTTGCGCGGCGTCCATTTTCTTCTAAGCACGCGGAAACCAAAGAGTTGGCGAAGCCCTCAACGCAATGGGAATTTATACTCCTTTAGTGGGGAGAGTGTGGGACTGAAAGATTTTAGAATAAATTGCTTTTCTGGTCCCCATATTTTTAAAATAGTCTTACTTAAGTCCTTCATATTTGAATTTTATAAATTATGTACCCTACGTTTTTACCAATATCTCATTCTTTTCCAATTTGCGGTACACCTTCGACTGTTGGTACGATCCCATTTAGAGCTTTTTTTTACTGAATTTATTTAAAATATTTATGCACGAGATGATTATATTTTTATTTATTTATTTAAATAAATTATTTTTATTTAATTTTATAAGATCAAAAAATCTATATTTATATATATATATATTACAAACTTATAAACTATTAAAAAAAATTAAAAAATATTCCCAATTTATTATTTTTAAGATTCTTACAATCTCTTTCAATACTCAACAAAGCTCCTCAGACAAAATGGAACTTTCACGAACTCGAATCTGGCATTAGCAATTCTGCTCTGTCATTATCACTTGCTGGCAGCCGCAGGGCTAAAAATATTAAAGGCGTAGAAGTCCTATACATAAGAGCAATATTTCTCAATTCTCCGCTATTCCGCAATTTCTCAAGAAGCATTCGCTCCTTTTGTGGGAAACAACAGCTTTTTCTTCATCCTCGCCTCTCTGCAAACCCTAATTCGGGAACAAATTTTTCTTGTATTGAGATTTTGGTAAGCTGTGTTTTCTGTTATGTTTCGCTACAAGTTTGTTGTATTTTTCGTTTTTCCTATAACAGTTATGCTGCCTTGTTCGTTACGAATCATATCGTCGTGTGAGGTTTTTGGGATGTATATGTGTCGAGTAAAATTGGATTTTTGATTGCGTATTTGGTGATCTTTATATGTCTCGTCCGTTCTGTTATTTGGTGAATTGGATTATAGTTACATATGCTGTGGGTTTGTGGATAACTCCTTGTTTTGGGTTATTTTGTGGCAAAAATTTATTTTTTATTTCAAGAGCAAACTTTTTACAGCTGAGAGTCGGGCCTCTGGTTTATCTGATTGCAGTTATGTTTTGAGCTGGAGAGTTACTTTGGGTTGTTAGAGGATAAATCGAAGTTTACTATGTGCATTAAATTCAAAATTATGATAAAGTGCAGTTATATAGTTGATAATGCATCCAGTGATTATATTTCGTAAAGTTTTGAGCTCACTTTAATTAGAGAATGCTTTTAGTTGGAGAGAAAATTGTGTTGAGGTGACTCTGATCACTTGGAGTTCAGAACCAAAACCTATGTTCTCAAATTTGATGGTCATATTAATGCAACTGCTGAATCTGCGGCTTTAGTTTTGAAATTGATTGTGATTCTGAATTCAATTTCAATCGCGTCCAGATAATTTTATTTTATTGGAATCTTACTGGTTTCTTCTCTGTCTTGTAGGTTATTTGGAGTTCAAATATTGACTGGTGATTCTATTTTGCCACTCTAGCTATGGTATGCTCCTGGATCTAATATAGTTTTCATCTCGAAGAAGGCAATTGGGGTCATGGGTTTATTTGGCTAATAAATGCAATAAACTCAATTTTCTTTTTCTGAACAAAAATTTGGTGAGGAAATTATTTTGTATATTAACTGAAGGCAGGTCTCTTGTGAACCTATTGTAGAATGATTCAAGAGGGGGGTTTGTCAGTTTGGTGAGCTTAAGCTCTTTATAACATCAAATATGATTGAAAGCTTTATAAGATATCATAAAGTGTTTGGTTTGTAAGCTCCAAAGATAAATTAGGAGCTTATAAGCTCTTTTCAAAATTCCTAACTTACTTTTATGATTCTAGAAAACTACTCCAAATTTATTATAAAATTATCTTTATTAACATCTTATGATCTCCATCATATTATTTTAAAACTTATGTTTAAAATAAAAATTTGATGTCTTACAAGCCTCAAAAAATATTTAGAAGATGTATGAGGCTAGCCTATGAGCTTATCAGGCATTTTAATAAGCTCAGCTGAACACCCTCTAAATCGAGGAAAACCCAAAAACGGTACTACTGAACTCCCTAGACTGGAATTAGCGCATAAACTAGACCTGCTTTTTAATGTTGGTGTTAGTAAATATTGCAACTGCTTGGGTGATCATATCTTCACCAGCACAGATCATGTGATATATGGTTCTGTCCAAGCATTAGCGTAAGTCCCAGGGCAAGCTTTGGTGCTCTTAATTCTGCTGCAATGCTGTAGCCAGTACTTGTAGATGAAGATAGAAGTAGTGCTTCATGTCATGTTTTTAGAAGTCACTTAACCACAACACTGAACTTTTTTGCACTTTGCAATGATCACTGTCAAGCGACAATGATTTGAAAATGTCAACGAATTCCATGCCATGATAAATCTCATATTTTTTTTCCCGAACCCTATCTTTTCAAGTTTGGATTTTGAAATGCATTAAAGACACTGTGGTTCCCATTTACTGCTAATAATGGGTTGCAGGTTTCCCACTTTTAACTCCCTGAGATTAGGCATGAGAACACATGGCTGTAGTTGACACCAGTGGCTGGTAGCTGCAGATGTGCCATCAGCTATTACCATACAGGAAAAAACGTGCAGCTAACTCCTTAACACCCTGTTGAACACAAATAGGTTAAAGGTTACACTAAATTATGGAACGGTGGGAGGAACTTGTGGGGGCAATTCTCTGATGATTGAACCATAGACAGGGAAGTGCCTGAATATTTTTTTTAACTTCGTGAACTTAAAAAGTTACAACTTCTTGCTTGATTATTATTCTACAGTGAATTTATTTGATGTTTGTCCTCCACATTCTCTTATGCATGGTAGTTACTGCATTGTCGAGTCTTATATATGTGTTTCTGTATCCTATCTTTATATAAGTTACTAATTTCTGATGAAAAATATTGTAATTGGACTCTTGAATGATCTAACATATGAACCGAATTCCACCTTTACTATGCTGAAACTGAAGTATTTGAAGGACTGTTTTTTTCAATTGCAAATTCATGTTCGTCGCCAACATACTCTTGCAGGCTGCAAGGCTTCTTGCTAACTTGATCATCATGGGCTCTGGGATAATGGCAAGAGCTTTTGTTCAAGCATATCGGCAGGCACTTGCCAGTAAGTTTTCCTTTGGATTGTTATTAAGTTTTTAGCTTTCAAGTATAGACTTGCTTGTGAAATAGCTGAAGATTGTCAATTTGTAGCTCTTGATGCGGCCTTGCTCTTAATGCATAATTTTTAGCTCATTCTATAGAAATGCATGAGATATAGAGTAGAGCATTGAGATTGAAGTAAATTGCAGTTGTCATATCACTATGCCCGTAGTTTCACAGGTCAGAAAGATATACTTGTATGATTCTTATGCACAAAGTTGCCATTTTCTTTCCAGCTAGACAATTAAGATCACTTGAAGATTCTATTCCCACAATCAGTTGATGTTTCTCTTTATTGTCTCACTCACAAGAATTTCATGATATATTGCAGATGCCTCAAAGAACGGTGTTGCTCAAGAAGCAGTACAGAACATAAGACGAGGTAGTAAAATGATGACCGAGGCAGAGGCAAGGCAAATCCTTGGTGTCACTGAGAATGCAACATGGGAAGAGATTTTGCAGGTTTCTCCTCTCTTCTGATACATCATTTAGTTGGGAAGTCTTTATTCTTTAGCTTTCATTCTGCATGTAATTTTACTAAGTCCAGTTTTCCCCTGTTTTTCCAGAAGTATGATAACTTGTTCGAGCGGAATGCTAAGAATGGAACTTTCTATCTCCAATCAAAGGTTCATAGAGCCAAAGAATGCCTGGAAACAATTCATCAACCAAAAGAGCAAAGCACAAGTTAATAGTGTGCTATGGCTTATTGAGTAGTGTCTCTGACATATTTGTCTTTGGTTTCTTTCCTTAAGGTGTCTGTTATATGTTGTTTGGCTTCGTGTCACTTGATGGAAATACTTCTTCATCTGGCCGATGGTTCTGTACAAGTTGAGGATTTTAGTGAATGTTATCCTCTTCTGCAGACACTGCCTGTACTCTAGTTTTACCAGTGAAAGCTATATCAATATACATGAAGTTCTAGATCAAGAAAGCCTCACAAATTTTGTATGTCTCGAATAGGCTGTGGTTGCAATAATTTTGGTAACTGAGTGCTAAAATTCGTTTTCATGCCCCTAGCTGCTGGATAGTTCTTGTATTTATCTTGATCAAGATCTGCACCCCCATGTCCCAAATGGTGTGGCCCCAACAGTTGGACCCTTTAGCAAGTGAGATTGTCGAAGATGCTAGCATTTAACTTGGCTCAAAGGTTTAGAAACCTTGTTGGTTGTACTTATAAATGGTTTCACCGGTGGAGGAATCACCCAAAGGCATCCATGAGGGTGATTGGCATTTTGAACTTCAAGATTCTTAGAAATTTTTGACAGACATTCACGTTATTATCTTGGAGATAGTTTACGAAGTGGAATTATGCTTGCTGCTTGTTATGAGAAGCGTTTTTCATATATTCAAAAGATATCCGAATGGCTTTATCAGTTATCTTGAAAATCTTTTTAAACACATTTTCAAACTCCTGCAGTACAAGTTTCGTTATTAAATGGATATTAGTTCCAGGATATCAAAGATGCTAACAAGAAGTGAACTTGTCACGTACAAAGTTCTGCTTTCAGACTGTAAGGTGCAATATGTTAAAAAAACTTTCTTCTATTGCACATACATCTCATAGAATGAAGATGTTCATTCAGCATGTCCGTACAGTATTAAACATGGCAAATGTATAATTTCACTCGTTAAAGAGAAATGCAAGCTTGCCAGAAAACTGTTGCAGTCTGCTGCCCTGAAATATGTTATTTCACAAACTCTTGTTTCATGCTGTGCAGCTAGAACTCTGCATTTGATTTTATGTGGCTTGTTGTACACAGGACCATCAAAGTTGGTTCATACGAAACGCTGTTACCCCAGATCTTGGTTTCTGACATAGTAGTAACAGATCTAACTATGCCTTAGTGACACTGGGGGCAAGAAGCATGATCTTCACCTAAGTACTTGCCAAAAACGTTTATGAAATGCACGGAGTCACCCCCTTTGAGCACTATTGTCTGGCCGTGTCGGCTCTTCAATATGTTTGTCTGTTTTAGCATTTTGCAAATTTGCAAATTTTTCTGCTTCAGCTTTCTCTAGTAGAGCATGTCTTTGCATGGCGGTCATCATCTCTCTCATTGTCTTCTCCTCTCCTTCAAGCTGCATCTTCATAATGATTTCTGCTTCCTTGTCAATCGGCTTGAAGTATTCCTCAATGGCTGCCTCCTGTTGACAATCAGCAAAATACCGGAGATAGTCTAAATCAGAAAGCAGAAGGCATATCCTCAACCACAAAAAACATATCCCAACCATTATGAACAAGTACAACAGAGAGGAATCAAAGAAAGAAGGCAAAGAAACAGAAGCAACAAAAATTTCTGGAAGACAATGTGGCTACCATTAAACTGTGAACTAGAGTTGCAAGATACTCCGGACAGAACATAAGCTTTTCCTTGGCAGGACACTTGTAAAAGGTTTCTTTACATACACTAATCTTGAAAAAAATTGGTGTCTGAGAGTTACTTTAGGCAATGAGGGGACTTAGTTGGGAAAAGTGTCAATTATTTATCCATTGCAGGGAAATGGACGGCTGGCAAATTTTGTATCAGATTCTTTTTGTGTTTATTTGATGTCCAAGGTTCATGACCTACGCCAATCAATGCACCTGCCACGCCAAGGTCTCTTATACTCTTGAGGGCAATCTGGCAATTTGCATAGGAGATCTGCTTCATAATGCTTTGCCGACAGCTCTACAGCAGTCGTTAAAGATGGAAGTCACTAACACCCAATCGTTCCACAGCAAAAAAAAAAGAACAGAATATGGGAATTGTTAAAGGAGAAAACATTTCATCAGATAAATAGACTATCTGGACGTGTACGTTGGGGCGCAGGGGCGGATAAAAGTGTGTCAGAAGACTATGATGTACCTATAGCCACTAAATCCCTGATCCGTGCTTGATCTACAGGTTTGTCTAACCTCACTCTATTTAGCTATATAATATGGATATCTACTGACATGATCTACCCTAGATTTCCAGATTGACAGATTTTCTAGATATCTGATGTAATCCAATAGCTTCACTTAATAACAAATAAAAATATTTAAAAAAACCAATAGAAAAAACTAGCGAGCTAATGATCAGAGGGAATTCAGCTCGAGTCGAGCTCAAAATCGAGCCGGCTCGACTGATCTGCTACCCCTAAGCTTCATCAACATTTTGGACAGCAACCCAGTTAGCATAAAGTAAGAGCATGCAACCGAACTAAGAGCAAGCAAAGACAGACTTACTGTTTCCTCCAACTTCTTATTCAAAGATTGCATATCCCCGACCATTCGCCGCACCTCTGACAAAATAATTTGCTCAGGAACCTGCTTGAGAGCTGCTTTCCTTTGTTGTGCCTTGTAAAATGGATTATAATAGAAGGATTAGAGATAACTCCCGTGGAGATCAGAGAGCAATGAACAACGGACGGAGCAATACCACTACAAATAGTAACTTTAAAAATCATAAAAATCCCGTTCCTTAATTCATATTGACCCACTTACGGCGTTGCACAAACGGATATTCAGCCAATATTTGACTTTACACCAAGTTCGGAAGTTCCTTCTCTTCAGTGACAGCTTCTTTATAGATCTTTCTGTATAGCTTATAATACTCTCTCGTGCCATAAACGAATTCTGATAACAATAGCTCCTAAAACAAGCTAAATCACCAATTTATTACCATTCATATCCATCTCGATCATTCGCAATGCTTCAGCAAGAATTCTAAGTGCAGATCAAAATTCAACATAAAAAATACCCACAAACTACCGACTCAATTCACCCACAATTCCACACTCAAGATTTTTAGTCGTGTATCCTACTTCAATCTCTTGAAAAAGGAAAGATAAAGCCCACTGGATCAGGCACTACGAAATTCATGAATAACCACAGAAAATTACGTGTGACTTGAGAGCAGGAAAGAAAAAAGAAGAAGAAGAATACCTGTTGGAGGCGTTGCTGGAGCTGCAATCTGTAAGATCGGATTCTGCGCTCTTCATAACCCGAAAGAACCCTCACATAGAACATGGCTTTTCTGCCAAAATCCCAGAGCTTATCCATCTTCTCTTCAACTGTTTTCTACAAGATTTCTCCCTCACCCTTTATCAACAATCGAAATTACACTCCGCCATCAATAAATCACTCTCTATTCAAAGAACAAGAAATGGGTTTTGCTCCAGATTTGGGTAGTGGATTGTGTAGGTTTTATGAAGATCTTCAGAGGGAGATGAGAAACTGAGCAGTCTTTATTCCAAGGGAGCGTTTATTGATTTTGAAAATTTAAAAAATAAACTTAGGTCTTATTAGGATTTAATCAATAGAATATGCACCTTTTGACGCTTAATAATATTTGTCTATGGAAATTTATGAAATGGAATGATAAAAGTATTGTGGAAAATTTAGAAATGGTAAAATGATTATGATTTGGTATAAAATGAGGAATGAATTTTGTGGAATCTAGGTACGGCATTGATAAAATTTCGTTAACTTTCTTAAAGTGTGCAAACAACTACTTCAAACGTTTATGGAGACGGAAAATAAATTAAATTATTTGACATTCCACTCAAGAACGATCCATAATAATTCATCTGACCAAACTCAATTTGTTAAATATGACAAATCAAGTCGAGATAATTCCATTTAATTTGAACTCCATTTAATTGATACAATGATAAAGTATATAGGAAAAATTACGTCACCCTCGTTGGAGGTTTGATTTTGATTACTAACAAATTCCTCGATGATAGAAAAATTATATCTAATATCTTCATTGTTTGTTTCATCCAACAGATAAATTTTACAATTAGTCAAAATTCACAAAATTTATTGATATTTTAAAAAAAATAAATAAATACCCATATTCATCCGAGAGACTTACTATTAATTTATTACAGATCAAATAAATTTTTTCTGATAAAATTACTGTTATAAAGTTAAAGATGTATCTATCTCATTACATGGGCTAATGTCAAGATGAGTAAAAGTATTTTAGACATGTGAAACCATATCTGATTTGCTTGCTTCCAAACCCTATAATTCGTTTAAAGAAAATTCATTAAATTTTTACAGATAATAATTTAGTATTTTAAGAAACGGAATTAGGAAAATCTTAGAGGTAATAACAAGAGCGAGACAATCAAAGTTGATCATCATGCATACCTTGTTTCTGATGGTGAACTACATCCATGTTCCATACATTGTTTCAGTAGTCAAATGTACTTTGAATAAGATTTCAGAAGTCAACAAAATCAAATACAAGAACGGTTGCAGAAAGTCGAGATTATTTCAAAACACATTGACAACCAATCTCAGAAAAAAAAATTAAAAAAAAAAACAAATGTTAACTTTATGCTACAGTTACTGAACAAGATTTTCTTTTTCCTGGAGAATTTTCCAATTAAATGAACCCTGACAAAATTGCTACACAAAATTGAGCATGTTTTTCCCTGGTGAGACAAAAATACCTAACCGGGACCTTGACATAGATGGTGCTACTGCCACCTTCACGGCAAACTTAAAAGGCACAATAACTGGAGAGGTATTTTTGTATGTACAGTTCCACATTCGGTTATGGATTTGGACCAATACCTCTAGCTCGCATGTATGTCAGAAACTGGGATGGTAGTTCTGCTAGAAGTGATTGAACAACAGAGACCTCTCCACCTGCAATTCCATGATCACACCAGTTTAGATTTTTGAAGACACTCTTCTAAGGGATGTTTAGTTCTGGAGCACGGTAAAACAGATACTGGTTTAGTGGATTTGGATCTTACTCTGTACATCCCGGAAAGGAACAAACTGAACAATATCACGTGATGCAACCCTTCCGGTTGAACTTTCAAGTCTATCCCCTTTATCTGCATCTAGTATCTGACAAATGAGGGACAAAAATGTTACTGCATCGGACACAAAAATATCACTAAGGTTGCTTGAGGAAGTACTTGAGACAAGAAGAAACTGTACAGAGAAGACAAATATACCTCCATTTCTTTAAAATCAGCTCCTCCAACCCCAACAATGAGTATGGACAATGGCAGATCTGAAGCCATAACGAAGGCGTCCTTAGTCTCCTGGAGGTCCGTTATCACTCCATCCTAAAATTATTAATATGGGAGATTATTGTTGATATGAGTGGAAAATAAAATTTAAAATTGTAATCAGATGAAAGTGAAACTTGCGCTTGTAATAATTGCAAACAAGAACACCAGATAATATTGAGAATTCTATTACTAAAAAGTAGAAATAGCAACAATATTTGATCTCCAAAGTATACCGTGATAATCAACAAAACGAAATACTTCCTCTCATTTTTTACTACAGATGCACTAGCTATCTGTGCAGCATTTGTGACCACATGCCCAAATAATGTTGGTCCTGCTAATGAGACATTAAAAAGAGCACTTGTGTATGCCATCATAATTCCATGGATTCCTTCAACCTGGACGAAAACAGAGATAATTAACAATGGCCACAAAAATTGGGAGAGCAGTGAACTTTAGAAACAAGTCTTAGAAGGTTGTTGATGGAGTTGAGATTCATCACCTCACAATAGCTACTGCTGCCATTTAAATTGAAGCAGTGGGATACAGGGCCATCAATTGGTCGTGCTCCGAAGCCCCAAGCAGGAAACTTTCTGTCCGAATCATAGAACTGCAACACACCTCCAACCTCTAAAATTGCCTAAAGTTAGAGAGATGAAATTAGTTTGACTTTCTCACAACAACGAACTTTAAATCTTCATGAAGGAATACTCTTACTCTCTGATATGCATTCGGCCGTCCAGATGGATCAATATAGTGTAACGAGTCGGGTAGGCGGGGATTACCATTTGATGCTGATAACAAGAAGTCAAAATTAGTGAAAGACCTAGTATCCAAACACCCATACTAAAGAAAATTTAGGACTTTATACATGGATATGCAGTCACCAACAGAGGGGCATTAGTTAAGGAAGCAACATTTATAAATGTAGTGAAAAAAAATTCTTAACATATTAGCTTCATACTGCCTACTTTGGTAAGTAGGAAAAAGGGAAAACGGAAAAAGGGAAAAAGGAAAGTGTAGGAGCATGGCTGTAAATCTTAATGATCTGACTGAACAGTCAAAGGAAATATATCTTCTGCCACAGGATCCATGTCAATTCTTCAATTCTTTACTCAACTGACTCAAATAAAAGAACCGAATGTATGGCTAAAAAATTAAGAGTGAAGTTGCAAATGCATTTGAAGCAGACAAGAAAAAAGTAGTGTACCAGTGAAATCAATTGCCACCATGAAATTCAGCTCATAACCTCCAGCCAAGTAATCGAGGAACGTATGCTGGATATTTTCTGAATATTTGTCCACAAACAACTGACTCTTTAAGACCTATGAGGCAAGAATGATGAAAATAAAAACCAAAGATTATATTCTGATACAGAATTTATTGTGGATTATTAGCCCTTTACCTTGTTGTGGTGATTTTGCCCAACGGATGCTGGGATAAACAAACTCTCCCCCATCGCAACAGAATGCAGCTTTTCTAACTCAGCCAGTGATTTCTGCACTTTTCTGAACAATTAGGGTAGGGAGCAGGCAAATCAGATCAGTTCAAAAAATTCAGTCAACAGAACGGATCAAAGACGAGAGTTGCTTACCCCAGCAAATCATGTTTTCCGTTACTATTGAAGTTGAAACACTCAATAGTTAGTGGGCTGTCCTGCAATATTTAGAACCTTATTAAATTGAATCTCAATGAGTTGACCGATGTGGAAGGAGAAAAGTCCCACCATCACACATGGAAAAGCAAAGATCTGTGGAACCCACATTCATGTTCATGTTTAAATTTGTCAATTATCCATGTTTACACTTTTGTTGTAATTCTCCATGTCCAAATTTAACTCAGCAAGGCAAATCCAGAACCGACAGATAATGGATGATTGAAAAATTGCTTCTGTCTGCAATGACAGGCTTGAATGGAAACTCCATCCAGCAAATATTTGTAAGGAAAGCTTTAGATTAACTCATGTAACAAAGTAAATAGTGGCAAAACATGAAAGTGAATAATGCTACTCAAGGTGCAATATCAAATGATGCTAATTTCAGGGACCAATCTTCAGTACCTTGCTTCCTACTTGCTGAATACTCAAGAAAAGTTGTTTCCATTTTGGATTATGATCATTTTTCAAGACTTCAGTTTTGCAAATTGGAACCAACGTTCCACTCTCTGTAATTTTTGATATCACCAGAAAAGGATCCTGGAAGAAACAAATAGCATAACATGCTTTAGATCAGCTTTCCAACTTCAAATAGAATAGAGAAAACGCAATAAATGAGAGGAAGAATAGCTTACACTTTTTGAGAACAAATCCTTGGATTCCAAGTCTGAACATCTCAATATCATTTCTGCTGTAGTCTTTGATGAAACACTTTCTTCGGCATAAACCGTGAGCTGACCAGATTTTCGAGTATGGACTGGAGCAGAAACTTCTTCACGTGCCAGATCTAAGGTTAATATCCTGTTTGCTTTAGTGACAATCTACAAGAAAGACATGGGAATCACGCAGACGAAGAAACAGCTATTACTAATATAGAAAAGCTGTTAAAAGATGCGATATTTCTATTGCAGAAGAAAGTTGGACAACTGAATGATAAACGACAAAAACAGATACAAAAGATGTTGAAAATAGACTTGAACACTGCCAATTATCCAGTATGAAACAAATTAAATATTTGAAGTGCTCAGACATGCATGAATGATAATAAAGGCATTCAAGTAATCAGCAGTCCACTACACAAGCATAATTATCACCTAAAGCAATCATTGAAATTCTAGATTCTCGACAATTAGTACAGCAAGCATATCCATAAAATCATAAATATAAAGCATGGAGCCTTCAGGGATGCAACACATTGTAGTTACTTTATTTCTGTTTTGAGCAGCATATATTTCACATGGATAACATGTGGGAGTGATATACAATACCTCTGATAGTGTACAAGTAGCCTCACCAAGAAACTGCTGCTCCTCCAGCTTAAGTGCCTATGCAAGAAAAGAACATTTGACGCAAACCTAATAATTAAAGTTTTCAATGGGAATGAGAGTCAGGCAAATATAGAGAGCATATGAGTATCTATATAGATTATATGTTACATCAAATACTAAACACATTTTGTATATGCCGCAACTGATGTAATGGAAACATGATTAAGAATCAGGAAAAAAGAAGAAATACTATTAAATACGACCATGAGTTTTCTCCTGATACTAAAAACATATAGGACAAAAGTAGCTATTCAAGAACAGATTTGGTAAATTCTGCATGGATATCCGAAATGTGAGGAGCACAGAAAAACACGAGTCCTCTTTCCCACTATTACATCCTTGTAGACGCTTCCCTAAGGAAAAAACAAGCATAAATCTTAAAATATACTGAAATCAGTTCTTGGACAGTGAATACAATTTTAGATTTAAGTTGAATATTTCAACTGATTGACGCTAGAAGCAATTTAGAAAGTGAGCAAATTGGAATAGATAACTTGGCAATGGATTTTGTTTCAAAATGGAAGTGTGTCCCATGTAAAAGCCGCATGATCAAAACAATTTCGGAAAGTCTTCATAAGTATCTCCACTTAACCAGAAAAACAATCATGATTCGTGGAATTTCGCCACATCTTAACTAACAACTATTTAACTAAATATTTCATTCAAGTGAAACACAATAAATCAAGCATTATTATGGGCTATGATATAACCATGTGATGGAGGAAATCCAGCCAAGTTTCTTTTTCTTTGTAATAAAAGCCATGAAAAGGACAATTGATATACCTTTACATCAATATTTTGGAACTGAGTGTCAACATCATATACACGAAATCTGCAGTGGAATTCAGTTTTGCGATATACATAAGCGCAAAAAGATACAAAAACTTGAGGTAGGAAAGTGTAAGAAGGTAGGAGAACTCACACCAAAGTTTGCACCATCTCGAATTGATAAGTAAGAGTATATTTTCTTATCCACTTCGGATTCAAAGAATTTAAAACTACTTCTGTGCGGCCAAGCTCTTGAAGCAAACCATCATTTCCTTTCATATAAAGAACTGCCATAGGATCACTCTGCAATGAAACAAGAACCATGAAGCGGCTGGTGTCCACAATAGCACACTGTCACCATCTTGTAAGGAAGCATATCTTAGAGAAGCTGGATACAAGAAACAGGCAAGTCTAAGGTGCATCACATAATTTGTTAACAAGATGCAATGAATTTTCCTTGTATATATCCGCAATATTTATATAAATCAGGATAACAGGTGTTGGATCAGTTTCGCAATGAATGGAACAGTTAACAGCTCACCTTTGAGTTTAATAATTACACAAAATGTGAAAAAGGAGAACATATCAATTTCCAGACTTGCAAATACATACAACAAACGACAATTAACAAATTCAAGCTGATATAGGTCACAAACATGCTTAAAAAAGGATTGAGCAGATAACCAAGACATGAATCGAATAATTGTCCAGATTATGTGATATAGAATTAGTATTGCCCTTTTTATCTGATAATACAACTGCAAACCTTCGAGAGCACATCCAGATCACGCAAATTTGCAGCAGAGAGAGATAACTGCAACATATCAAGAAAAAGTTAGACTGACAAGCTTGAAGAGTACAGGCTGCTTTAAAACATATATACAACTTTAATGTGATATAAAATTTATATTGCAAACATGTTGCTCTGAAATGGAATATATTGGCATGGGATTACAATGGGGGGGGGGGGGTCAAATTGAATATTTGGAATATGCCACATGGTTAGGATCACCGCGCTCAAGACATTCTTTTTTCCATCAACACTCAAGCACATGTAATCAAGGTCATATTCCCAACTATAATGTACTATCTAAGACAATGATCAGTACAGCAGTCAGAGTGGCTTATGAAGTTGACAAAAACAATCTTTCACATGACGAGGTTGCTTGCAGACTTGTTATGAACTGCAAAGAGGAGCTCAATATACCTAGTTGGATCCAAATATTGACTCAAAAGAATAAGCCAATGAGTCTTGAGTCTACATAAATAAGCTACCTTGTCGGTGGTTTTCAAAAGTGCGATCTTATCACACATGTGAACCTAACAAATCATTTGTCACACAAGGGTACCCACATCACCAATTCTCATTTGACAGATACCTCTACTCTTAACAGCCCAATCTGCTGCCCTCATTACCCAGCAATTGGTTACACTTAGTTGTACTTGTTCTCTAGTGAGATAACCACTCCCCAAGAAACATAAGCATTTATGTTCAAAGCCACCATGCCGGGGCACATGAAGTCAAACTGTGCACATGTTACTAAGTGTTTCCAAGCAACACCTACAAGTTGCTCTCAAATAACTTATAAGGCATGCAGACCTTGGCTCTAAACTGATTGTCAGGGATTTACCCTAGGAATTCGTATTAGAGGGAGTCCAGTATACATGCGGACTGCAATCTTGATTCAGAAACTAAAGGCAATGACTCCCGAGTCAAATACGCATGTAAGATCACTATTTTTAGCTTATTTTTCCAACTTCAAAATCCACCAAACACGTTAAAACCTAGCAGAAGAATTCCAATTACACTAAACTACCTCAGTCTCCCCATTCATCTCCCTAATCTTCAACCAACAAACTAATTACTGCCTACAACAAATGCAATACAAAAAAAAACTACGCCGACGGTCTTACTTCCAGTACTCTAATTTCAGTTAGCCACTACACCATCAAAACCTACATAAACTCACACGAAAATAGCAAACTAGAAAACGATCCACTAAACTTCACACGGCAACTACTAAACACTAAACTCACTCACAGATACATTTCCACATACGTAGGCAACTAACACAGACCTCGATCTGAGAGAATAGTCCATTATAGCCCCGAGACCTCAGGAAGGCATCAACGGCTTCATTCGTAGCGTTGGCTGCCGAACTGGAGATGGTGCCTCCGACCGCCGACTGCCCGCCGACCACGTCGGAACAGCAGTTTCCCATCGCCGGTGTGACCTAGATACTGAAAAAAATTAAGTAAATAGAGATATTTTTACTCAAACCAATCGCGTACATATATATATATATACACGTATATAGAGCCTGTCCAGCAAATTTCAAAGTAGAGAGAGAGAGAGAGAGAGAGAGAGAGAGAGAGAGAGACGGCGAGGCGCACAAAGAGATGAGGGGAGAGAGTAAGCAGTTAGTGAGGACGGGCCCCACCTGTCTGCCTAATTCCGCTTTATTTAGTTTTTGTTTTCTTAAATATTCGATAATTGTAATACAACCAACATGCTATCATTATAATATTTAGTATTCTATATATTAATATTTTTAAATAAATACAAAATAATATACTATTAGTAAAAATAAATTAAATACTTACATTCATAGAATTTAAATTCGCAAACACTAACTTTGATATCTCAATCTCACTACTCAGACATATAAATCATTGAATAATTCCAATTTATTCAGTTGAGAAGTTAATTTTTAAAAAAAATATAATAATTTTAAAATATGACAGGAGGTACTTGGATTTGAATTTGGCTAAAATTTAAATGAATGGGTTTTAAATTTTTTCAATTTCAAATTCATATACTTAATTTTTTTGTACATATAAAAAGTTTATGTACGAATTAATTTCACAATATTTTAAAAGGATTTACAATGACTAAGTCACTGTGCCGAGTTATTGAAGTATTAATTGATATTTTGGAATTATAATATAGCGAAGAATTTTTAAATAATAAAAAATAATTTACATTTTTAGTAATTTTTTCATAATCATGGAAGTTAAGTAAAATATTATATAACTTTATCATAAGATTTATTATATGGTCGTGATGTTGTCAAAAAATAAGATCGACTAAATTTTTATGGCGTCGTTAAAAAGCAAAATCGACTAGATTTTTATTATTGGGGTGCAATTCAACACACTTCACAATAGAATTCTTACAGAAAGATCCCCCTCCCTCTCAAATGAAAAGGGGTATTTATACTACTTCCTAATTTATGCTATCTAGGATAGGAGAAAGCAAAATACTATTTCGTCATTTATCTATCCCTTTTACACGGCTAGGATTTGTTTGCTAAGGGTGTTTTCATAATTTGCTGGATTACAATAATTTTCACAAATTGACTTCGAACATTCCTTTTGAGGTGATATCTTTTTTTCCTTGCTGGAACGATCTTTCTTTTTATGACGCGATTTGTTTTTCCTCCACCAGGTCAATATCAATTTAAGTCGAATTTGTTTATAATAGCAAATTCATGATTTGATTCTTAATACAAGTTTTATGCTGTTGTTTAAATTCATGTTTATAAATCCAAACAATCTTAGAAGATTTCATTCTTAATTCAAGTTTTATATTGTGATGAATAGCAATTCACTGTTGTGATCAATAGACAAACAACTATTATTAAAATAGATCAATATCCAAATGTTATCGAATTTAAGTTCATGACGTGACGATCATAAAAGATGAACTATCGCGAACACTGTCATGAATTTAGTAGTTACGTGAGAAATCTTCTTCCTTCGAAATAAATATATATTATACTTAGAACAAATAATTAAAAAAATATGTTTTTTTCTTTAACAAAGAGATTTTAATAATTAAATTTATTTTGAAATTTTACATGTGCAAGGATGATGGGTGCTTTATTTATCACATGCTATGTCATCACATTCTACTATATAATAATTCAATTATGCTCTATTAATTTACATATATATATGTATGTATGTATCATTTTAAATATTTTGGTACAGCACATATATGCTTACTTGATAGATTCCATTCGGATCCACATCTAAAATCAACCAGATTTCATGGATCTCAAGGTCTAAATTACTTGATTAATGCAAGTCTAGGCTCTAGACTCTATATATTTTGCAATTAGGCTACCCTAATCTAAATTTTAAGCCAAATTAAATCCCAATTTGATTGGATCATCCTACAATTATAATCAGGTATATTAGCTATTATATTACACAAGAATAATATTTTTTTTGTAATTTAATTATGGATAAATTACAATAAGCTCCCTTAAGATTTCTATGATTACAAATATTCTCTTATTGTTTGAAATTACAAATACCCTTCTGAAATTAACAATCATGGAGGGGCATTTGTTAGACAATCGTTAATTTCAGGGGGTATTTGTAATTTTTCAAATAACGAGAGAATATTTGTAATTATTATAATAGGTCTTGGGAAAGCCCATTGTAATTTACCCTTTAATTATTCATCTTATTGATCTAATGATATAGGAAAAATACAGTTGATAAATCATTTTAATATATTCTATTTCAGTTTTCGATATGTATATTATTGGATTGTGGAGTTCGACACCTCTATTACATTCATACCAACTATTCCAAATTCGAATCTGGGCTAAGTTGGTGGGAATTGCTTAGGGCAGGACCTCTTTTCCCTAAGCAAGTTCCATATTTATTACAAATGAGGAGCCCACACAAATTATAAGTACATACCAAAGCCTCTTGCTAACAAGACAGGGCTTCATAGGATAAAATTGTGAGACTAAAAAATCAGAATAGAGAAATGAAAATTTAGAAATTGAAGGAGATTGACAAATGTAACAAGACATAAATGGTATTCGTTGGCACAGAAGATAAAAGCAACACCTCACTTCTTCTATTATCAAAATGAAAGTAAAAAATATTCTATCGTGATACACACACAAACACACACACCCCACACACCACACACTCACACACACACACACACTCACAAACACACACACACACATCCCACATGCACGCACACACACACATACACCCCCAATCACCACACACACACACACACACACACAATAAAAAAAAAAAAAGACGCACAGACATGGTAATGGTAAAACCGGAACAAGGAGGGGCATCATTTAGCAAAATTTTTTAAGTTTGTGGTTGATAAAATTGAAAAAGAAATGCAATAGCTGATTAGAACATATAAAAATATATTCCTGGACATCATGATCTCAACAGAAACCTGCTACACCAGATCATGAGAGATGTTGATCCAGAAATTAGATAATATTAATCACAAAATCATTGCCCCTGATAAAATTACATAAATAAAATACACTGGGAAATGCTGCAACCTTCTTTGCTCCAATAATAGCACTGGGTTCAAAAGAGCAGCAAAATTAGGCTATTCATTTCAGTAAATGTTCTTTCATATTAGGTAAATAAAAATAAGAATATACATCTATGTAAACACAAAAAAATGTTATAAAGGACATAAATAGACCACAAAGACATACAATACCCGTAATGAGCATAAAATATTGCGAAACTATGATAACATCCTACACGAGAAAAAAGAGTTGTGTAGATAGAAATTAAAACTTAGAAATTGAAAGAAAATGACAAATGTAACAAGACACAGATGACATTCGTTGGCGCAGAAGATAAAAGCAACACCTCACTTCTTCTATGATCAAAATGAAAGTAAAAAATGTTCTATCGTGACACACACACACCCACACACCACACTCACACACACACACACACACACACACACACTCACACACACACACACGCACACGCACTCACACACACACACACGCACACGCACACACGCGCACACGCACACATACACTCACACACACACACACGCACGCACACACACACACACACTCTCTCTCTCTCACACACACACACACCAACACACACACACCCAATCACCACACACACACACACCAAAAAAAAAAAAGATGCACAGGCAAGGTAATGGAAAAGTCGGAACAAGGAGGTAGCATCATTCAGCAAAACTTCTCAAGTTTGTGGTCGATAAAATTGAAAAAGAAATGCAATAGCTGATCAGAACATATAACAATATATTCCTAGACATCATGATCTGAATAGAAACATGCTACACCAGATCATGATTTTTAGAGAGGTTGAACCAGAAACTAGGTAATATTAATCACAAAATCATTGCCCTAATACAATTATATTAAATAAAATACATTGGGAAATGTTGCAACCTTTTTTGCTCCGTGATGAGAATATACATCTATGTAAACACATAAAAATATTACAAAAGACATAAATAGACCAAAAAGACACACAATACCTTTAGTGAGCATAAAATCTTGCAAAACTATGGTTACATCCTGCACGAAAAAAAGGATTGTGTAGATAGAAATGAAGACTTAGAAATTAAAGGAGAATGGCTAATGTAACAAGACGCAAATGGCATTCGTTGCTGCAGATGATAAAAGCAACACCTCACATCTTCTATGTTCAAAATGGAAGTAAAAAATATTCTACCGTGACACACACACACACCCGCACACACACACACACACATGCACACGCACACCCAAACACACACACCCAGACACCATACACTAAAACACACACACACACACACACACACTCTATCTCTCTCTCTCTCACACACACACGCGCGCACACGCACACACACTCACAAATACACACACACACACACATACACACACAATCAACATTGTCTATGGTGACAAAACCATATACCCATTTCAAGTCATTTGTCTGGGGGCTTGATTATGCTATCACGCGTCTCGCATCAATTACAAACAAAAAATTTGTACAACTTACAGATCCTAAAATTCTATCTCCACCGGCAAAATATCTTCTCAATACAAAATCATGAGACTGGTTATTCAAACAACCTCGTCCCATTTAATTGTTCAATCCCACAACCTGAATTTATTGCGCTAAAGCAATAAAAAAAAAAGGAAAATGATGGATATTATGAGAAGAGGGCGAATAATAAATAAAATTGAATCAAGACTTAGGAAAAAGTAAGATGAAATAAAAATGTAGATAAATTAGGCAGTATGCAAATGCTTTAGGAGACATTACCTACTCTTTTGGTCACTTTTGGTTGCTATTACTATTAACATTACATGCTCTACTTTGATGACTTTGTAACTATTCTCCTACACATATCATATCTACCTATCCTCACTCTTTTCAAGGCTCCTAATTCATTATTATTATTGTTATTATAAAATCTATTAAAATACAGAAAAATTAGATATATTTACGTATGTGCATAATTTTTTAATATATAAAATATGTGCGAAAATTGTCATAAGGGTTTTTTTTTTTTTAAGATCGTTTGCTTGATTCATGGTGTATGTATACGTATTATTTAAGTAGTCAAAATATAAATTTAATTTAATTAAGAAAATGGAAAGAAATAGAAATACATGTGAAAAAGGATTAATTTTTTTATTGTGTGAATAATACCCTTAACTTTATTTCATTTATTTGTTTCTATTTTTTTTAAAAAAAAAAATATGATGTGTTGGTTTATATATTTTATTTGTACTTATAATATATTTCAAAGTGTAAAATATTATTTATTATATGCACGCAATGACAACATGCCATGATGGCTAATTAGTTAATGAATATTTAATACTAATTAGTTAACTCCACCAAACACATTGATAAAAAATTAGAATTCTATCATTAATTTGAGATTTTGGTGCGGGGACAGCACCTAAGTACACTGTAATGACTCAGATGCCTCTAGTAATAAATTTTATATCGTAATAAATTTTTCATCCACGCATATTTTGTTAGGGTTGAATGACCCAACTCAACCCAACTCAATGCAAACATGGATATTTATGAATCCATTACAACTGTATGATCAGAATTGTATCGACGATTCATGTGAAAATCGTACAACTCGATCATATCTATAAATGCACACTTGTAGGTATAACTTTTACTACATTCGTTATCGTCACAAAACCATTGTCCTAAACCAATTACATAAATAAAATACACTGAAAAATGCTGCAACCTTATTTGCTCCAATAATAATACTGGGTTCAAAAGAGCAGCAATATTAGGTTATTGCTCTTCATTTCAATAAATATTCTTTCATATTAGGTAAACAAAAATAAGAATATACATCTATGTAAACACAAAAAATGTTATGAAGGACATAAATAGACCACAAAAACATACAATACCCGTAATGAACATAAAATATTGCGAAACTATGATGACATCCTGCACGAGAAAAAGAGTTGTGTAGATGGAAATGAAAACTTAAAAATTGAAGGATAATGACAAATGTAAATAGATGCAGATGGCATTCGTTGGCGCAAAATATAAAAGCAACACCTCACTTCTTCTTTGATCAAAATGGATGTAAAAAATGTTCTATCGTGACACACACACACACACCACACACGCACACGCACACACACACACACACACGCACACACACACACCCCTACCCCACACACACACACCCACACGAACACACACACCCAATCAACACACACAAAAAAAAAAGATGCACAGACAAGGTAATGAAAAAGTCGGAACAAGGAAGTAGCATCATTTAGCAAAACTTCTCAAGTTTGTAGTTGATAAAATTGAAAAACAAATGCAACAGCTGATTAGAACATATAACAATATATTCCTGGACATCATGATCTCAACAGAAACCTATTACACCAGATCATGATTTTCAGATATGTTGAACCATAAACTAGATAATATTAATCACAAAATCATTGCCCTAATACAATTATATTAAATAAAATACACTGGGAAATGTTACAACATTCTTTGTCCCCTAATGATAATATACATCTATATAAAACACACAAAAATATTACAAAGGACATAAATAGACCAAAAAGACACACAATACCCATAATGAGCATAAAATCTTGCGAAACTATGGTAACATCCTGCACGAGAAAAAAGGGTTGTGTAGATTGAAATGAAGACTTAGAAGTTGAAGGAAGATGGCTAATGTAACAAGACGCAGATGGCATTCATTGGTGCAGATGATAAAAGCAACACCTCACTTCTTCTATATTCAAAATGAAAGTAAAAATTATTCTACCGTGACACACACGCACCCACACACCACACACTCACACACACACACACGCACACACGCACACGCACACACACACACTCTCACACGAATACACACACACCCCACACACACACACACACACACACCCCACACACACGCACACGCGCACACACACACACACACCCACACGCATGCACGCACACACACACCCAATCACCACACACACACACACCAAAAAAAAAAGATGCACAGGCAAGGTAATGGAAAAGTCGGAACAAGGAGGGAGCATCATTCAGCAAAAATTCTCAAGTTGTGGTCGATAAAATTGAAAAAGAAATGCAATAGCTGATTAGAATATATAACAATATATTCCTGGACATCATGATCTCAACAGAAACCTGCTACACCAGATCATGATTTTCATATAGGTTGAACCATAAACTAGAAAATATTAATCACAAAATCATTGCCCTAATACAATTATATTAAATAAAATACATTGGGAAATGTTGCAACCTTCTTTGCTTCGTAATGATAATATACATCTATATAAAACACACAAAAATATTACAAATGACAAAAATAGACCAAAAAGACACAGAATACTCGTAATGAGCATAAAATCTTGTGAAACTATGGTGGCATCCTGCACGAGAAAAGAGTTGTATAGATAGAAATGAAGACTTAGAAATTGAAGGAAGATGGATAATGTAACAAGATGCAAATGGGATCCGTTGGTGCAGATGATAAAAGCAACACCTCATTTCTTCTATGTTCAAAATGTAAGTAAAAAATATTCTACCGTTACACACACACACCCACACACCACACACACACACACACACAAACACCCCACACACACTTACACACACCCACACACCACACACTCACACACACACACACGCAAACTCACACACACACAGGCACACACACACACACTCTCACACAGATACACACACACCCCACACACATGCGCACACACACACACATGCACACCCCACACACACGCACACACACACACACACACACCCAATCACCACACACACACACACACACACACCAAAAAAAAAGATGCACAGGCAAGGTAATGGAAAAGTCAGAACAAGGAGGGAGCATCATTCAGTAAAACTTTTCAAGTTTGTGGTCGATAAAATTGAAAAAGAAATGAAATAGCTGATTATAACATATAACAATATAATCCTGGACATTATGATTTCAACAGAAACCTGTTACACCAGATCATGATTTTCAGATAGGTTGAACCATAAACTAGATAATATTAATTACAAAATCGTTACCCTAATACAATTATATTAAATAAAATACACTGGGAAATGTTGCAACATTCTTTGCTCCGTAATGATAATATACATCTATATAAAACACATAAAAATATTATAAATGACATAAATAGACTAAAAAGACACACAATACCCGTCATAAGCATAAAATCTTGCGAAACTATGGTGGCATCCTGCACGAGAAAAAGGGTTGTGTAGATAGAAATGAAGATTTAAAAATTGAAGGAAGATGGCTAATGTAACAAGACGCAGATGGGATTCGTTGGTGCATATGATAAAAACAACACCTCACTTCTTCTATGTTTAAAATGGAAGTAAAAAATATTCTACCGTTACACACACGCACCCACACACCACACACACACACACACCCCACACACACCCACACACCACACACTCACACACACACACACGCACACGCACACTCACACACACACACGCACACACACACCCACCCACCCCACACACGCGCACACCCACATGAACACGCACACTCACACACACACACACACCAAAAAAAAAAGATGCACAGGCAAGGTAATGGAAAAGTCGGAACAAGGAGGGAGCATCGTTCAGCAAAACTTTTCAAGTTTGTGGTCGATAAAATTGAAAAAGAAATGCAATAGCTGATTAGAACATATAACAATATATTTCTAGACATCATGATCTCAACAGAAACCTGCTACACCAGATCATGATTTTTAGATAGGTTGAACCATAAACTAGATAATATTAATCACAAAATCATTGCCCTAATACAATTATATTAAATAAAATACACTGGAAAAGGTTGCAACCTTCTTTGCTCCGTAATGATAATATACATCTATATAAAACACACAAAAATATTACAAAGGACATAAATTGACCAAAAAGACACACAATACCCGTAATGAGCATAAAATCTTGCGAAACGATGGTGACATCCCGCACGAGAAAAAGGATTGTGTAGATAGAAATGAAGACTTAGAAATTGAAAGAAGATAGCTAATGTAACAAGATGCAGATGACATTAGTTGGTGCAGATAATAAAAGCAACACCTCACTTCTTCTATATTCAAAATGGAAGTAAAAAATATTCTACCGTGACACACACGCACCCACAACCACACACACACACACACACCCACACACACCCACACACCACACACACACACGTACACGCACACTCACACATGC